>NC_067137.1:51301961-51610370 GCF_903995435.1 Acomys russatus | reverse complement strand
AGAGGACCTGCATGCCCCTGCACATGGGGAGAGCGCAGATTTTCTTGGATCAGAACAGCAGCAGCAGAGGCAGCAGCAACAGCGGCGGCACCAGCAGCACCAGCGTCAGCAGTGGCAGTGGCTGAGGTTTGCAGCTCTGAGCCTTCCAGGGGAGGCAATTAGTGTGGTGGCCGTTGGGAGTTGCTGCGGGAGAGGGTACTCTGGATGGGAGTTGGGTCGCGTGGTGCCTTGTGACCCAAACTGGACTCAGCGGACAGTTCAGCCCCAGAGTCCCGGGTTCAGCTCAGTGCATAGTGCCGTGGAGACACAGTCTCAGTGCAGCAAGCAATTCTGCCCTAGGCACTAGCTCAACTCAGCCACAGCTCCCCTGTTGTGACACAGGCTGGGGGGAGCACTCAATTCCACCCTAGGCACCAACTCAGCGCAGCCGCAGTTCTCCAGCTGTGACGCAGGCTGGGCGGACCACTCAGCTCCACCAGAGGCACTAGCTCACAACAACGAGCAGTTCTGCCTAAGACACTAGCACAGCTCAGCGGGCAGTTCTGGGGCACTAACACAGGCTGAGGTAAGCACGCAGATTCAGCCCAGAGGCCCTAGCTGGACTTGCCGGGCAGATTGGGCCCAGAGACTCTAGTTGAGCTGTGCGCACAGGCTTGGCGGCTCCAAGACTATGGCTGGACTATCCACGCCGTATAGGCCTAGAATCCCGGGCTGAATTCAGCGTGCAGTGTGAGTCCTGAGACCCTGGCTGAGCCCGGTGCACAATTACGCCCCAGAGACTCGGGTGGAGCTCGGCGTGCAGTTTGGGGCCTGAGTCCCTAACTGTGCTTGGCAGACAGATTAGGCCCAGAGACTCTAGGGGAGCTTTTGGCACAGTCCCGGCTCTAAGACTCTGGTTGGACACAGTGTGCAGTTTGAATCCAGAATTCCTGGCTGAGCATGGCGGTGAGTTCAGGCCCTGAGTCAATAACTGACCACAGCACACACTTTGGACCAAAAGCCCCTAGATGAGCTTGGGGCGCAGTCCCAGCCCCCCAAAATTCTGGCTGGACCCTGTGTGGATTTTGTGCCCAGAATCTCTAGCTGAGCTTGGCAGACAGTTCAGGCCCTGAGAATCTAGCCCAGTGTCTCTGGTTGGACTTGGCAGGGAACCCAGAAGGCTGTGTATACTTTGTCCTGACCCAACACTCGTTTAGAGACCCAGAACGATTGCAGGACCCACAGCACAGGGGAGCTGAGAATCACTGGCTGTGAGAGACCAAAATGACAGGGCTAACCTCCTGCCATCTACACCAGTGAAGTATCAGAGCTTCCAGCCTAAGGAAATCGTGAGAAAACAAGTGAATCTATAATCAGACTCCCTCCATCCAACTCTGGAAGCTACCCAACAAAAACAAAGGCACCAAGATGTCTAAAGGACAGTGTAAAAGCATACGCAAAAACCCCCAAAACATGGCATCTCCAGTTTCCAGCTATCCCAAAGAAAACAACCCAGAGAACTCAAATACAATGGAAATACAAGAAAATGACCTTAAATCCTTAGTAATGAGGATATTAATGGAGGAAACAAATAAAATTTGTAATCAAATGCAGGAAGACGCAGCCAAACAGGTGAGAGACATAAAAAAAGCACATAGAGTGGAACTGGAAAATTTTCAGGAAAATGCAAACAACCAGATGAAAGAAATCAAAAAAATCAGTTCAAGAGCTGAAAATGAAAATGGATTCAATGATAAACACACAGACAGAAGAAAAACGAGAACGTGAGACCTCAGAGAAGAAGGCGAGCTACACAGAGGTGAGCTTTTCTAACAGAATCCAAGAGATGGAAGAACGAATCTCAGGTCTAGAAGATACAATCACAGATCTTGAAGCAACCATTAAGGAAAATGCGAAATATGTAAAACTCCTGACACAAAACATCCAAGAAATTAAGGACACCATGAAAAGAAGAAATCTGAGGATAATAGGCATTGAAGAAAGAGAAGATACCAGTCTCCAAGGCCCAGAAACTATTCGCAATAAAATCATAGAAGAAAATTTCCCCAATCTAAAGAAAGAGATGCCTATAAACATACAAGAGGCCTACAGAACACCAAATAGAATTGACCAGAAAAGAAAAACTGCCCGTCACATAATAATCAAAACACAAAACATACAGAACAAAGAAAAAATATTAAAAGCTGCGAGGGAAAAGGGCCAAATAACATTTAATGGCAAACCTATCAGAATTACACCTGACTTCTCAGCAGAGACCATAAAAGCCAGAAGGGCCTGGACAGAGATCCTGCAAACCCTAAGAGAACACAGATGCCAGGCAAGACTACTTTACCCAGCAAAACTATCAATAACCATTGATAGAGAAAACAAAATATTCCATGACAAAAAGAAATTCAAACAGTACCTACCTACAAACCCAGCTTTAAGAAGGTACTAGAAGGAAAACTCCATCCCAAAGGGGCAAGCTACAACCAAAACTACTCAGGAAATAGATAACTATCCCATGGCAAAAACACAACTACACAAATGCTTGACTGGAGCCAACATCAAAATTAAGACTCTTAACAGTCACTGGTCATTAATATCTCTCAACATCAATGGCCTCAATTCTCCAATAAAAAGACACAGACTAACTGAATGGGTGCATAAACAAGATCCAACATTCTTCTGCATTCAAGAAACACTTCTCATCCATAATGATAGGCATTACCTCAGGATAAAAGGTTGGAAAAAAATATCCCAAGCAAATGGTCACAAGAAGCAAGCAGGCGTAGCCATTTTAGTATCGAACAAAATAGACTTTCAACCAAACTAATCAAAAGGGATGAGGAAAGACACTTCATACTCATCAAAAGTAAAGTCAACCAAGATGACATCACAATTCTGAACATCTTTGCTCCCAATACAAGGGCACCCACATTTGTAAAAGATCTGCTAAAAAAGCTTAAACCACACATCGATCCCCACACAATAATAGTGGGAGACTTCAACACCCCACTCTCACTGAAGGATAAGTCATTGGAACAGAAACTAAACCGAGAAATAACATCATTAACCAATGCCATGGGTCAAATGGATCTAACAGATATCTATAGAACCTTTCACCCAAACAAGAAAGAATATACCTTCTTCTCTGCACCCCATGGAACCTTCTCCAAAATTGATCACATCGTAGGCCACAAAGTAGCCTCAATAGATATAAGAAGATTGAAATAATACCTTGTATCCTATCAGATCACCATGCTCTTAGGCTGCAATTCAACAACAACAGAAATAACAAAAAGCCTACATGTACATGGAAACTAAACAACTCTCTGCTAAATGACACCTGGGTCAGGGAAGAAATAAGAAAGAAATCAAGGAGTTTCTGCAATTCAATGAAAATGAAGGAACAACGTACCCAAATTTGTGGGATACATTGAAAGCAGTGCTAAGAGGAAAATTCATAGCACTAAGTGCCTTTAAAAAGAAATTGGAAACATCGCACATAAGCATCTTAACGATACAACTGGAAGCCCTAGGAAAAAAAAAAAAAAAAAAAAAAAGAAGCAGAAACACCCAAAAGGAGTAGATGTCTGGAAAACACCAAACTCAGGGGTGAAATTAACAAATTAGAAACTAAGAAAACAGTCCAAAGAATCAACAAAACCAAGAGCTGGTTCTTTGAGAAAATCAACAAGATAGACAGACCATTAGCCAAACTAACTAAACGGCAGAGAGACAGTATTGCAATCAACAAAATCAGAAATGAAAAGGGAGGCATAACAACAGACACTGAAGAAATACAAAGAATCATAAGATACTACTTTGAAGGCATATATGCCACAAAATTTGAAAATCTAAAGGAAATGGACAATTTTCTTGATCAATTTCATTTGCCAAAGTTGAGTAAAGAAAAGATAAACCAGCTAAATAGTCCCATTTCCCCTACAGAATAAAAAGCAATCATTGATAGTCTCCCAACCAAAAAAAGCCAGGGCCCAGTTGGTTTCAGTGCAGAATTCTACCAGACCTTCAAGGGGGCACTAATACTGAGACTCTTCAAGCTACTCCAAAAGATAGAAATGGATGGAATATTACCAAATTCATCCTATGAGGCCATAGTCTCATTGATACCTAAACCTCACAAAGACTCAACAAAGAAAGAATAGCAGACCAATTTCTCTTGTGATCATCGATGCAAAGATACTAAATAAAATATTTGCAAAACGAATACAAGAACACATCAAAGAAATCATTCATCATGACCAAGTAGGCTTCATTCCAGGCATGCAAGGATGGTTTAATATACGGAAATTCATCAATGTAATCCACCATATAAACAAACTGAAAATAAAACATCACATGATCATCTCTTTAGATGCAGAGAAAGCATTTGATAAAATCCAACACCCATTCATGTTTAAAGTTTTAGAGAGATCGGGGATACAAGGCACTTTCCTCAACATAATAAATGCTATATACAGCAAGCCAATAGCCAAAATCAAAGTAAATGGTGAGATACTGAAGGAAATTCCTCTAAAATTGGGAACAAGGCAAGGCAGCCCACTCTCTCCATATCTCTTCAATATAGTACTCGAAGTTCTAGCCAGAGCAATAAGACAACAAAAGGAGATCAAGGGGATCCAAACGGGAAAGGAAGAAGTCAAATTATCGCTATTTGCAGATGATATGATAGTGTACATAAGTGACCCTCAAAATTCCACCAGAGAACTCCTACAGCTGATAAACACCTTCAGCAAATTGGCTGGATACAAAATTAACTCCAAAAAGTCTGTAACCTTCCTATACACAGATGACAAGCTTGCAGAGGAATTAGGAAAGCCACACCCTTCACATTAGCCACAAGCAATATAAAATATGTAGGAGTTACCCTAACTAAGCAAGTGAAGGACTTGTTTGAAAAAAATTTCAAAGCTCTGAAGAAAGAGATTGAAGATGAGCTGAGAAGATGGAATGATCTTCCTTGCTCATGGATCAGGAGAATTGACATAGTAAAAATGGCCATCCTACCAAAAGCAATCTGCAGATTCAATGCAATCCCTATCAAAATACCTACACATTTTTTATAAACATTGAAAGTTCAATTCTGAACTTCTTAGGAAAAACAAAAAACCCAGAATAGCTAAAACAATCTTGTACAATAAAAGGTGCTCCGGAGGAATCTCTATACTTGATCTCAAACTGTACTATAAAGCAATAATAATTAAAACAGCATGGTACTGGCACAGCAACGGGCTGGTTGATCAGTGGAATCGAATCGAAGAACCCAGATATGAATCCACACACATATGGTCACTTGATTTTCGACAAAGAAGCCAAATCCATTCAATGGAAAAAGGATAGCAGCTTCAACAAATGGTGCTGGTCTAACAGGTGGTCTATGTGTAAAAAAATGAAACTGGACCCATATTTGTCACATTGCACAATACTCAAATTCAAGTGGATTAAAGACCTCAACATAAAACCAGAGACACTAAGTCACTTAGAAGAAAAAGTGGGGAAGAGGCTGGAACATATTGGCACAGGAGACAACTTCCTGAACAGAACACCAACGGCCCAGGCCTTAATGTCAACCATTAATAAATGGGACCTCATGAGGCTGAGAAGCTTCTGTAAGGCAGGAGACACTGTCAAGAGAACAAAGCAACAGCCTACAGACTGGGAAAAGATCTTCACCAACCCTACATCTGACAAAGGTCTAATATCCAAAATATATAAAGAACTCAAGAAATTAAACACCACCAAACCAAATAACCCAATTGAGAAATGGGGCTTGGAACTAAACAGAGAATTCTCAACAGAGGAATATCAAATGGCTGAGAAACACTTAAAGAAATGCTCAAACACCCTGGTCATCAGGGAAATGCAAATCAAAACAACTCTGAGATTCCATCTTGCACCCATCAGAATGGCTAAGATCAAAAATTCAAGTGACACCACATGCTGGCAAGGATGTGGGGAGAGAGGAACACTCCTTCATTGCTGGTGGGAATGCAAACTACTACAGCCACTTTGGGCATCTATCTGGTGCTATCTCAGAAAAATGGGAACAGGGCTTCCTCAAGACCCAGCTATTCCACTCCTTGGAATATACCCAGAAGATGCTCCAGCACACAACAAAAAAATTTGCTCAACCATGTTCATAGCAGCCTTATTCATAATAGCCAGAACATGGAAACAGCCTAAGTGTCCCTCAGTAGAAGAGTGGATAAAGAAACTGTGGTACATATACACTATGGAATACTACTCAGCTATTAAAAACCAGGAATTCCCGAAATTTGTGGATAAATGGATTGAGCTAGAAATTATCATAATGAGTGAGTTAACCCAGAAGCAGAAAGACTTAAATGGTATATACTCGCTTATATCTGCATATTAGCCCAAGGGGCATGTTCCACCAAAGCCTTCACTTACCAGGAAACTGGGACAGAGGGGAGGACATCCTATTGGGACTCTAGATGAGAGAAGCATGGGAGAATGGCAAAGTAGAAGGATCCAGGGGGTCCTAGAAACCTACAAGTAGAACTTTATGATAGGCAGATTTGGGCCCAGGGGTCCTGCTCAAACTAAGGCAGCAGCCAAGGACAATACAGGCAGTAAACTTGAAACCCCTACCCAGATCTAGCCAATGGTCAGAACAGTCTCCACACTTGAGTGTAGGGTGGGATATGACTTTCTCACATACTCTGGTGCCTCACATTTGACCATGTCCCCTGGAGGGGGAGACCTGGTGGCACTCAGAGGAAGGACAGCAGGTTGCCAAAAAGAGACTTGATACCCTATGAGCATATACAGGGGGACGTAATCCCCCTCAAGAACAGTCATAGGGGAGGGGAATAATGGGAAACTGGGAGGGAGGGAAGAATGGGAGGACACAAGAGATGGGATAACCATTGAGATGTAACAAGAATAAATTAGTAATAATAAATAAAAAAAATAAACAGGTAGATTAGAAAAAAAGAAATATATAGGAAAGATAGAACAAAAAGTAGATTAGTGAATCTACCCCTCAACATAATGCCTCAATTGTCACCCACAAGGTTATTTTTAATTTGCTAGTATAGAATTTTTATATAGATGCAAAATAAGCCAGGTGTGGTGGCACACATCTTTAATTCCAGCACTTTGGAGGCAGAGGCAGGCAGATAGCTGTGTGTTTGAGGCCAGCCTCATCTACAAAGTGAGTCTAGCACAGTCAAGACTACACAGAGCAACCCTGTCTCAAAAAACAAACAAACAAAAATTAATTAAAAAATAGATGGAAAATAAGTTTAATTCTAGATATGGTGGTATAGAATTCAAAAGTAAGTTTATTATTCACACACACATACACACTATATATATAGATATATATATACATATATATACACACATATATACATAGTCTAATATGAGATATTGTATCCATATAATTCAATTATAATGCAAGGTTTACTTCCAATACTTTGAAAGTGCTGTTGCAGGTTGTTTAGGATAAATAAGTTATACAAGTTGATTATTAGCAGATTAGATCATGATCATGTCAATTTCAAATGTACTTTTACCACAAAACATACATCTTTGGTGCTGCAGATTTTAGATAATGTCTTTAAACACCTCAGAGACATGCAGAATATGGCACTGTAAAAATGCTTTTTTTTTATTTTAATGATTCACTGACAATGAGACAGGTTAACTCCTGGCAACACGCAGCCTATCTCAAAGAGGATGATGAGCATGAAAGAACCTCCTTATGGAGATGGCTTCAAATAAGGCAAACAAGCAACTGGGCAAAATGTCCTCGTTTCTATCACAGACAGAATTCTGCCTAAAAAAAAAGGGAAGCTTGGATGCAGGCAGAGTCAATAGCCAAACTCTGTCAAGACAGGGTAAGCAAGTCCTCAATAGTTCCTACTTCTGATGGGGAGGCCTGGTGGCACTCAGAGGAAGGATAGCAGGCTACCAAGAAGAGACTTGATACCCTATGAGCATATACAGGGGGAAGAGGTCTCCCTCAGTCACAGTCATAGGGGAAGGGAGTAAGGGGAAAATGGGAGGGAGGGAGGAATGGGAGGATACAAGGGATGGGATAACAATTGAGATGTAATATGAATAAATTAATAAAATATATTTTTTAAAAAGAAAAAAAAATAGTTCCTACCTCACACATATGTCTGCCAGGTATATTGGGCCAGAAGGCTGAAGGAGAAGCTCCAAAATAATAGAGAATTTTGGGTGACTATTCAGATAGCAAACTGTCTCTGTCATCTTTTCATTTAGGAAGCTATTAACCGTCACTCCCGGCATACTCAGGTAATTAAGTTTATTCCTTCTCAAGTCTCTGATGGAGTTGAAGATCAAGTAGCTTAGTTTACAATGAAGCTTAGTTGTTTAGGGGTTAAGATATTTTTAGGTCTAGATAGATGCTTTAATCTGGTAATGACAAGATGTGATGGAGATAGATTTACGTTCAGAATTTTAGATGCATCAAGAGAGGAAAGATATTTTCTTCAAGGTTGTCAAATACAAATAGCCAAAACACTGACAATATAACACATATAATTCCTGATTGTACCATGGTTCTTCTTGCTATAGGTAGTTTATTGTATATATATGGAATAATATAAATATATATGTAAAAATAAGAAATGTTTAAAAAATTCTGAGTAGCAATAAAACTAGAAATGTGTGCCCTATGTCATAAAAATTAGTTGTCATTTTTAAATTGTCCTCATTTATCTGCCAAAGATCTTTCCACACTATTGATGATTTATTTTTCTCTCACATGTTGTAAGAGGCCCTGATGGCTTTTCTCTTGTGGAGTTGGTTGTTTCTTTTAAGTGTTTTAATTAGTTAATGTTATTATTATTACTTTGCTTTTATTTACTTTTAATTTTTGAGTTTATAGCATAATTACAACATAGATTTTTTGAGATATCTCTCAAATTTCTTATTTTTAAAGTTTACTTATTTTTGTTGAAATTTTAAAGTCAATTTAGAAAATACTTTTGACAACATAATATTTTTATATAACACATTGTCATTACATGCAATACCCACTGTTTTCTCTAACCTCCACTTACTCTGGCTGACTCCCTTCTTCCTCCCGACAATATCCCTGCTAGTCTAATTGCTTCTTTTCCTTTTCTTTTCAGATCTCATGCAGGAAATCATAAAGTTTTCTGGAGCACAACTGCTTTCAAACGTGTGTAGCAGATGACCTTGAACTACTGGTTCTCCTGGACTCACTTCTCAGGTGCTGGGATGAGTCGTGTGTGATACCTAACCTTACACAGTCCCTCAACCCCTACACACCCTCTCCAGTATCTATACTCTATAGACATTTCTCTGGAAATGCCTGTACCTGCAGATGTTTGACTCAACATCTCCATCCAAACTACTAATGCTTTCTCCTTTTCAAAAGTAAAGTTTTAAAACTGGAGCCGTACTGTCATTGACCCTCTTCCACTGATGCCTATATTTTTGATGGCATCAATAGCATTTATTTGCCTAAGCCATAACTTATTACTTACTATCAGTCATAATGGTCTATTTTGCCCTTAAGTATTGTTACATTATACCACTTCCTTTACCTCCTGTATGGGCTTCCTTCATATTTAAGAGCACATTCTTCCAGTCAAGACTTAGAACAAAACTGTAAGTACTGTAAGTACTGTAAGTACTGATCTTCCTTGATCCAACCCTACCTCCTTACCCACCCAACTTTATGTTCTTTCTTTTTTTTTTTTTTAAAAAAAAGATGTTCATATATGGAAATTTTAATGAGTTCAGAGCATCTTGGGCTACAAAGCAAGTTTTTTTTAAAATTAACTTATTTATATTACATCTCAGTTGCTATCCCCTCACTTGTATCCTCCTGCTCCTCCCTCCCTCCTTCTTTCACCCTGTTCCCCTCCCTTAGGCCTGCCACAGAAGGGGACCTCCTCCCCTACTATAGGGTCACAGCCTATCAACTTTCATCCTCGTAGCCTGCTTAGTCTTTCTCTGAGTAGCACCAGGCCTCCCCACCAAGGGGAAGTGGTCAAATATGGGACACCAGAGTTCATGTCATAGTCAGTCCCCACTCTCCACACAACTGTGGACAATATCCTATCCATTGGCTAGATATGACTAGGGGCTCAATGTTTACTGAATGTATTGTCCTTTGTTGGTACAGTAGTTTGACTTGCGTTGTTGATTGGTAATTTGTTTCATGGATTTTCACTCATATGCCAAATCACTCATGTCTCTGCAATCTGAAGTTTTTCAGATCATTCTCATCATCATCAAACTGTTAGCTCTTCATCTGATGCATCTTCTGTCTACCTTTGATATATATGCTTATTTTCTACTTATTTATCTAATAGCACCTATATATCATCCAATCTATTAATCTATGTATCTTTTTATTTGCCATCTGTCTGGCAACCATCTATGTGTCTATCCACTATCTACCTATAATCAATCTATTTATCTGTCTGACTATTTATTTATGCAATCTATCCATCTACTGTATATTATCTACTGATCTATGTAGCTATGGAAATCTAGTTTATGATTAGTTAATATCTGAGACTCAAAAGGTCTCTCCGGTTCTCTGAAAAAAAAAAAAAAAACATAACAATGCAAGATGAATTTACCAAGGAAAGGGACAAAAAGGAAACCTGTCAGAATAAAAAAAAACTACTTTTTGCCCTTTCAGTCTTTTGGTTCAGATGAAAGAAAAATCTTCAGAAAAATATCTTTGTAGAGATCACAGTTTTGCCTGAACCCTGTAATATTTTGTCACCTAATTTGCCATTGCTGCTATGGAGTACTCATAGTAGCTTATTTCTGCAACACAACAGAGCTGGGTGCTTGTCCTTCTGTGTTTCTTTCTGCTCAGGACACTTTTCAGACGTTGTAATATCATATCTCCTTTAAATGTCTAGTTCTCAAAATTCTCCTATATCTCACCCTTGGGAAGATGAAGGTCCACTCTTTTTGCCTCTCTACTTCTTCACTTTGAGTATTTTCTTTGCTTCCTTCCTATGCTCTTCTCTGAAAAAAATTGAGAGGAATAGGATGGTCTGACCTGCCTTTTAGATGAAAGAAAGAAGCTTTTAGCTTGACTTTGACCCTGTACCTTCTTTGATACTTCTTGAATTGCAATATCAAACAGCACCTCCATTCTCCAGTCCTCCTGAAATGGCACAGAATCTTTCTAGTTAACCCTTCCCAGTCCAGTTCTGTGTATGCCACACTGATGGGTGCTTCTACTTATCTTAAGTCATCAAACCATTTCATTTTTAACAAATGTTCATAGTTTTTTTTTTTTGTTGTTGTTAGCTGCATTTGCTGTATTTTTAAAACTAAATAACAGCACTATGAGTTTTTTTTTTTTTTTTTTTTTTTTTTTTTTTTTTTTTTAGAGTAAATGACTGCTCTTACTAGTTGGATGTATCTTGAACACAGGATAATTGTGTTTTCTTCCAAGAGTTTCTCTCTAACATGAATGCTTCTTTTCACTCTTGAATAATTTTGGAGGAATTAAAGTATCACTGAATTCAGTTATTCTTTCTTCTCTGAAATGCCACACTACTAAACCTTTCTTCGGAAAATGCTTAGAGTTAAACTTAAGGACACAGGATTTTTAGTTATCTGTTCTTATCCTGTGATTATCCAGATGAGTTTTTTCTTCCTTTCTTTCTTTCTTTCATTCAGAGAGGATCTCTTGATGTAGCTTATGTTAGTTTTAAATTCTGTAGTTAGCCAAAGATGACCTTGAATTTTGTATCCTCCAGCTTTCATCTCCGGAGTTCTGGGATTATATATTATCATGCAGTGTTGAACAGGTTTTATTTTAGAAATAAATAAATTAGCCCTTTCATTATTTCTCAATACTTTGAAATTTTCTTGGTGAACATAGTAATAACTCTCCAATACATGAAATAGTCTCATATTATAGTGCTCATCTCTAAAATAAAAGAAGTCAGGGCGATGTTTGTAAAAGGGGGTCTGCTTTTTTCGTTGTTATATAAAATACACAGCAAGAATTATATTGAGTTTAAAACTTTTTTTTTTTTTTTTTTTTTTTTTTTTTTATACAAAGAAAACTTTCCCACAATGTGTTGGAAATCTACAACTAAGCCATGGGAGATGAATCAGCTCTCTGGTTGAACATTAAATACTAACATTGTTGGATAGTCCTTTTCTGGCTTTTTTTTTTTCTGGCTGTATTTGAAGTTTCTGATTCTCAGTGTCAGTGAAAATGCTCTTGATGCCAGTGTTTGATCCAGCTATACCATAATCCAGTTGGGAAGTATAACATCAATATGTTTTGAGAATGGCAAGGATATTTAAATATTTAAAAAATTTCCATAGCTTTGGCTAAAGACTTTACATCAACAAACTAGCTAGTAAATTAAAGCTAGAAGCTCCATGTAACTAGCTTTCCGTAGAAAATATAGATTTTAATAATGTTTATTAATAATAATCAATAATTATTACAGAGATTATTACTAACCCATGACAAATCAATAAAGGCACAGACTCCTGTTAAATTTAAATAAGCCTGTTTCACCTGTGGTTAGGTAGATATTACCCCCTAATCTACCTTATTACCGCTCAGCCCCACATCCCATGATATTTACTTTAATCATTTCTATCTGTGCTACTTTCCATTCAATATTCTCATAAATACTTGCATATGGGCTCCATGTGGGCCATTCTCTGCATGCCATTCTCAGAGTTCACTCCTCCTAGCTGGCATAGTTCTTTACTTGTCCCACGCTGGCTCTGCTTCTCTCTCCTCCATCTGTCTGTCTGTCTCCTCTTTCCTGTGATCCTTCTCCCTCCAAGTCCCTGAACATTGGCTACACTACCTCATTTCTGCTTTGCCCAGCTATGTAGTCCTTTATTCAGCCAATCAAGGATAATTTGGGGGCGAAGATTACAAATGTCATTTTTGGGATGTGAGTGTCCGCTCTTAAAAGACAGCAAGCTGACCTTGGGGTGGGGAAAAATAAGTAATAATTAAATACAAAGCACCAGGCCATGAAGTTACACTAGCTATAACATTTCTGAGCATATACCTAACGGGCTCCATATCCTACCATAGAGACACTTGCACATCCATGTTTATGGCTTCCTCTTCCACAATAAAAAGGAGCAAGAACCAATATAGATATCTATCAACAGATTAACAGATGATGACAATGTGGCAACTATGAGTAATGGAATAGTATTCAAAAATAAAAGAAATTGAAGATATGAACATTTCTGGAAAATGGATCAATCTGGAAAGTATAATATTAAATGAGGTGCCAGAAAGAAAAAGAGAAACAGAACTCTCTTTCAGGCACATTACTTACAATGTATGAGTATAAATGGTGTGCCTGTGGGTAAAGCCTGAGACATTGGAAAGGAGACCGAGTGAGTAAGGTGGGGCACTGAGGAAGTGAGAAGGGCTGAGACAGCACACGTGCCATGCAAGCAGAAAGAAAACTGAGGTAGAAAGCCACAAGGGAGAACTGAGGACAGGAAGAAGGGGAAGGAGGAGAATGTGCCAAAACGTACTTTGCTAGAAAGTGTCAAAATGCATCTAACATTTTGTATGCTAATGAAAATAATTTAAAAAGTAAAACAAAGAGGAAGTAAACAGAAAAAAAACCCACTATGTCTTAGAAACTAATTTTGAGATTCACTAATCATATATGTACCATTTATGGGACTGACACGCTGCCTACTGTGCTAAGGAGGGAGGTGGCTTCTATGTTTTTAACATATATACATATATATATATTGACATGTTATGAGAGAGTAAAGTAATATTTCCTTTGCTTTCTCTGCTTTTTGGACAAGAAGGTTGCAATCCTTGCTTCTGCCTGCTAGAAAACTTTACCCCTTGGCTCAGAGAAGTTGTTGCATGACGTCATCTCTCACTGCAGACAATACATCCTCTTGTTGTGGAGCAATTCAGAAAGTTAGCTATACTAAAAATGGCTTTGGTTTTATTGTGTAACAGATGCTACTGCCTGTACTGACATCAGAGCCACATCTCAGTGCTGTAGATAGAAAATGAGAGAATTGGAACCTGCTATGTTAAAGTGCTGAGATCACCATCATACATTATTAATTAAAATAAATAAGAAAGAAAAGAGAACTTACTTCTGCAAAAGTGTATGCAAGGTCTGTAGTGTGCGTGACCTAGTCATCAGTTCAATTTCTTTTTTTCCACATTACATACCGAACTTATACTCTCTGGCTGAAAATCTTCCTCTATGACCTTGTCACTTTAAGTTTTCATAAACCCCCTACCCCAGTGTCTGTCTCACAGTAACAGGACACTAAGCTCCTTTAACCTTGCATTACATCACAAAGTCTAGGACTCTCAAGAGAGCTCTTGGCTTTGGTCAGTTATTTAAAAATAACTAACAGCAAATATGAGCAAAAGTGTCATTAATGAAAGGTAGACTGAGCTCTAAATTTTCTTAGGTGACCTCTAAAGAAACATTTAGGTTGTTTCTGTTCTTTTCTCAGACAAATAAGATTATCAATGGCACAAATATGTGAAGCTCCAAGTTATTTTCTAGCCACACCACTCCTGATTTGTGACCCATGGAAACTGTGAGAAAGAAAATATATCATCTTTTAGTAAAAAATGGTGGAAATATTTGCTTTTAAAAATATTTCCTATACTGCCTACTTGGTTCCTTTGATGTTTATCTGAGAACTTGAAGGAAAAATGAAAAATTGTGGGCAAGGAATTGGCTTAGTCATATTGATTTCCAAGGTGATTTTATAAGTCTGCACTCCCACCAGCAATGGGGGAGTGCTACCTTTCTCCACATCCTCACTAGCTGTCACTTGAGATTTTTTTATTTTTTACATACGCATTTATATTGTTATACATATATACAATAAACTTCATACAACCAGAAGAACCACAAAGCAATCAGGAATTATATAAATGTTACATTCTTAGTGTTTTGGCTATTTATATTTGGTTACCTTGAGGAGAACATCTTTCCTATCTTGGTGAGTCGAGAATTCTGAATGTAAATCAATATCTACCTTATCTCATCTTTATCAACTTAAAACATCTATATAGATCTAAAATCATCTTAACTTTTAAACAACTAAGCCTAATTGTAAAACTAAACTACCTGGTCTTCAACTCTATCAGAGACTTGAGAAAGAAGGACATTAATTACCTGAGTAACCAGGAAGTACAGGTTAGCAGCTTCTAAAATGGAAAAAAAAAAAAAAAGACAGAGACAGTTTGCTTCCTGAACAGTCACCCAAAACTATAACTTTGGAGCATCATACTTAGGCCACACCCAGTCTACCTTAAAGAAGATGATGAGCATCAAAGAACCTCCTTATGGAGATTGTTTCAAATGTGGCAAACCAGCCACTGGGCGAAAATGAATCTCATTTTGGGAACAGACAGTATTCTGGCTAAATATGGGCAAGCTTTGATGCAGGAAGAGTCCACAGCCAAACTCTGCCAAGACAGGGTAAGCAAATCCTCAATAGTTCCTGCTTCACAAAAATGTCTGTCAGATATACTGGGCAAGAAGGCTGAAGAAGTCACTTGAATTTTTTATCTTAGCCATTCTGATGGGTGTAAGATGGAGTTGCAGAGTCATTTTGATTAGCTTTTGTCTGATGTCTAAGGTTGTTGAACATTTCTTTAACTGTTTCTCAGCAACTGGATATTCCTCTATTGAAAATTCTCTGTTTAGCTCTGTGCCCCATTTTAAAATGTGTTATTTGGTTTGGTGGTGTTTAACTTCTTGAGTTCTTTATATATTTTCGATATTAGCCCTTTGTCCGATGTAGGATTGGTGAAGATTTTTTCTCAGTCTGTAGGCTATCATTTTGTTCTGTTGACAGTGTCTTTTGCCTTACAGAAACTTTTCAGTTTCATGAGGTCTCATTTATTAATTGTTGATATTAGAGTCTGAGCTATTGGTGCTCTGTTCAGGAAGTTTTCTCCTATGCCAAAGAGCTCAAGGCTCTTCCCCAGTTTTTCTTCTAACAGATTTAGTGTGTCTGGTTTTATGCTGAGGTCTTTAAACCATTTGTACTTTAATTTTGTGCAGGTGACAAATATGGATCTATTTGTATTTTTCTACATATAGAAATCCAGTTAGACCCGAATCATTTATTGAAGATGCTAGCCCTTTTCCACTGTCTGTTTTGGCTTCTTTGTGAAAAATCAAGAGTCCATATGTATGTTGATTTACTTTGGGGTCTTCAGTTTGTTGTTATTGATTAAACAGCCTATTTATATGCCAGTACCATGTCCTTTTTATTACTATTGCTCTACAATACAGCTTGAGATCAGGGATGGTGATTCATCAGGAAGATCTTTTATTATACAAGATTGTTTTACCTATTTTTTTTTTTCATATGAAGTTCAGAATTGATCTTCCTAGTTCTATAAAGAATTGTGTAGGTATTTTAATAAAGATCACATTGAATCTGTATATTGCTTTTGGTAAGATGGCCATTGTTACTATGTTGATCCTCCCAATCCATGGACATGGGAGATCTTTACATTTTCTGATATCTTCAATTTCTTTCTTTAGAGACTTGAGAATTTTTTTCATATTAGTCTTTCACTTGCTTGGTTAGAGTTACATCAAGATATTTTGTATAATTTATGGCTATGTGTCAAGAAAACTGTCCATTTCACTTAGATTTTAAAATTTTGTGATATAAAGGCTATTGAAGTTAGACCTAATGATTCTTTGTATTTCTTCAGTGTCTGTTGTTATGTCTTCCTTTTAATTTCTGATTTTCTTGATTTGGACAGTATCTCTCTGCCTTTTATTCAGTTTGACTAAGTGTTTGTCTATCTTGATTTTCTCAAAGAACCAGCTCTTAGTTTCCTTGTTTCTTTGAATTGTTCTCTTCGTTCCTAATTTATTGATTTCAGCCCTGAGTTTATTTCTGCTGTCTAGTCCTCTTGGGTGTTTCTCCTTCTTTTTTCCTAGGGCTTCCAGATGTGTAGTGAAGTTACCTATATGAGATGTTTCCAATCTCTTTAGGAAGGCACTTAATACTATGAACTTTCCTCTTAGAACTGTTTTCATTGTATCCCATAAATTTGGATAGGTTGTATATTCATTTTCATTGAATTTTAGGAAATATCTATTTTATTTCATATTTCTTCTCTGGTCATTAAATAGAGAGTTGTTGAGTTTTCATGTGCGTGTATAGGCTTTTTGTTATTTCTGTTGTTGTTGAGGTCCAGTTTTAGTCCATGGTTGTCTGATAGGATACAAAGTATTATTTCAATCTTTTTGATTTGTTGAGGTTTATTTTGTGACCTACTATATGTTCTATCTTGGAGACAGTTCTGTGAGGTGCTGAGAACAAGGTATAATCTTTTGTGTTTAGGTTAAAAGTTCTGTAGATATCTGTTAGGTCTATTTGATTTATGAATCTGTTAGGGTCATTATTTCTCAGTTTAGCTTCTTTTTCGTTGACCTATCTTTTGGTGAATGGGATGTATTTAAGTATCCCACTATAAATGTGTGGGGATCGATGTGTGGTTAAAACTTTATTAATGTTTCTGTTGTAAATATGGGTGCGCTTGTATTTAGAGCATAAATGTTCAAAATTGTGATGTCATCTTAGTTGAGCTTTTCTTTGATGGGTATAAAGTGTCCTTCCTCATCTCTTTTGATTAATTTTGGTTGAAAGTCTATTTTATTAGATATTAGAATGGCTACTCCAGCTTGCTTCTTGTGTCTATTTGCTTGGAAGACCTTTTTCCAGTCTTTTATACTGGGGTAATGTCTATCTTTGTGGCCAAGAAGTGTTTCTTGAATGCAGCAGAATGTTGGGTCTGTTTATGCATCCATTTGGGTAGACTGTACCATTTTATTGGGGAGTTGAGACCACTGATGTTGACAGAGATTAATGTCCAGTGACTGTTAGGTCCTTTGATTTTGATGTTGGTTGTGGTAGTGTGTTATCTGGTTTCTGTTTTGCTAAAGTGAAGTTATTTCCTGTTTTCCTGAGTGTAGTTAGCCTCTCTGGATTGTAATTTTTCTTCTACTATCTCCTGTAGGTCTGGATTTGTGGCTAGGTACTTTTTAAATTTGTTTTTGTCGTGGAATATCTTGTTTTCTCCATCTACGGTTACTGAAATTTTTTTCTGGGTATAGTAGTCTAGCCTGGATTCTGTGGTCTCTCAGGGTTTGCAAGACCTCTGCCTAGGCCCTTCTGGTTTTAATGGTCTCTGCTGAAAACTCTGGTGTGATTCTGATAGGTTTGCCGTTTTATGTTACCTAGCCTTTTTTTCTTGCTGCTTTTAATAGTTTTTCTTTGTTTTGTACATTTTTGTTTTAATTATTTATGTGATGGGAGGGTTTTTCTGTTCTACTCTATATGGTGTTCTGTAGGCCTCTTGTGCATTTATAGGCATTTTTTTTTTAATTGGGAAAATTTTCTTCTATGATTTTTGCTGAAAATATTTTATGTGCCTTGGAACCAGGATTCTTCTCTTTCCTCAATCCCTATTATTTTTAGGTTTTGTCTTTTCATGATGTCCTTGATTTCTTTGATCATTTGTGTGAGGAATTTTTTAGATTACATTTTATTTGATGGTTGCATCAAATTCTTCCATTGTATCTTCTATATCTGAGGTTTTATTTTCTATGTCTTGTATTCTGATAGTGATGCTTACCTCTAGAGTTCCTGTTTTCTTCTCTAAGTTCTCTCTTTCCAAGCTTTATTATTGATTCAATTTTTATCTTCAGATCTTGAACCGCTCTATTGATTTCCTTGTCCTCATTTTTTGCATTTTCTTAAATTTCTTCCAGTGATTTCTTCATTTCCTCTATATAGGCCTCTGTCATGGCCTCTCTATGGTCCTCAATCTGTTTGGCTCTATCATCCTGTGTTTGTTTACTGATTTTATTTATTTCCTCTATTATCATCTTTATTATGAAGGATTTGATATCATTTTCTTGTGTTTCAGTTGTATTTGAGTTTCCAGGGTGATTGCTTTGGGATAACTGAGTTCTGGAGATGCCATCTTATTTTTGCTTTTGTTGTTTGTGTTTTTACCCTTGCCTTTAGTCATCTTGCTGTCTCTGGATTTTGGTGGTAGTTTCAGATATCTTTCATTGGCCATTGAGAGCAGCTCGTATGTGTATGGCTATAGATTGAGACCCCTTACCTGCAGGGATCAGTGAACACCTCTGTGGTTCAGGCTGGTGATCTGGGTTCAGATATAGGAACTTTCTATGGATTGGCTAGATGACTTGATGTCAGATTCACTTTTGTTCTATGCTCTGGGGTTTCCTTAGGGCCAAAAGACTCAGACACTGGCACCTTGTAACCCACACTTCAGTCTGGAAAACAGAGCATGGGTACTGCTCCCAAGTTGGCATGTGGCTAGTTATGCTTTGCAGACTGTGCCTTTGCCTGCTTGGACCAGGTAAGTCTCTGTGAATTGGCAGGGTGACCTGAGTGCAGAACCACCCATGTTCCAAAATGTGGGGTATCCTCTGGCCTAGAAGACTCAACATTTGAGTTTTGTGTCCCACTGCTTGGTCTGAGACAGAGAGCCAGGATGCTGCATGCCTGCAGGCTTGTGGCTAAAGTTTGGGGGCTGTTCCTGTGTCTGTACCTGCTTGGGCCTGTTAACTCTCCATGGATTGGCCTAGTGACAACCCGTGCTCCAAACTTTGGGGTTCTCTGTGGCCTAGCAGACTGGTGCACACTGGCTTGCATGTGGCTCAGCTTCGGAGATGATGCCTGCCTGGGCCCTGGAGCCTTCTGTGGATTAGCGGGTTGATCCTAGGTCAGATCCACCTGTGCTAGCTGACCCGGGTACAGGGTGGCCTGCACGCACAGTTCAGTTCGAGACACAGAGTCAGAGACATAGATCATACAAATACAGCTGGCAGACAGACAGGCTGGCATCCAGACTCTGGGGACTGGGCACACACCTGCAGGGACTCAGGGGCTCCTGAATGGACCAACTGGATGGCCAGAGGCCAGATACACCCATGCTCCACACAGTGTGGATCCCTCTTACCTAGCGCACTCCCCTCTAGTGCTCTGTAGCTCCCAGCCTGGTCTCTTGGCTCTGTCCCAACATACAGACACAGTGCTAAGAGGCACTGCCATCTTGGATCCCCATGTGGCATTTTTTTTTTAAATCTCTACTATACCTTCTCTCAAATGTCATCATCTGCATGGTCTACATGTGGATATATTGGTAATTCAAATTTTTTTCTTCTGTATGGTTTCTAAAATCCTTTCCTTGATTTTTTTATTAATAGAAGCATATTACATATTTCATACAGTTTGTAGTCTCTGCCTATTCATTCATCAAATACAGCTCTGTGGATGCAAGTATTTTCCTCTTTATTCACTTTTTAAAAATCTCTAGTACCCATAATGATACCTGATACAGAGTAGAGTATGATTGGTTTGTATTATAATGATACTACCACATTTATTATTCACAAATGCTATTGAGATTTTACTATGAAACTCCATGTCTTTTTTATTTATGATAATAGGAGCAACACGGCCTAGAAATTTCTTCCTTCTGTTCCTTTGTAAACACTTAACTTTGATGCGTCATAGTTTAGATAAACAGAGGTAAACATATGGGAGATCCATAACGCTCTTAGATTGGGTAGATAAACCAAGCCAGCATGAAATAGTTAGGAGGTGAATATGAGAATTGCAATTATAGGACATGTATGCCATTTCTGTGGCTTTAATAGTATGGATGAGATAAAAAATTAAGTGCCCATGCCAACATCATGGGAAAAGTTTGCAAGGGCAATTCTGTGAACCACATATATATTTGGCATTTGTGTTAAAATAAAACATGTACAACAGAAGTAGATTGCAGCTTTCACATTTTAGTTTACCTGTTATGAATCAATAATCACTGATATGGGGCTTAATTCTTCAATGTTTAAGCATGTTTTCACATGATTCTCTATTTAGCCCTTACTATACTTGGGGAAAAAAACCAGAATGATTTAAAATCTATTTTTAAAATGTTTAGAAGTTATCGGATTGCTCAATGCCATGTGTCTTCAAATGATTTTAACTTTTACTATCTCAGCCTAAATAGTCTCCTTTGTAACAGTCCAGGGACCCTGATAAAACAGAGGGTTTTGCTAAGTTGTCGAATGGTCTTTGGTTTGGAGAGTTTTGTTCTTAGATTCTAAGTGGAAAAAGACACTATAACTACTCAAGATAGAATATTAGTGTTGTAATAGTCATTCAATGTAAATAACAAACTATCCCAAAACTCAGTGGCTGGCAGTGAATACATCATCTTTCAGTTTCTGCTCTTTATGGATCTGGGTGCAGAGCAGTGGAACGTTTCTGGCTTTAATGAAGGTACAGTCAAGATGCCTTCAAACATCTAAAAGTTTGATTGATCCTGGAGGATCCATCTATACAAGTACCATGCATAAATCAATTACACAACTATGGTACGCAGAGGATCTGCTTCTAAGGTAACTGTCATGTAGCTGCACAGCTCCTGCTGGTTCTTGGCAAAAAAAAAAAAAAAAAAAAAAAAAAAAAAAAAAAAAAAAAAAAATCACATTTTCTTACCCACTCCTCATCTATCTAGGTTCTTGAAAAGTCTTATGCAATAACAGCTGGCTTTCTCATGATGGTGTCCCAAAGTACCTCAGTGTTTTACTTTCTAATATTATACATTATATTTGTCATTCCAATAACACTTTCAGATTAGAAAAGTAGTGGAGAGAGCAAGGGAAGGGGATCTTCCAGAGCCTTTTGAAGGTTGATTAGCACAATAATCTCCATCGTCACATTTCTAGCAGCAGTATCAACTTTTCAAAGAATACATCTGAATGCTAACACCTGGATAAATGGTCTTTTAAATGATATAAAAACTGAAGATTATACCACAATTATTTGTGTTGGAAAACATGTTTATTAGGTTGTGATTCTTTGTTTGAATTCAAAATACACCTCAGTAGTTAATTCTTCAGGAAGCTTGGTAAAATCAATGAGTTACAAGCAAAGATGGAATCTCTCAACTGGCAAAATAAAGCATCTCTTACTGGCACTCTGAGTAGTAATGGTTGCATAATCCTCATTAATTTAACATTAAATATCCCTGAAACATTACCTCATTATACAGGCCTTATTGTTCCAGCACTATCAGTTCAACTGCCTCTAATCAATTTAAGTGCAGTTTTGAGCGGAAATAGTGGTAAAGGCCAAGCAGTCTGTAGATTTACAATGTGGTGTTTAGTTTAAAGTTAAAAACAAACTTGAAGCAGCTGAATGGGAGGGATCACCGTGAGAATGTTATAACTATCAAGGAGTTCATGTTGCCTTCATTAACAAATAACAAGACAGTTACGGACATTCACAAAACAATTATAACATCAACTGTAAAACACAGTAATCATACTTTCACGCAATGTAAGGTTTACCATTATCTAATAACTTTGAAATCAGTAATCTGTCATTCAAGAGCCAATACCTGCCTATGTAGACAAGCAGTCAGTCTACACTCAATATTTTAGATCCAGGTAATAAGACCTTCTACAGTGGCACAAAATTGACTTTGTAGTGCAAAACTGGTCACATTAAAAACACACTATTGACTGTATATGGATCTCAATACAACTTTACTTGTGAAAATAGGCAGTGAACTGGTTTTGACCCACAGGTCAAAGTTTGCCAACCTTTGTTATAGAAAACAGGTTGCTGACCATGTCCACGCCTAATGTATGAACAAAATACTCACTTATATTTGCATACTAGCCCAAGGGGCATGTCCCACGAAAGCCTTCACTTACCAAGTTATAATTTCTTATCATAAGTGTATATGTATATTTCATATATCTCTTTGTGTGCTCATATATGATTAGTGGATGTGTATGTGTGCGTTTATGCATGCAGGTATGCATGTGTGCTTGCAAGGATATTTGTGAGGCCAGAGATCAACATCACATATCTTCCTTTATTATATTATACTTTATTTGTTGAGACAGGATCTCTTACTGAACCTGGAGATCACCAATTCAGCCAAGCTGTTTGGCTAGACAGCTCTAGGGACCCTCCTTTCTGTTCATGCCCAGCTCTGGAATGACTAGTGTGTGCTACCATGGATAGCTTTGAAAGTTGGATCTAAACTCAGTTCCACAGGCTTGTCTGGCACCACTTTACCACCCAAGTTATATCTTGAGACCATATCCCTTTGTAAATATTCTAGAATATTTCTAGAAACTCAACAAATGTTTGACAAATGGGATTGAAATATGGAGATTACATTTAATTTCACAAGGGGTCACAAAGGGAGAGGGCAGTGAGTGGGGCTGATAAACACATTCTCATTGTCATTGACATACTTGGTCTCTTGAATGGCCTTCACTAGTGGGTTGTTTCCTAGCCCCTCCAGCTGATAACAGAATTTTTCACTTCAAGCTTAAACCACAAGCCATTCTTTCCAGTGGAGCCTTTCTTTTTTCTTTTTTTTCCAAATAGCTCAGATTTCCAAATCAAAGATAATGATTCATAAAATCTACCTGTAAGCAGCCCCGTTTTTCTAAAATCAGGTGATATCTTTAGTTTCTCTGAAATGAAGACATTTAGACCAGATGATGTGTATAAATCAGTTTATATGATGCTTGACCACAAGAGTAGCAAAACAGAAAAAACAAACAAACAAACAAACCCAAACATAATCATGCATTACTCTCGTCATTTTTATGGACCTTAGAGCTGAGATCCCACTGGGTTATTTCTGGAAATATGTATGTGAAATACCTTAGAAGAATGTAAGAGAGAAGTTTTTATTTGGCTTCTATTAGTCCTGTTAGTCTTCTATTAAACATTAAAAATTATTACTTTCAAACATGGTATTTACTTTATACTTTGTGTGTTGTGAATTAATCGGGATGGTTGACTCTCTTCTCCTATGGACTCAAGAGATCGTGGTTGAGCAGAAGAAGGCAAGAAACACTAGCCAGAAGTGAAGTTAATTCTACTTTCTGCATGTGTAAGAAAAGCCATGTTCAGTATTCATAGTATGAAGGCTGTCCCAGCATCAGCAAAACAAAATATATAAGGATGGGTTAATATAAGAGGTAGGACTGTGTCATAGTTTGAATTTTATTGCTGTGAAGAGGTACCAGACCAAGGCAACTCTTATAAAGGCGGAAATTTAATTGGGGGTAGCTCACAGTTTCAGATGTTTAGTCCATTATCATCATAGCATGAAGCACAGACAGACTTGGTGCTGGAGGAGCCAAGAGTTCTATATCTTGAACTAAAGGAAGCTAGAGGGAGACTGTCATCTGCAGGTAGCCAGGCGGAGTCTCTCTTCTGCACTGAGTGAAACCTGACCATAGGAAGAGTCCTCAAAGCTCCCTTCCCTAGTGACAAACTTCCTCCAACAAAGCCATATCCACTCCAGCAGGTCCACACCTCCGGTAGTGCATTCCTCATGGGCCAAGCATTCAAAAACTTGAGTGGGGGCCAAGTCAGAGAAACCACCACAGCCATGTAATAATGGCAGCATTTCATGGAACTTAACTGTATATGCATGTGTATAGATGTAGTTTTAGATGTATTCTATGTGGTCAAGGGAGTTTATCTGATTTGTGATAAAAGTTGGAAAGCCCTCAGTGCCATGTTGTTCCTTTCTGACAGGCATGGTCTGCAAGTTTGTTGACTTTCACCTCTCTATCTCAGACTCATTACGTTCTCTGTGCTAATTTTATACTAAACTGTCTCTAATAAGCAGAACCACACAAAGAAGATTCTCTACACTCTATTATCTTTTCTCTAACATTTATAAATCAGTTATTATAGTCTAAATATCTTTAATTAAGTACAAGTAGTTTTGGACTGGAGTACAAACCTTTCAATAAAGGTTGGAAAAGCCCATTCCACATGTTGAACTTTGTTCATAGTAAATAACAATGGTTATACATTGGGATAGACTTTTAATAAAAACCAAACAAAATGTGAACAGTGGCTTGAATTAGGAAAGAGTTAAACTCCAATGGTTCAAATACTTAATTGTTAAATGGATCAAGTTTTATGTAGTTCTTGATACCTAAGTTTAACCAAAGTTATATTTAGAAACCTACAGATGAAGTGCATTCTTTTTTGTAAATTTGGATTATTAGAAGATTCTGATATTCTCCTTCATAAAAGGTATTTTGGCTTACTATTTGGATATATTCCAGAGGAGAAATGTTTGCACCTTAAAGAGAAGAAAAAATAAAAACAAAACAAAACAAAACAAAACAAAAAACCAACAACAACCTATGGGCTGAATCTTTCACCTTGCAGTACATTTGTGTTGAAAGAGTACATTAGGGTATATAAATTGACAGCTTTAGATAAATTATTCAAACACTCTATATATTTTGGTTGATAAGGAACAAAACCATTTCCTGCAAGGTATTCTTCATGGCTTCCTTTAGAAAACACAGCAGAAGTAGGAAAATATATGGCATATATTATTTTAAGCCTAACATCTATATTATTATCATGCAATATCTGTCAGATAGAATTTAGAAAGGTTGTAACTTGGAAAATTTTATTCTTATAAAATAAAAATAAGTATATACTTTCAAAGATAAGCTTATCCTTGTTAGAAGACTTTTGCTTTATTTTGAAACTCAAATGTCAGTGAATAATTTAAACTTTTGTGGTGGTTCAAAAGGAAATGGCTCATAGGAGCACAGGGAGTGACATTATTAGGAGGTGTGGCCTTGAAGGAGGTGTGCCTTTGTTGGAAGAGATGCATTACTAGAGGGTGGGCTTTGAGATCTCAGAAGCTGAAACCAGTCACTTCTATGGCCTGCTGATCCGGAAGTAGAACTCACAGCTCCTTTTCCAGCACCATGTCTGCCAGCATGCTGACATGAGGACAATGAGCTAATCCTCTGAAACTGTAAGCCTTCTCCAAATAAGTGTTTTTTTTTTTTTTTTTTTTTTTTTAAATAAGAGTAGATTTGTTATATGAAGATGGGGAGCTTTGGGACTGGAGGAAGCTGACCCAGAGGTAGAGTGAGGTTGGACATGTGGCCAATCCCCAGAAGTCTCGTCCTGAGATCGGCAGGAGTAGGATAGATTCTCCCCTACCAAAGACCAGACCCAAAGTATGTAGACCTGTGCCTCCAACTGTGTCCCTCTCCCAGAGGTCACATAACCCCATAGCAGCCAGGTTAAACTTTCTTTCCCTTTATAAGGTCAGTCATGTTAGGCAACACCTAGAATTCCTCCTTATGCAGATGAGGCATCCTCAGTGTCCTGTTCCCAGCCAATGATGTACAGGCATCCAGAAAGTTCCTACCAACCCCCCAAAGGCTTAAGTAGCCTTTGTTCCCTCCATTAAACAAGCCCCTGTTCCCATTGTTAGGAGAACCACATGTTGACCAAGCTGTATATCTGCTTCAAATGTGTAGGGGGTCTAGATCCAGCCCTTGCATACTCTTTGGTTGTTAGTTCAGTCACCCTGAGCCCTATAGCCCCAGGTTAGTTTACTTTGTATGTCTTCTTGTGGTATCTTTGAACTCTCCAGCTCCCTCTATCCTTCCTCCCATTCTTCCACAAGACTCCCTAAACTGGGCCTATTATTTATCTCTGGGCCTCTGTATCTGCTTTCATCAGCTGCTGGATGAATACAGTTATGCTAGTGTCCTGTGTGCAATCATAGTGGAATATCATTAATAGTGACAGAGGTTGACTCTTTCTCATGGGGTGGCTCTCAAGTTGGGCTAGTCTTTTGGTTTGCCATTCCCTCAATCTCTCTTCCAGCTTTATCTCTACAATTCTTGTAGGGAAGACAAATTTCGGGTCAAAGGTTTTATGGGTGTGTTGGTGTTCCCCTCCTTCCACTAGAAGTCCCACCTTGACACAGAAGGTGGGGAATTCAGGCCGCTTAAACCTCTCTGCTGGAAGTCTCAGCTAGGGTTACTCCCATAGACTCCCAAGAGGCACCATTGTCCCAGAGATGTCCAGATTTCTGTTCTCTCTCCTAGTCCTCCCATACCACAGGCCACATTTGCTCTTTTCATACCTGGTCACCACCCCCATTGTCCTCCTCAATCTCTCTTTCACCATGTTCCCTCCCATATCTACTTCAGATGTCTATTTTATTTCCTCTTCTGAGTGAGATTCAAGCATCCTCTTTGGCTCTTCCTTGCCTTCTTTGGGTCTGTGGATTGTTGCATGGTTATCCTGAACTTTATAGCTAATATCCACTTATAAGTGAGCACATACCATGTGTGTCTTTTTGGGTTACCTCACTCTGGATGATCTTTTCTAGATCCATTCATTAGCCTGCAATTTGCATGATGTCTTTGTTTTTTTAATAGCTGAGTAGTATTCCATTTTGTAAATGTACCATATTTTTAAAAAATCCAGTCATTGGTAAAGGGAAATCTAGATTGTTTCCAGATTCTGGCAATTACAAATGAAGCTGTTTTGAACATAGTTGAGCAAGTGTCCTTGTTGTATGGTGGAGATTCTTTTGGGTATAGTCCCAGGAGTGGTATAGCTGGATCCTGAGGTAGATCTATTCCAAAATTTCTGAGAAACCTTCAGATTGATTTCCACAGTGGTTGTACAAGCTTGCACTCCCACTAGCAACTGAGGAGTGTTTACCTTGCCCCATATCCTTTCAGCATGAACTGTCACTTGAGTTTTTAATCTTAGCCATTTTGACAGATGTAAGATGAAGTTTCAGAGCTGTGTTGATTTGCATTTCCTTGATGACTAAAGAAGATGAACATTCCTTTAAGTGTTTTTTGGCCATTTGGTAGCCCTTTGTTTAGCTCTGTAGCCCATTTTAAAAAATTGGATTATTTGGTTTGTTGGTGTCTAATTTCTTGACTTCCTTATATATTTTGGATATTTGCCTTCTTTTGGATATAGGGTTGATGAACATCTTTTCCAATTTTGTAGGTTGACACTTTGTCCTATTGACAATATCCTTTGCCTTGTATAAAGTTTTCAATTTCATGAGGTCCCACTTATTAGTTTTTGATCTTAGAGCCTGAGTTGTTGGTGTTCTATTCAGGAAGTTGTCTCCCATGCCAATGGGCTCAAGGCTTTTCCCTACTTTCTCTTCTTTGTCAAAACTCAAGTGTCTATAGGGATGTGGGTTTATTTTTATGGCTTTGATTTGATTCCATTGGCCAACCTGTCAGTTTTTCTTTTTTCTCAATACAATGCAGTTTTTGTTACTATTGCTCTGTAGTACAGTTTGAAATCAGGGATGGCGATATCTCCTGAAGTTCCTTTCTTATACAGTGTTGTTTTAGCCATCCTGGGTTTTTTATTTTTCTGTATGAAGTTGAGGATTGTTTCTTCAAGATCTGTAAAGAACTGTGTTTGGATTTTGATGGGAATTACACTGAATCTGTAGATTGCTTTTGGTAATATGGGCATTTTTACTATGTTATTCCTACCAATCCATGACTATGGAAAATCTTTCCATCTTCTGATATCTGATTCAATTTCTTTCTTCAAAAACTTGAAGTTCTTGTCATACAAGTTTTTAACTTGCTTAGTCAGAGTTACATCAAGATATGTTGTATCATTTGTGGTTATTGTGAATGGTGTTGTTTTCCTAATTTCTTTCTTAACCCATTTATCACCTGTGTAAAGGAGGACTCCTGATTATTTTAGGTAATTTTGTATCCAGCCACTTGCTGTAGGTATTTATCTGTTGTAAGATTTCTCTGGTAGAATTTTGGGGGGGGGTCACTTAAGTTTCTGTCTATTTAATTTGATGTCGGCCGGTTTTTAAAAAAATCTTTTCTCAATTACTAGAATTTTATATGTGCATACAAAGAAATATGACCCTACGTATCTGGCATCTACGCTCTCCAAGCTCCTGCACATACAACACACCTTCTAACCAGGCACCTTCTCAAATCCATGTTCATATTGTTTGTTTGTTTTGTTTTGTCTTTGATTGTTTTGACAATCCAATAAATCCAGCTAATGCTGTCCATACGTTTAAAAATTAGCGGTCATCCACTGGAGCATGAGAAACTTGCTAGTGGCTACAGTCTACAGGAAGAATGAATCTCCCTTTTTAACTATCCATCACCAATAACTCAGTACAGTTTGGGGCCTGGATATGATCTACTTCATCTATGTCAGTAGTTTGGCTGGGTTGATCTTGTGTAACACATATGAGATCATGATTGCAATAGCTGTGTCATATCCTGTAAGACAACATTTGATAATCCTCATACACACCCTTCCTTATATTTTTATCTTCTTCCTGCCTCTTCTTTGGTGCCGTTCTCTGACCTTTGGTGGTAGTAAGGTTAATATACTTGTCTCAGTTGGGGCTCTCTCTTTATTTTATTCTTAGCACTTGCTCCAGTTATTATTGTGGCTAATTTTTCAGTAGGGCCTAATAATATTTATTTTCAAGCCTATAACTTTTATTATTATGGCAGTATAACCCACTAGCAATCAATCAAGACATAGACACATGTTATATTTTAAAATAGCCTTAGTTACCCTTGGGCAGGCCAGACATTAATCATCTAAACTACTTCCCATAGTGGGGCAGGTATCTCATACCTACCCCAATCCCATGTCATCTGCTTCTAGTAATTTCTGTCAAGCTATCTCCCATCCATAATTCCAGATACTTGCAAATATTCTTCTTCTGGGCCAAATCCCCATCCACACTGGGCATGTGCTTCTCTTCCATCTAACCCCTGGTGGCACAACCTTCTTTTTCTCCCTTTTCCTCTGGGGTAATTTTTTGGGTCCCTCTCTCTCCCATGATTCTCTCTGTCTCTCCAAATCCAAGAAACTTAGCCATGGCTATTCGGCCCAAATCAGCCTGAAAAACCTTTAAGAGAATGACACCCTGTTTCCCTTAAGGGACTTGCGAAGGTTTTTGGTTGTTTTCTTGGGCTATTGTCATTGAGAGGTATGGAGATATGGGTTAAAAAGAAAGAAAGGGGAATATAGAAATATATAGAGATGATAGGACAAAAAGTAGATTATTGAATGTACTCCTCAATTTAAGGCCTTAATTGTTACTCACAAATAAGCTTGATTTTGATTTATTGATATAGAATTTTGTATATTGCTACAAAATAAGTTTAATTTTGATGCATTGAAATATAATTCAAATTTAATATTATTCTTTACACATCATATTTCTAATCTAATATCAAGTATTGTACACATACAACTCAATTAATATATGGTTTACTTCCAATACTCTGATAGTGCTATTATAGATTGTTTAGGATAATTAAGTAATATAAGTCAATTGTTAGTTGATCAACTCATGATCATGTCAAATACTAGTATAGTTTTATCACAGGAATATACATCCTAGGGTTAACAGATAGATATGATTCTACAGATAGACAAGATAAAATAGTTAGATATGGTCTTCAAAAACCTCAGAGACCTACAGAACATGGCATTTAAAAATGTTTTTATTATTTTAGGGATTCTTTGATGATAACCCAGCCTACCTCAAAGAAGATAATGAGCACTGAAAAACCTCCTTGTGGAGATGGCTTTGAGTATGGAAAAAACAGCCAGGAGACAGAAATATCCTCATTTCTCTCACAGACAGAGTTCTGCCTAAAAATGGGCAAACTTGGATGCAGACAGAGTTGAGGGCCAGAGTCTGCCAAGACAGGGTAAGCAAGTCTTCAATAGTTCTTGCTCCACGAATATGTCTGTCAGGTATATTGGGACAGAAGGCTGAAGATGAAGCTCCAATGTTATAGAGAGTTTTGGGTGACCTGTTAGACAGTAAACTGTCTCTGTCATTTTTTCATTTTGGAAGCTGCCAACCTGCACTTACTGTTTACTTAGGTAGGTAAATTTATTCCTTCTCAAGTCTCTAATGGGGTTGAAGACCAGATAGTTTTAAAATTAAAGTTAATTGTTTAGGAGTTAAGAAGATACTTTTTGTATGATAGTTAGGAGCTTTGTAGACTCACCAAAATAGAATAGAAACTATCTCTTCAAGGTTGCCAAATACCTTTTGATTAGACATTATGTGTGTAAGTCTTATCTATTGTTTTTTTAATAATTTTTAATAATTGTTCTTACTGTATATAAAAATGGCCTTTTTATTTAAACAGAAAAGGGGAATTGTTGGAGGATGGTCTGATATACTTTGATGCTAATTAACAAAAAGGCAGGGAAAATGAGATAGGTATGGCTAAGGTTCCCAGGCTTGGAGAGAAAGAGAGAATCTGGTGAAGGGGAGACTGGAAATGAGAAGAGAGAAAAAGAAGGCTGCTGTGGGTTAGACAGAAGAGAAGTACATGGCAGGCATGGAAGGAGATTTAGCCCAGATGAAGAACATTAGCAAGTATTTTGGATTATGGATGGGAGGTATCTTGAAAGAAATTATTAGAAGCAGATGGCATAGGATTGGAGTAAGCAACCCCATAAACACTATGGGAAGTAGTTTAGAGGATTTATGTCTGCCCTGCCGCAGGTTAACTAAGGCTATTTTAAAATATAACAGGTGTCTGCATCTTAACTAATTGCTAGTGGCTTGGAAAATACTGCCATAATAATAATTATAGGCCTGATAATAATCATTAATAGGCCCTACTGGTAACAACAACAAGTTATGTATCTTTCCATTGATGGCTGGTAATAGAAGTTTCTCTGAACAAAGCTGACAACAGTCAAGGTTTATTGGTATAACACAAATAATTACAATACAATTTGACGACATGACCACTTAGTAAATTCACGATCATAGGTTCATTCCTGGGGCATATGACTTTCCCAGCCATGGTCTTTTAACCATGATTACCATACCAGGCAAGAAATTTTCTTCTATGTATCAGGACACAAATCCATTCCAAAAGTGGTTAGTTAGCTAATATAATTTGTACAATTATTGTATTAATGGGCATACTTTGCCAGACAGCTCAGTATTACAGCATGCTGGTATAGTACTAGCTAAGGACATTCATGACTTTTCTCCCCAGGCAACCTGCACAGTACTGTTAAAGCTAGTTATTAGGGAGGAGGTTTCCTTACCAGTATGAGATTAATACTCTTATGACATGTAAACAAAATATGCAGTATCATTAGCAATAAAGTCTTATCACGTAGTTATGGTGAGTAATTGAAGCAAATCTGCACTGTTTTGGGGACCTACAGGAGGTCTCTGACAAAAACTCATGTTGGGAGGTGTTCTTGCCTTCTATTGTAAGTTTTATTTAATAACCTACATCTTTAGGTATTTACTTTGTCTACACACACAGGGTAATTACATTTAAACTATTTTATTTTTTAAAGCTGTATATTGAAATGAACTCAGGAGTAGGTTTCGAAGAGGTTTTTCATATAATTAAATTTTAAAGGTAACATAAGGATATAACACATGTGAAATGGAAGAAGATGGGGAATATTGGAAATTGAAATCTTAAGTGGCAATGGTGGTGGAGAAATTGGAAGAAGGGCCAATTCTTGGATTAAACAAAATTAAAGTTCTATGAAAACCCTTCTGGAAACCTACTCCAGAGTTCATTTCAACCATGAATTGCCCCTTCCTTCTTCCTATTTCTCCATCCCCATCCCCACTTAAGATTTAATTTCCAATAGTCCCCCATCTTCTTCCATTTCACATGTGTTACATCCTTATGTTACCTTTAAAAAGTTGGTTATGACATGGTCAATGTCCCTGTTGATTTTTATAACCTTTCCCTTGGGTTGGCCTTCCCCTTTAGCTTCTGGTTTTTCCCATAGTCCCACTGTGCTCTTCTGTCCCTCACATTCCACCTCACTATTTGAATTTACCTAGAAGCTGTTATCCACACTTTCTTGATCATGCCACCTCAAAGGCTCTTTTTAGCTCCCTGACTTCTGTTTGATTCTAGGTTCAAGACATAAAGCAAGAGATCTGAAGTCAAATCTACACACGAGAGACAGTCTATAACATGTGTATTTCTGGGCTTGAGTTATCTCACTCAGTGTAAAATTGTCCAGTTTCATCCATTTTTCTACTAATAGCTTCATTTTGTTTTAAAGCTAAGTAACACTCTGTGTGAGCATGTACCACATTTTTTTATCCATTTATCTATCGATGGACATCTAGGTTGATTCTACCTCCTACATATTATGAATGGAAACTAATGAAAAGTGCAATGATTGTGAATAATAATGTAGAGATAGCTAGTAAGCACCATTCCAGCGCTGCATGCCCTGCTTGGAGGGGGTATGTTGTTAAGTTATCTCACCAGGCAAAATATGCAGAAGAAATTTTGATAATGATAAAATTCTCTTTGCTTGTATTTTATTATTAATTTGTGATTTTTGTATAAAATTAACCAGGTAAATGCAGATAGGTAGATACACAAAAGTATAGGAAGGGACATATTTTAGAGTGTTATCATTTAGGCAGCAACAATATTTGTGGCTTTTTAGTATTATAAGTTTGCAAGAAAAGTGTACAAAGCAATTGATTTTCTTTGTTTTCTTTCTCTTTCATCTACTGATATGGATTGAACTTCTTTTTACTTTTAACCTTCTAGACAAACATTTTAGCTTTTCTTTTTTTTCCTTTTCATCTTAGACCTGAAAATTCACTAATCTATTTTGTTATTTTTTTAGGGCACTTGAGAAATTTCACCCATAGAAAGAAATGGACCCTATGTCTTTAAGCAAATTGTGTTCTCTCCAAGTCTTCAAAGCCAACCTGGACCTATCAGCCTTTTCAAAGGCAGAAAAGTAAGTGTATGTTTGCCTTAGCATACTCTCCACTTTGGAGGGAAGATAGTGAAAGGAGACTGTGGAATAATCTCCAAATCCATAACTATTGTTTGACTTTGACTTTACAAAGTACTGGCCTAAGCTCTTTGTATATAGTGTAAGAACCACTACTGCCCTAAACTTGGAGATACTAAATTGAAGTACCAAAAGTCAGAAGTGTAATGTCACATAGCTAGGAGCCAAGGGAACTGGTATTTTAAAGAGTCATTTGTAATGGTGTCAAGGAAATGCAATGGTCTCACACCCTGGCCACCATCTAGAGATGATGTTCTCTATCCATGTGTTTCTGTCACACATTGTAAAGTCCTCTATTTCAGTAGGGATCACCAGAGATTTTGATCTACTGAGGATAAGCAGTTATACTTAAATGTTTTTATACCTTTTGATTTCTAGTATTTTTATTTCCTCTCATTTTGTGTTTTCCCCCGAGATTTCCATTTAAGGAAAGTCATAGGTTACTTCAGTGTAGAATCTGCTGAATGATGTGTGTTTACTGAGGTGGTTCTAAAAACAGTTAGCTTCTTTTTTAATACCAATGTCAAAATTTCATGTGTGCTTCCAGTATCATGCATAGCTAATTATTTTGTATATATATTCATGTCCCAGGTCACTGAAATTTACTGTCCTGTGGGATTGCTGCACTTTGGATACTATTTTGAAGGGAAGAGATATTTTTTACTAACTTTGTTTACATTTCCCTCTCCCAGTGAACTTGCTCTTTCAAATATTCTCCAAGGACCGTAGAAACTAATAGTAATGAGCTCATTTGGAAAGAACTGGGCTCCTGATCATTTGGGCTTTGTTCACTCTGCTGCTGCTCATTTGATTTTATAAAAGTTTGCTGAGGTAAGATACTGAGTGCAGTGAGGTGGTTGTCACTAAAATAAGCTATTGAATTTTGGTAAGCCCCTGGAACAGAAAAGGAAGAAAGACAATGGCCTATAAAGTATGGAATTGTTACCTTTTGCTGAAGAAGAACAGTAGGTATATGTGGCTTCTAAGTGACAAACATGTGCATTTCTAACTTCATTTGTATACCTGCCAAGTCTCCCAGCAGCTGTCTTCATTACAGCCATCTGAGCACTAATAGAAAGAGTCCAAAATGTCCCCAACAGCATGCATCATACTAAACTTTGAAAGGTTTTTATATCACCAGTTGGGAAGTTTTTCTTGACAGTCGGCATAGTAAATTTAGTACATTTTAGTGGGTAAAGTTGTAGAAATTTTTATTCTCTTTGTTTTCCATAAACTCTGGGTTTCAGAGGGCAGCACATTTAAAGGATGGTAACTGTTTTTTTCTTTTTATGAAGTGAAGGATCTGTTACTGATTAGAGATGAGGGCTTATAAAATTGTCTAACTGAAAAATATCTTATAAAGCTGGCTAGATGATATAACATGTCTCATTTTCAGTACAGAAGTAGTTGAGAAGATGATTTTCTGTTCTCTTTTGGGAAGCCTGTAGAACAAAGGAGAGAGGAAATGGTTCCTCACATAGCATGGAGATTTCCTCAGGTAAGGGTCCTTTCCTGAAGTCTGACTTGCTCAGGAATCTGCTTCTCTGATGTGAGTATAAAGTGGTTAGACCCTGGAAACAGCCATCCACTGGACTCTCTGTTTACTGTGTTGCTTTTGTAATTTTCTTTTCCTCACTGAGTTTATATATAGGAAGACAGGGATACAGAATAGCATCAGCTGCTGGTAGTTATTATAATTGATATATGCGATAACACATATAACTAATATATGTGTTAAGTGTTTAGCACAAACCAAAACACACTGCTAAAAGAATGCAATAATCAGTTCATATGAAGGCTAAAGACACTTACCATGAGTTGATTTTTAAACATCTGGAAACAAAGGCTTGATTGACTCGCTTTACAATGGACTCCAGAGAACATCTGGGAGGCCATTTTGCATTTCCCCAGCTGGTCCTCACAGGGGCTACATAGGTTCTCAGGTCATGTTGCATAGACATGCAAAGCAGAACACAGACAGGAGGAAGGTGGCCCTGTGACCAACCACAGGACTTTGAACAATCTCAGAAAGAAGTCAAGAGCTTTGGTTCAATCTGCTAGGGAGGGAGAAACATTCTAAGGCTTCTAATTGGTGTGTAGTAGATTGTGGAGTGTGAGCATCTGACATGCGGTGGAAGGAAAAGCAATGCAAAAAGCTTCCAAAACCGTATTAGAGAGGAATCTTGAAGAATCAAATACCACCTTATCTTTCAGAGGCCAGTAGAATAGGAACAGTGTTTAGAAGCTGGCTCTCAGGTGTTTGTGTTACTCTTCTGTTAAGAGGGCCAGAACAGAGGGAGTTTTCTCAGTTGACTTAAATGCCTATTGGATAGATAATCCTGCAGTGCCTGTCTGCAGTGTTAAGAGCTGGGGGAAGCAGTAGCGGCTCAGCCTAGAGCTGGAAGTCTCAAAGTAAGAAAAACTAAAGCTGAAGCTGAGGGCCTTGAAGCACCCAAGGGAGTTCCTGATGGGCGTCTACATTGGAGTGCTTAAGAATCTGGAATCTTCAATCTATGGGTGACAGTAACATAAAAGAAAAAAAAAATAGCCCTGAAAAAAATGAAGCATATGTGGTCTATGTTACCTCCTTCTCTGCTGTGTGAATCAATCTCTCCTTTCTACAATTGATTCAAAAAGGGTCAAACCTCTTCCACTTTCCCAGAGTTACAAGGTTAGATTACAGTAGACTTGAATTAATACTCAAAATAAATACTCGAAATGAGTTCTCCAAATGAATATTCCATCCTAGTGGAAGATCTCTTCTTCCTCTGAATGATTTGGGATTTGCCATAGCTCTGAAAAACCCATACTAGAAATCAGTGTAGGGTATCATTATTAAGATGTCATTACAAAAATAAAAATTAATTAATTATTTACTTTACCGCCTGGTTACAGTCCCCTCTCTCCTTTCCTCCCTGCTCCACCCTCCCTTTCTGTTTCCTCTATTCGCCCTCCCCTACTCCTCAGTGAAAGGGAGCCCCCCACCACTCACCCACCCACCCCAGCATGTCTAGTCACATCAGGACTGAGCACATCCTCTTCCCTTGTGGTTGCCCTGGGAAAGTGATCAAAAAGCAGGTAGGCAACAGAGTCCAATCAGAGTTCGCCTCCATTCCCCTTATTAGGGGACCCATATAAGGGCCAAGCTGTCCATCAATTACATCTTTGTAGTACTCTTTTAGATCTATCCTTATTCTAAAATGCATTCAGGCTACATAATAAAATTAAGGTAGTATTTGTACATGTTCTTCTATGTGAGGGCACAATCATGATAAAGAAGAAAGAAAAATGTTACCACCATCACCACCACTGAGATGGGTTGCATCATCTTCACAACCTGGTAATGTAGATATTTTGGTTATTCACAGGATATCATTTTAATAAATATCCAATTAAATTGCAATTTTAGCTTTTGAATGACAGCAGGCTGACAATATTAATGTTAACTCAAATTACACACAGATTTTTAGTTCTTTGACCATTTAGGTGCTCCTGTGGAATATCATATATCAGCAAAATTATATCTAAATAAATCTAAATTGATTGCTTTTGGATCTTGATTTGCAACGGTCACATTAAATGTAGATTTTCAATAATAATTGTATAAATGTAGAATAGTGTGGTCACTAGTAACAGTACCCTTAGAAATTGTTCTATAATCAATTTACATTTTACATTTAGTTTACTTTTATACTCTTTCTCAGAGTCCATGAAGTTAGCATCCTGGAGGGTTCTCATGTACAAGAAGAGGCCATTTGGAGTGGCTTCTGGTCCTAGTTATATGTGGAAAACATTAGCAAAAGAAATAAATGTGATTTGAGAATTTCCAATGCCAAGAAGCCTAGTTCACTTTGAACTTTAAGTTATTTACAACACAGTAGACACTTAGTAAGTAAAAGGAAAAATAGACCACAGTCTTTGCTAACTTTAACACCCAGCTTGAAAAACCTGAGTCTGATGGTAATTTATTTATCTTGAATTAATTCCTAAAGAATACTTATATTTCTAGCAGAAAAAATAAATTAAACCACTAGCAAATGACTGAGATCACATCTCCAGGAAAAGTGAAAATAATCACTCAGGGTTGATGCTCAAGGTAAGTGTATAAAACTGACAAATGATTGATAAATTGCCAGTCTTATTTCAGTGTTATTTAATAATGACAGCTACCTATGAAATGCAAAATTTCATCACCAGGACAATAAATTCACTCACACAGGAAGGTTGGAAGGCTAAATGTGTGAATAAATAGGTATGTATCAATAAAATAAATATACATGTATTTTAATATTCAAGAGAGCTACCAACTTTTCAAAAGCTAACCAAAACAAAGCATTGTTTGTTCAAACTATGAGGAGAAAGTTATGACATATTTCAAAAACTGCTGAAGCTTAATAAAGTGAGCTCTTGATTTCTCTTTTTCATTTAGTGCATTTAACTCTCTTCTGTGATATGCAGTGGTTATCCTGCACTTATAAGAGCTCCCTGTTCTGCTTGGAACTTTCATTGAAGACAGCATGGGCTTGAATCCCAAGGCTTTGGATGGCTTCCTTTTTCATGGAAGGAAGGGATCATAGATGATGCTTCCTTCCGTCAACTGCAGTAGTAAAGTTCCTCCTGGGTGTTTTTTTCCCCTTATAACATCTGGTTTGTTATGGAACAGAGTTACCTTTTGAAAAGGTATACCTCAAAATATGTCTGCCTGGAATTTATTTTCAAATCTCTCACTGAACACACTTTTTCAAAAATTGAGCATTCTTATGTAAACTTAAATTCTCTCAAATTCATGCTTTTCATGGCAAACTCTCCTTAAACATAAACACCTCATTCCTCCTTTCAGTTTCCAGGCTGAGCTGTCCAACTACAATAACAACTGTGAGCACAAGAACAGTTTTTTTCTTCTTTCGTTCATCATCACTCATATCTGCTTTCCTTCCTTTCCTGCGTGGTGATGTTCATTTGATCAGGATTTTGGAACTAAGGCTGTTTCATTACTAGTACAATGAGCTTTCTCTTACCTTAGGTACTTCTTAAAGGAAGCATGTGCAAAGATAACGCCTACATATATAATAAAATATGGTTATAAATATTCTCTATTAATATGGATAAGATCTTCAATTGTTTCATCCCTAAAAAAAGTAAAATCTTTTTCAAGGGGGAAATATTCACCATGTTTGGCAAAAATGCAAATCTAGTTTACATTGGCAAGAAGATTATAAAGGAAGAAAAATATGAAAGTAGATACATTTTGCAGATCTTGCAGCTTTGATTTAGCCCACACTTGGATACATAGCCTGGTATTGAGTGGGAGCTGGAACAGGCAGAATGTCTTTATTTATTTGTAGCACCTAATAAAACATATAGGAAAATACAGCCACAAATTATGGAATGCAAAGGATAGGAGTTGAGGGTGGTGGAAACTTGTTGAGGAATTTATGAAATCTTGCAAATACATCATATAAATCTTATTTTCTGGAGCTTTTGCTCTCTTATACTGGTCACAGAAAATGAAAAAGGAAACAGTGAGCTCATTTATAAGGACTCTCAGGCCCTTGATAGATGAAATTTAAGGAGGTAAGAGCAGGGTGTTCTCAAAGAGGATTATAATCTAGAAAAGACCCCTAAAATTAAAATAATTTTGAGGTAGAGTTTAGATTCTCATCTTGTGACCCTGGTCTAAAAGTATCGTAAGATATTAAATATAAGCTTGCATTTTACCTGAAGGAAGCTGCCTGATGTTGTATTTTGGAGAGTCATGGCCTAGCATTATAGGGAAAAGAAAGCCAACATTTGAGACTGTGCTTGGGTTGCTTGTATGCCCGACAGAATAGACAAGAATCTCTATCAGTGCATGCGTTGCCACAAACAGTCTGCTTGTCTGTCATTGCCTCATGCCTCACAGCATAGGCAAGAAGGAATGACTACACAAGCAAGATCATTCCTTGTCCTTCCCATGAAACCAAATATTGAGGACTAACCTTAAAATAACTTTTGCCTATATCAGTCTATATGCTAAACTGGTAAGAGAAAAAGCAAAAATTTAGTGAATATTTTATAAATTATTCATATTTGACTTTTTGAAAGTGTTAAACTACTGAATAAATCTATTAGCAAAATGTTTTAAATCAATAGTTTTTAATAAATTTGTTTCAGGACAGCAAGTAGCCAAGAAGAGACTTGATACCCTATGAGACTATATAGGGGGACGTAATCCCCCTCAGGAACAGTCATAGGGGAGGGGAATAATGGGAAAATGGGGGGGGGGGAGGGAGGAATGGGAGGATACAAGGGATGGGATAAACATTGAGATGTAACAAGAATAAATTAATAAAAAAAAATAAAAGAAGTAGAGAAGGGTCATACTGGGGGTAGAAAATTATAAATAGGAGCGGGGGTATATAATAGCGGAGATGCGAAGGCAGCAGAGTTTCAAACACTGTATGAAAGAAACAGCATGGAATTTTACTACTTTGTAAGCCAAATAAAAATACAAAATCAGGCCGGAAAGATAGCTCAGTGGTTAAGAGCATATATTGTTTTTGTAGAGGACCCAAGGTTGAGTTCCCATTACTCAGTCAGGTGGCCCATAAGCACCTGTAATTTTAGCTTCAAAGGGAATGCAATACCTTTAGCCTTTGTAGGCACCAAAGGCTTTGAAAACAAAATAGTCTCTTGCCATTCCTTCCGACTGCCTACTAAAACTAGCTGATAGGTAAAGCTACCACAACTTTCATTACAGAACCTAAGGAAATTGAGATGGGACTTTACTGGAAACTCATGTCCTGGTGGCTGCATTTCATAGTTCTGGAAAGGCCCTTTTTTAGGCTGATGTGAATTATGAGGACAACACCTGCTTCCTGAGAGGATAAAGGATAGAATTTTATGATTGCTTCTGTAAACCTAGCTCAAACCCATGACTGAAGAGGTCTTAGGCCATAGGGTGAAACTGACTGTGGGTAGTTTACAAAATTGGCATGACATCAGGCTGTCTTCTAAATACTTAGGTTAACAGCCGTAGTCAAATGCTGCTCTCAACTTAGACCAGCAAAGCTTCTGTTTGTAATGAATGATGGTAAGCGTGAAGAATCAGGACTGGTCCAGGTGTTGAGAATAAATGATTGCTATGTGCTTAGTCTCAAACAGAACATTTGCATCACACCCTCCAAGGCTTGGGGGATGGGCATTGTGAGAGAAGAGGCATAAAGAATATAAGATATAAAGCAACTCTGTAAAATGTTGCCTATTGTACAAGACAACAGTTGCATCTATGTCCATAGAGCTCCTGTGGTACAAGACTAGGCCTGCCAACAATTAGACATGGGTTGGAGAACTTGCTGGGCCCCTCCTTCTACTAATAGTCTATTGGCTACTGATGGATTCTAGGGAGAAAAATTTTTTATCTTTGGTTGTGTAGACACTAAGGAATCCACCTATTGATGGTTTCAAATCCACGGGCATGCAAACGGCACCTGTTAAACTCAAGGGGTCACAAAATAGGACAAAGAAAGCTATGAACGCAATGTGTAAATGCATCTTTAAAAGAGGAAGGAGACTTGGCAGGATGTAAGGATAATCAGAGAATCTAGTCAGTGAGGAGGACAGTAGTCTGAATGTATTATGTATATGTATAAAACTGTCAAGGAACAAGTCTAGTAAAAATATGAAAACAGGGCTGCAGAAGTGGCTCAGTGGTTAGAGGCACTTAGTACCAAGCCTGACAACCTGAGCTCTAACCTTGGAACCTGTATAAAGAAAGGACAAAATTGCTTCCTCCAGCTTGTTCTTTGACTTCTAATCCCTGCCAACCCCTACCCACCCCCATCCTGCCACAATAAATAAATGCATTAACATTTTTCTAAATGTAAACAACAAAACCAAAACAATACAACAAAGATAATAAAAAAAAATCTAGAGAAGACTGAGAAAGAGTATTAATTTGATGATTTTGTTGCTTATTTTTAAAAGTTTACTTTGTGTTAACAGGTAGTTTAGAGGCATTTACAAACTTAAAGACATGTGTCATATCCAGTATATTATTTTTAAACAGTTAAAGATTTATTCTTGAATTTATAAATATCAATGACTAGAAATACAAAGAAGGGTTAAATTATTTGTAAATTTAAGGTTTCTTAATGAAACCTTAACTTGTATATTTACTAGGCCACAAAACATATTTACTCAAAGTTACTACCAAGAATTCAAGTCCAAGAACAAATGTAGGCTGTGGCTTTTTGCTAATCTATGATTTAAAATAAAAGATGTAAAGGAACAAGAGGGACTATTTTCATTAACATTTAAGGTTTTTACCATTATTATAAATTTCAATGACTAATAATTAATATGGATTATAGACAACCACGATCCTTCTAGCTGTCAACTAAATTTACCAGTTTGTGTGTGAGATATCAGCTATATATGTGAACAAATGTTAGAAAAAAATTGTGTTCTTCTCTAAAGAAGTCACTAATGATAGAATATAAACATTCAGAAAAAAACAACTAGGATATAACAACCTCAAAAGAAACACCAGATATTTAGAACTGCATATGTTAAGGTAATGTAAAATATTACAAGCCAAAGCCAACTGATTCACAGATGTGCAAGAGAAGCTCACAGCATGAGGTTGCTAGAGAGCATAGGAAGAGTTACAAACATGTATAAATGTTTTGAAAATATTATTTAGCCCATATGCAGCTCTTATATACGGATAAGTACACTAAGTTCCTTTCATTCATTATTTCTACACAAATTTCACTATAGCTCACAGTGTGGTTAAGGGCTAGATGCAGTGAAACAAGATTCAAATGCCCTGGCAAGTTTTTCATTAAGCAATCAGCTATCAAAGGAATACTTTTTCTAAAGAGTAGAAGAGGATAAAGAGAATATGAGGCAGTAATCTGTGAATTCCTTGGAGACCTGTGAATTTCTCTAGAAGAACCTTCTAGGCAAACTGTTGTCTAAGTACTCCATTATTACTACACTGACAGAGGCTAAATATTCCTGCCATTCCTCTAATTAACCATGTTGTGCTGTGCGGTTGATAAGCATACTTTGTGTGTATTTTTATTATTCTTATCATTTGTCATTCAAGGAAATACAGATGCATTGTCATACACAAAATTTTTACACTTTTATGAAATTCAAATAATTTACTCTTTTTTAGCACAGACTCAGCTTTCAAATTGGACTTATCAGAATACTCAGTGAAGAGATAGACAAATGCTATAACCTTTCTGTTGACTGTCCCCGTGGGTCAGGTTGTATGTCAGTTGCTTCTAATAGAAACTTAAATGAGAAGAAGTTTCTCTACTCATTTTGTAAATAAAGAGTCTGAACTGTGCTGTTTTTCAGAAACCCATAAAGATTACCATGCTAGTGTGATACAATCCGGTACCAATCTGTGGTTAAGACTGATTGTTAACTTGTCTCAGATTAGAAAAGTATGTCTCTGAATGCATCTATGAAAGGTTTCTGGAGACAGTTATGCAATGTGGGGGAAACCCACCCTAAATGTGGGTGGTACTATGTCCTAGCCTGGGAAGCTAAGTGCAATACAAAGGAAAACAGGAAAGAATAAACAAGCTCAAGCTTTCTTCTCCTTCCTTATTGGTGGCCATAAGCTGAACAGCTCTTTCCTCCAGGGCCTCTGGAAATGATATAAAATAAATATCCATCTTAAATCTGCGTATCAGATAAGGCTGTCACATCTGTGAAAAAAGCTGAGACAAGGTCAACGTCACTGGAGTAATTCTAGTTCATGTCACACTGAAGCCGTGGGCACATCGCTGTGGAAACAATTGGGAAAAGTTCGCAGATGCAGATGGGGGAGTCCTACAATGATGGAAGCTTTGAGAGTTTGGAAGGCCACAATGCCAAGTGGGATGCAATGGTAAAGTCATCAGTTCTTTGTAGGAAGGTGACTTAAAGGGAAATACGAAAACTGTTCTGTAGGATGAAGTTCAAGGTTGCTCAGCATTTGGTTTGTGAGTTGATCATTAGGACCTTCTTTTAAAATTTAAGTTTATAATTGGGGATTGGTAACAGAATACCTAATAGGAAGATTTGAGAGGACTAGTCTAATGAATGGTGTCAGGGTTGATCTGGACCTAATATGTATTCAAATGTTAATTACTTGCCCCTCAAGATCCTTACTAGCAAATTCTCACTTATACAAAATGACATGGTGTCTCAGTTGAGTTCCCCTCATAACCTTATAGGGGCCTATTCTGACTTAGCTCTCCAGTCTGTCACAGAGATGGCCCTGCCCTCAGTTTTTCTTTTCTTTGCATCCCTTCTGTCCTCATGCAAAGAATGTTTCTCTCTGGTATCCCTCTTCTATCTTGTTCCCTCCCTTCAAACACCACCTCTGTCTATTCTATTTTCCCTTCTGAGTGAGATTTAATCATCCTCCACTAGGTCATTCTTGTTATTTATCTTCTTTGGGTCTTTACATCATAGTATGTTTATCCTGTACTAAATGGCTAATATCTTGACTCTGAGGCACATTTGCTATTAGGGATGAGATCAAACTCTTCCAACTCTTTGTTATTCACTTTAATTTGAAAATAAAAGGTGCCATAAGTGATAATACTCATGATCTTAAATAATTTTTTCTTCTCATATTATGTTCTTATATTAGGATGAATTGTTTTTTTTAAATCTGTGTTAAGATGCAGTCTTTATATGTAGTTCGGGATGGCCTGCAACTCTTCATGTAAACCAAACTTATAGAGATCTGCCTGCCTCTGTCTCCCAAGTGCTCAGGTGAAATGTGTGTACAGCCAAACCTGATGATTTATTTATTTACTATTACTATTACAAATGAAGTCATGACTGTCACTTATGTGCATATTATATATATAAATATGTATATATATTTTACAAATCCACAAAAAGGACTTTTAATAAAAGCAGCTGACAAAACAACTAGCAATAACATGGTGAGTGCATATTATATTTAACTAGATAAAATTGAACTTAATCTTTCATGCTATGTGAAAGGCACTACAGCATGCTGTTTAGGAAGATAATTTGTTATTACATCTCTGGGCTCATTTCTGACTGTCTCAGAAATTTCAAACAATGTGTTCATGCCTCTGTTTCTAATGTGGAGATGAGGATGGTATTCTTAATTGTGGGAATTATTTAAATGAGTCCACTTATGTGGGAAATTATTCTGGAGATAATTGAACAAGCACTACATAACACCAGAGTTTGCTTTTATTCAAAAAAAGTTGCATGGTTAATACCTAAATTATCTGCCTATGTTGGGCTCAGCCAATGCAGTGTGTAATGGATTGGCAATTTGTGACTCCACATTACCTCACTGGCTTATCTGTCTTCTGCAAATTTCTTTTCATGGTCTGTGGCCACATATGTCAAAGTGACCTCCCACTTCTCTCACACACTCCTTTTTTTTAGCATATCTCTTGCTACTCAGCCTAAAGTCCATGAAGCCCACGCATCCTGTGGCTCCTACCATACCCTTTGAGAGGACAACTCAGAAAAAGAACTGACCGTTATTAGTAGAGGTAAGAGGACCCCTGTGCTAGTGTGTTCCCAAGGCAAGGAGGAAGGTTTCAGTATGTGAGACATAGCTCTACTTCTCAGAGTCCTCTATAGCAACTGCCAGATCTGGATGAGTGTCCCTCGGGAATAGTAATACTGTCTGGAGTACTTGTGACAGGATGGGTAGGGGATGGGGGAACTGATTTAAACATTATCTTTGATATGGAGCATCTAGGCAGTGAAAGGGTTATGGAGCCTAAAAAGATCTATGGGCTGTTACTAACCATTTCAATGTAGTTCTAGTCAGGAATTTTATTCTAAGATCAACTAAGCAGGCAATAATTGCTTACAGTGAAATAATGCCTTTTGGACAAGTGACTCAGCCACTACTTGCATTTGTCATTTACTGTATTAGTGGCTTTTATTTTCATTTTCTGTGTATTTTTACACTTGGCATGAACATATTTTACAACCAAAGTCAAAAGTTATTTCAATATTCTGGAACTTATAAAATATATAAATATTATCACAACATACTTTTCTGGAAATGGGGGATAGTGCCACATTGCTACTTTGAGGCTCTTAAATTCTAAACATTTACTAAGTATTGTCTTTTCCTCATTTCTCCTTGTTTCCTTGCCTCTCTTCCCATTGCATCTTCTCTGCCTTGCCATTCATGACATCTATGAACTGACGTGAAAATATGGCCCACAATCTCCACCTACCAGTTCTCTAATAGTTGATAAATCAAAGTCATGAAACACATAGGACTTGGTTTCTTGATTTGTGTTCTAGATGCTAGTGCTCTCTTACCCTACATTGTCATAGTTATGTTTGTTTATTTTTGTAAAATTGTAGATATTCAAAAATGACCTTTGTAATTTATCTTTTCTTGAGGTCATCTGGAATGGCTCCATAAATCCATCATTTCCCTTAGACATAAGTCACACTTTATTTATATAATTAAATCATGTAATGTAGCCATTAATAGATTTAACTCTTCTAGGGGAAAAGAATGCCCCTGAGAAACATTTTGTAGTAATTTCAGACCTTTTGAAAATATTTTTCTCAGTCAACGCACAAGCATAACTGCTGCTTCTTCTAGAATAAATTTAGAAATTAATTTCATCTAAAAGTTCAATTGTATTCTTGACTTTTCTGGGATCTACAAGAATACTATACAATCTCAGATACAATGTAAGGCAAATAGCATCACAAAGTTGAATTGTTTGGGCTTTTAAAAAAGATAGATTTATTTATTTATTTTATGTTTATGAGTGCTCTATCTGCATGTACACGTGCATGCTAGATCACATTATACATGGTTATAAGCCACCATGTCATTGCCGGGAATTGAACTCAGGACCTCTGGAAGAGTAGGCGGTGCTCTTAACTGCTGAGCCATCTCTCCAGCCCACAAAGTTTGGTTATTAAAGACAAGTAATTTAACACCCAAATAGTGTTCTGACAAAGACAGGGTGGCTTGCCCAGCTCCTTTAATGGAAAGCTGCTGAAGATGATCTCAAGAATATTTCACATGAAGGGAGCATCTGAAACAGAATGAATGATGCACAAAATGAACGGTTAACACTTTTATTCCAAAAACCAGGATGTGTACATTACACTTTCTGAGAAAATAATTAAGATACTTTAAACAAACCCTATGTTTTACACACAATAAGAATATAGAGAAATGTTCAAATGAGAGTTTATTCAAACTTTTAAACACAATTCAATTCAATTGGAGGTTTAAGGGTGTGATTTCTGTCTTTCACAGAATAAAGGCTTATCTGAAATTTATTTACTATTTTTATTAAATTCCAACACCTCAATATATACAACGAGGCTTTATATTTTAATATGGAATATAAGTTACACACTGGTTATTTATTTGAGGGGTTATATGTACCATAAAAATACACCTTTCTCTCCATCATGAACAGAAAGCCAGCTAGCACTAACAGAAGAAAAGGGACCATCAGAGACCCCTAGAGTAGCACAGACAGTCTCAGACCCAAACAGATTCTGGCTTGGAAATTGTGCTTGCCCTCTGTCCCTAACACCAGACAACTGAACAAAGCAGGGAAGGACTCAGAGGTGCTCACTATTTTACTTTTTTTTTTTTTTTTTTTTTTTTTTTGCCTTCAAGTGACTGTCTGCACTGAATAGCTGACCATTTATATCTAGAATGACTACAAACACAAACCCCATTCAAAGTAAAAAGAGTTTTCCTTCTATTACAAAACCGTCATCATCACTTTCCGCATCAAATATATATATATATGGGAAGTGAAAAAATACACATATGATCTCTGAAATTCTCATTCCACACAGGTTATCACCTCTCCTATTTCCTGAAAGTGTGCACATCTGGGTTTATTTTGTAATTCGTCATCTCTGTCTAACAGTGTAGTGTATGGCAGTGTTTAGCAGGGTACAAAACTCAGTCCTCGAGATCCTCTGACCCTTGTAAGTTACTACACTGTTTGTTTTCACACCACACCACTTAGAACTTCATCATTACTGTGTCTACTATAGTTAAAAGAGGTTGACTCAACACCTCCAAGACCCACACATCTGGGAGTAAAGTTTCCATTTTGTAAAGCTAACGTTCATTATTCAATATGTTAATATGCCATAGAACTTTCCATTTAGAATTTTCCTTAAAATATATATTCTTCTCATGAAGCTGTAATTAAAAAAGAGAATATCATCTCTTATTTCAAAACCATTAAAGTAGAATAAAAAAAAAAAAACCTACTTTCCAAGCCCCAGGAGTAGTTTACTCAAAGGGCAAGCACATCAGTTATTTTAAAAAACGAATTTAGAAAAGTAAAATTTGATTCCTTTTTCAAGACTTATTAGTGTTACTTGTGAATCCAATGGTCTGAAATGTAGTGCCTATTAGCACTGGAGGTGATCGTGCAGTTATGCTGGAGTGCAGCAGGGCCCACTACTTCGGTTACTGAAATCGTACAGGCCAGTTCTTGAGTTTTCTACCATCATTTCCCAGTGCACAGATGCTGCAAATGATTCATAAACTGTGCCTGCCTTAGTGTCCTCCGGAACATGAAATAATTTGTGGACTCAAAATAACATTTCGGCACAAAGTCGGCCTGCCCACTTTAGAAAACCTCATGAATTTGTGTAAAAATATTTATTACCTGTAACCACAGATGTGCAAAAGCAAAGCCTGTATTGTGTAACATTACGTCAGTGATGCATTTGTAATTGTTTGGAGCATTCTTTTGGTCTAGATCCCTGCTCTGGTGAATGACTATTTTATTATTACTACACTAGGACAACTGATTGCTGTATGGAATTTGAAATTCTAGTAATAGTTTTCCTGGGTAAGCTAATTATGTCTTAATTCTATTCAAAAGCCTTTATTTTTAAAGCAATTAAAGTTATTGTTGATTGGTATTTAGCATTCAATGTTCCTGGAACACTAAAGGAATACACTTTAGACATAATCTTCCATTACAGAATGTTGCTTGAGAGCAGCTATTTGATACAACAGCATTCACTTGAGTTTTCAAACCAAAGAACTAAAATTACAGCAATTTCACTTGAAATCAATAAATCCATGCACAGGGTTGTGTTCAACAGAATCACTAACTGTTATTTGTTATTCAAAGATGAAAGAATCAATAGAAAAATAGAACTGATAAATCATTAGCACTTTAATGCAGAGCTGAGAGGAAAGCTGATAAATCATGCAGTTCAAGCACTTCTTTTCCTAATGGCATGGTGTTTGGAAACATAAAACATGCAGTGATAAGATGCAGGTCAGTGTGACTGGACTACACTGAGACTGCACAAAAGTATCTCATTGCATATGATAGCCTCAAAGAAACAATGTGAAAAGTAGTAGTAATTCTACATTTCTTTAAACAATCCAAGACCATGAACCATGCTCAGCTTGAACATTGAGCGAGGCCATAATAGATTCCCAAACATGGGAAATACCATAGAGATGGGGCCGGGATGAATCAGTAGTAAGGGGCTAATTGCATGCACGATTTGCTTCAATGAGCTCAATATTATTGCAGGTACCAATCTACCCTAGAAGGAACCAATGCAATCATCTATCTTCTTGAAGTGCACTTAACAGATCTATTGAAAATCACAGTCATATATGGTAGGGGGACCAAATAACCATGAAATTGGTTATTGAGCTTTGATTATGCTGTACAATTTACTGAATTTGAATGGTGAGCATTTTAATCGCAATAAATGGGTAACTCACTCTCTTCTGACATTTTACTTTTCAAAAACTCATACGTACTCTAATTTTCTGATTCTTTGGTGGGGAACAGGGACATTAGGCGCATAGTTTAAACCACTTATTTAGCAACTATGCTTTTGCATCAAGATTCTTGATGCAGAAAATAATAAGGCTTGTTATATCATCACAATTACTGCTGGCTAGCATATTTTCACTCATGTTTTGAGAATTAAAAACAAAAATAAATCAAATAAAATAATTTTCAATTTTTTTTAGCACAAGAAAAACTTATGCTTGATATTTTAATGTCTATTCAGAAGAGTAAAGATGTTGAAAAAATTATTTAGGTGGAGCATGGTGTCCTAGCTGGCTGTTTAACAAAATATTTGGATTAAGCTTTTTCTCAAGCCACAGGCCTGACATCATGGACACACTGATGCTTATGAGCAGAGGGTGGCAGTTTGCATTTGCGATTGCTCCAGCCTTTTTTATTGGTGCTTGTCAGTGGCAGCAATTAAATCAGGAATCATTTCCCATCATATTTGTTTGATCTTTCATGGGGTTTTCTTCACAGTCAGTAAATGGAAATAGGGTAAGATGGGAGTGGGAGACAGAAAAACCTATGGTGATACATGCAACTAAAATATGCAGGATCACATCATATAAACTACTTTCTTCATGCAAATATGCCAATAAAAACAGAGACAACAAATTTTTTAATGGTCAAATTTTATACCAGCTCAATAACAAAAACTGTTAATCTCATGATTTTGTAGGAGCAGGAGACTTGAAATGGTTCAAAGTGTTCCATGGCCCAAGTATGCTGTTTACATTTCTCTTGATGGATGCTCACTCCTTGCTTCGGTTTCTTGTTCTTTTAATGAGCGAGCAGAATAATCCAGTTTTGGGAGGAGGGCCCATTAGCATTGGGGCTTGGTTCTTGTGTGTAATTTTTATCTAGGAAAGAGAAAGATAGGGATATGAAGACTCTCTGCCACTGTATTTCATGAGTCACAAAAGTAACACAAGGTTACGATTAAAGTTCCAAGTTTCATGATTTTGAAAATATTTTAAGGGAGGCAAGGATATACGTTTAAATGATACTGAAATGCTAACCAAAGTAGAGATTAGCTGAAGTCATGATTTCAGTATGGTCTTATATCTAACTCACTTGTCCTACTCCAGTCTCCAAGAACTCTTAATTAAAACTGGATGATTACCCACTGTCATGTCTTGACATATTGGAACAGGAAATGATGCTCCATTACCGTATTCAGTTCCCACTATCGCCCAGTGTTAGGAGGCACTTAGCATTAGGAAAACCTTATTTATCTTTTTAATCACATTGTTTCTCTCTTTCAACACGAACTGCAAGGTTTCATTTCCAAACAATCATTAAGAAAGAAAGTAAAAAGTTAACATGCATGAAAGGTCAGAAATGATCTTTCTAATTTGTTAATTAATTGGTCATACAATAGAATCAGATACAGAGAAGTCTGCTTAAGACACTCAGAGGCACTGTTCTAAAGCCACTCATGTTGATTTCTGTGGTATAAAACTACGAATCACCTTAAATGAGACAACCTTAAAGTAGATTATGTCTGCAATTTTCTCTAATTCAACTCTAAATTAGAGAAGACATTTTATGAATATATGCTATGCTCAAAGCTAATTGAAAGCAATTATCAAAGTGGCATTTTGTCTGTGACTTTAAGATACATTGTAAGATAATAAATGATTCTCATTATGTAATAAAAAGGTCACATCTTGCCTTTGGGCTACTGATGCTATGAGTTTTTCAAAAGCAATCGGAGACATTTTCTTTAGTGAACTGCGACTAATATAAGAGCCATCGCTTATTAAATATCAGTTGTCACCTGAGCAGCATCCACATCAGAGATGAGTATTCCTTTCAGAAAGAAACACCACCTCATTAAAAGCTGAAAAAATATATCTCTGAAAGTGCATACCTGACATTTTCAAGTTAAAATAAATCTACTTCACTTGCCATTCACTAATAGCAATGAAACAAAAAAAAAAAACCTAGATGTTTGTCACATGAATCACATCATTAAATCAGTATTAGAATTTTTGAGAAATGAAAATTCACATTCCATAAAGACAGAAGTACAAAAAAAACCCTGAATGAATAAGAATATTTTAAATATGTTGGATGCACCCTATGCAGAAAAGACACATTTCTAAAATATAAAAAAAAAATTGTGTCTGTAAAGACTGATAGGCTAAGCCAGGTCCAAACTCTCTGCATGAGGATTATGAAGTGATAAATTGATAGCCGTCATTCAAGATGTCAAAATACCACCTACATATGTAGATTAAAAATGATCTCTGCCAGACTTCCCCTTCTTAATTCAGCTTTCTATCACACTAACTCTTAAATGATTGGTTTTCCTCTTTATTTATTAGTTTATTCTTTGATCATTTTATACATTTTTTATCTTCCTCCCAAGCAAATAACATTTCTCTTTATCTCATCAAGTCTCTCTCTTTCTTTCATGTCCCTTTTGTTGCTGTTGTTGTTATTGTTCTTGTTGTGTGACCCAATGGGTTTACATGCCTGTTTACAGGGACACGGGTGTGAAGATATCTGCTGAAGGACCAGTAGCTCACGCATGGCTCCATCACTGACGACAGACAGTAACGTCCTCTCCTCTAGCAGCCCTAGGTTGCCATTGGTTCTCTGGTGAGGAAGAGTTTCAAGCTCCTCTTCCATCTCTCATCCAATGTTTACTGGCTCAGTCTAGAAGCCATTTATATTTAAGCCTGATTTCTTTAGATGGAATCTTATACAGAAACATTCATCATTTATTCACTTGATAGAAATAATACTATTCTTCCTTTACTTCAGACATTGCAACAACACATTACAATAAATATACAACATACAATCATCGCCTTAAAGAAATTATAGTGCCCTAAGAAAAAAATTAAGAAGCACGTACAATTATAAGTGCTGAAATAGGAAGCTAAGAAGAAAGGAGCTATTTTTCAGTTCTGAAATTGAATCATTTTATGCAAAAAGTTATTTTTAAATGAGCACCTAAGGAAGTAATTACCACATATTACTAACACAATGACTCTATCTTCAAATCAAAATAAACAAAGTGAACAAAATAAGAACAGAGATTATGTATTCATAGTTCCTGGTATACATATATCATCAGTTATAATAGGATGGGGCCATTTTAGAAATTGAGATAATTATTAAGATTTTATAAGAAATCTTTCTAGTCACATAAAGTCAGCATCAATTTAGATGAAGTACAGCCAATAGTCCATGTGATAAGTATCTATGGGATTTGCATATTGAACGTCATTTGAAAGAATAAATCTTCCTTTTGATTCTGTTGTGAATAGCAAAAAATCTCACTCATTCCTTTTGACATCATGGTGCTCCAAAGCTCACATCACATCCCCAGTTTAGAAAAAGGTATATCAGCCAGTTTTGTTTTTTGAATTATCTATAACCTGTCTTCTCAATTATCTGATCCTTTCTATGATCAATGTACATAATTGTATTTTTAAAATATAAATTTATTTCTATAAAAAGTGAGAAACATTTGGTTGTATTTTTCTTTTGGATAGAAGATATAACAAGAAAGAAACTTCTACTCATAAACTTTCAAACACACATCTGAGTCTTAGAATACAGCATCTCATTGGAAAATTATGTGCCTTTTTACTTAGCTCAAGTAAAAACAACCCCATTGAGGATGTAGCTGCATAGAGAAAAGAGTATTAATATAAAATGTGCAAGATGATAAAAACCATGGATGGGCATTTTACAACTCTTCTAAAAAAACTACAGTGGAAGAAAAAAGGCATTTTTACTGAGATGGGCTTAGTTGTATGCCTGTCATAGTGGTACCTAGGAGGCTGAGGCAAGAGGAACACCAACTAAAATCCAGACTCAAATAGGAAAGCAAAAACCAAACCAAAACAAAAAAAATGAAGAAAGACTTTTCTACTGATCAAAGTATAAGAGTGGTAGTATATGGCTGTAATTCTAGCTCTCACAAGGCCAAGGCAGAAAGATAGCCTGCTATAACCAGTCTAAAATAGAAAAAGAAATAGAAAATTCCATATAGAAACCTGGAGGGAGGGGGAGAAGGAGAAAAACAGAGAAACAGATAGATAGATAGTAGTTAGGTGATAGGTGTGTGTGTGTGTGTGTGTGTGAGAGAGAGAGAGAGAGAGAGAGAGAGAGAGAGAGAGAGAGAGAGAGAGAGAGAGAGAGAGAGAGAGGGAGAGAGAGAGAGAGAGAGAGGGAGAGAGAGAGATGGAGGATTGCAAAGATTGTCAGCAAACAATATCCATTTGTCATGGTGGAAAATGCTGGCACATGAGTAAGTCTGCATTTTGTTCTCATCAGCATAGTTAGGGACTGAGTGCTAGACCTGAGGCAGGACAATCAGAACGTTGTCAAAATTAGTGATCCACTCAAGAAGTGAAACATACGTTAGTTATGGTAGTGCCAAACTAGATTTAGCAAAGAAAGATGCAACAGATGCCAAGAAGGCACAGCCTATGGAACCTGGTGATTTGGTTTTACTGGGTATTGGAGCAGGAGAACGCACTGGCAGGTCATCTATGCCTCTAAATTTGAATTGCCGTGAGTGAAGTTATAGAGAGAAAGACAGTTAGGCATGGGTAACAGCTGGGGAGTTGGTGATGCCAGTGTAGAGTTTGATAGTCTGAAGGAGAGATCCAATGTCATTGTGGGTATGGAGTTCAGGAGGCATATGTGAATATAATGTACCCATAAGAACACGAGAATAGATTAGTGACACCATAGCAAGTGTGAAATGCAGGTATATGATGATTTAAAAAGTGAATATTGTCTAGCCAATGAACAGCACATTCTCCACAGTTGTGTGGAGAGCAGGGACTGATTCGGACATGAACTCTGGTGCCCCCTTGGTGGGGAGACCTGGTGACACTCAGAGGAAGAGTTAGGAGAAGGGAATAGGATGAAAGATGGAGGGAGGGAGGGAAGAGGAATAGGAAGACACAAGTGAGGGGATAACAAATAAGATGTGATATGAATAAATTAGATAAATAAATAAATATTGAAGTTTTAGGCTGAGGCAAGAGAGTGACACCCTATCAGAGGTACAACTACAAAACCACCAGAGAAGTATGTTTAAACACTAGAAGGAGGTGCTATCATATACAATTTCTAATCCATCTTCATTGTGGTCTAATACTTGTCTAATAAGTAGAGTATAGCTTCCAAAGCGCAGGCATTTGAAGGCCATGCATGCTGAAATTTGTTGTAATTTTTTGCATACAGTGTATGTAAGCTATTAAACTGTTTTACCTAATTCTAAATACTTAAATTATGTTTGAGAGCTTTATGTTGCAGGGTGTTTAAGCAGATGTCCACTTAATTGTGAGGCTGGCAAATGTCCATATTTTTTTTTGAAGTGCTAGATGTTAAATGCTTTTGGCATTTTAGCTTTTTTTAAATATAACTTTACAAATGAAAATTAAAATTTAGGGGCATAGAAGGCCTCTGAACACTGCCCCCTCCAATGCCCAGCATAACTAAGTCACCATGTTCCATAGGCTATGCTTCCTTGGTATCTATTGAATTTGCCCTTCGTTGATTCAATTTGGTACCACCATAAGGGCTATATGGTAAATGCTTGTGGCTGCTATAATACAGTGTAGATTTTGGACTATATGAAAATAAATGAGTATGAGTGTTCCAATAAAACTTTATTTATGGAAACTAAAATTTAAATTTCATAACATTTTCATCTTCTCATTTTGTTTTTTTCTTACCATTCAAAGATGTGAGAACCATTCTTATATACAGCTATATAAGAAGTAGGTATAATTTGGTGACCTTTAATGCAATAATGAAAATCCAATGCTAAACTGGGTTATAAAGTGAAACCCTTTCAAATTTAAAATTATGCTATATAAAGTGATCAATAGTTGAACTATGTAAATGATTTTTACTGATATATCTGTCCTGTACTAAGTGCCACCATTGAGAATTTATTTAGTGAAAAAAGTCTCGATTGTAATGTATACTAACAGCTCTCAGGTTTGGTAATAGACACATTGATTAAATTTGGCTTCAGTGAATACCTTTAATTGATTCTCATGGCTCTGTACTAGGTTGAGCTTAATAATACCATGGTTCTTAAAACGTGCCTCAGCAGGTAGCATCTTCCTTTGTAAATATTCTTTCTGTGCCTAGCCAATTTTTTCTTTCCCTGCTTCATCTCTTTAAGAGTTTATTATCACTGGATTTATTCAGCTGCCTTAGAAATGAATGGAGCTTTTAGAGCAAAGTAAATACCATAAAATATCTATGGGGAGAGCTTAATTTAGCAATCCCCTGGAACATTAAAAGTTACCTAGTTTTATTTTGGTGTAAGTTCGTATCCTTTCAACAATGGAAAAACCCTTTGAATTAAAGGTTGCAACAGAGGCCTAGGACAGTAGTGGGTGGGAGGTGTGAAATGCATGCAAATAAGGAGGGGGAGACAGGGAATGGAGAGACTGAGAATAAAGCAATGAAGCAATAATTTTCTGCATTCTTTTCCCAACTTCGTTATGATTCCATTTTCTGGAATGATGACAAGTTCCAAATTTAATGTTAAATCTTTAATAGCATTGAATCCAAAGAAGTTACTGTTAGGATTTAAAGCAAAATCTATAAAAATGAAGTTTAGATTTTTCTTTGCTGATACAAATCACAGGAATTTTAAGTACATATGAAAAAAAGAAACCTTTCCCACCCCTGATGACTAATAAGCCATTTGGCCATGATGAAGGAAAAATAGTTACATACCTGAATTTGAAATGTATTTTTTAATTTATTAATTCATTCATATTATATCTCAATTGTTATCCCAATCCTTCTATCTTCCCATTCCTCCCTTCCTCCCTCCCACTTTCACCCTATTCTCCTCCCCTATGACTGTGGCTGAGGGGTCCTCCTCCCCCTGTATATGATCATAGGGTGTACAGTCTCTTCTTGGTAGCCTGTTATTCTTCCCCTGACTGCCACCTGGCCTTCCCATCAAGGGGCATGGTCAAATATGGGGCACCAGAGTTCATGCGAAAGTCAGTCCTCGCTCTTCACTCATCTGTAGAGAATGACCTGTCCCTTGGCTAGATCTGGGCAGGGGTTCAATGTTTACTGCACATAATTGTCCTTGGTTGGTGCCATAGTTTATGCAGAACCCCTGGGCCCAGATCTGCCCGTCATAATGTTCTACTTGTAGGTTTCTAGGATCCTCTGGATCCTTCTATTTCCCCATTCTCCTATACTTCTCTCACCTAGAGTCCCAAATGGATGTCCTCACATCTATCCCACTTACCTGGTAGGTGAAGACTTTCATGAGACATGCCCTTTGGGGTAGTGTCTAGTTATAAGTATGTATATACCATTTGAGTCTTTCTGCTTCTGGGTTAACTCACTCATTATGATCATTTCTAGTTCAATCCATTTGTCCACAAATTTTGGGAATTCCCTGTTTTTAATAGCTGAGTAGTACTCCATAGTGTAAATGTACCACAGTTTCTTTATCCATTCTTCTAATGAGGGAAACTTAGGCTATTTCCATGTTCTGGATATTATGAATAATGCCTCTATGAACATGGTTGAGTATATGTCCTTGTGTAGTGGAACATCTCTTGGGTATATTCCAAGGAGTGGAATATGTGAGTCTTTAGGTAACCCTATTCCCAGTTTTCTGAGAAAGCACTAGATTGCTTTCCAAAGTGATTGTCCAGGTTTTCACTCTCACTAGCAATGAATGAGTGTTCCCCTTTCTCCACATCCCCACCAGCATATGCTGTCACTTGAATTTTTTTTTATCTTAGCTATTCTGATGGGTGTAAGATGAAATCTCAGAGTCATTTTGATTTGCATTTCTCTGATGACTAAGGACATTGAGCATTTCTTTAACTGTTTCTCAGCCATTCGATATTCTTCTGTTGAAAATTCTCTGTTTAGTTCCAAGCCCCATTTCTCAATTGAGTTATTTGGTTTGGTGGTGTTTAATTTCTTGAGTTCTTTATATAGTTTGGATATTAGACCTTTGGCAGATATAGGGTTGGTGACGTTCTTTTCCCAGTCTGTAGTCTGTTGGTTTGTTCTGTTGACAATGTCTCCTGCTTTATAGAAGCTTCTCAGCTTCATGAGGTCCCAATTATTAATTGCTGGCCTTAAGGCCTGGGCTGTTGGTGTCTTGTTCATGAAGATGTCTCCTGTGCCAATGTGTTCCAGGCTTTTCTCCACTTTTTCTTCTATCTGACTTAGTGTCTCTGGTTTTATGTTGAGGTCTTTGATCCACTTGGATTTGAGTTCTGTGCTTGATGACAAATCTAATAGCATTTTCTACATGTATATATCCAGTTAGAGTTAGACCAGCACCATTCTTTTTCCATTGACAAAGATTCTTTGTCAAAAATCAAGTGACCATATGTGGGTGGATTCATTTCTGGGTCTTCAATTCGATTCCATTAATAAACTAGCCTATTGCTGTGCCAGTACCATGCTGTTTTAATTACTGTTTCTCTATAGTACAGCTTGAGATTGGGTATGGAGATTCCTCCAGAGGATCTTTTATTGTATATGATTGTTTTTGCTATTCTAGGTTTTTTTGTTTCTCCACATGAAGTTGAGAATTTATCTTTCAATGTCTTTAAAATATTTTGTAGGTATTTTGATAGGGATTGCACTGAATCTGTATATTGCTTTTGGTAATACGGCCATTTTTACTATGTTAATTCTCCTGATCCATGAACAGGGGAGATCCCTCCATCTTCTGATGTCATCTTCAATCTCTTTCATCAGAGATTTAAAGTTTATTTCAAACAAGTCTTTCATTTGATTGGTTAGAGTTACTCCCAAGTATTTTATATTGCTTGTGGCTATCGTGAAGGGTGTAGTTTTCCTAATTTCTTCCTCTGCATGTTTGTCATTTGTATATAGGAAAGTTACTGACTTATTTGTGTTAATTTGGTATCCAGGCAATTTGCTGAAGGCGTTTATCAGCTGTAGGAGTTCTCTGGTGGAATTTTGGGGTTCATATATACACTATCATATCATTTGCAAATAGGGATAGTTTGACTTCCTCCTTTGCCATTTGAATCCCCTTGATCTCCTTGTGTTGTCTTATTGCTCTGGCTAGAACGTCAAGAAATATATTGAAGAGATATGGAGAAAGTGGGCAGTCTTGTCTGGTCCCCGATTTTAGAGAGATTTCCTTGAGTATCTCTCCATATAATTTGATGTTGGCTATTGGTTTGTTGTATGTAGCCTTTATTATGTTTAGGTATGTGCCTTGAATTCCTGATCTCTCTGGAACTTTAAACATGAATGGGTGTTGGATTTTGTCTAATGCTTTTTCTGCATCTAAGGAGATGATCATGTGGTTTTTTTCTTTCAGTTTTTTTAATATGGTGGATTACATTGATGGATTTCCATATATTAAACTATCCCTGCATGCTTGGAATGAAGCTTACCTGGTCATGGTGAATGATATCTCTGATATGTTCTTGTATTTGTTTTGCAAGTATTTGATTGAATAATTTTGCATCAATGTTCATAAGTGAAATTGGTCTGAAATTCTCTCTCTCTCTCTCTCTCTCTCTCTCTCTCTCTCTCTCTCTCTCTCTCTCTCTCTCTCTCTCTCCCTCTCTCTCTCTCTCTCTTTTTGTTGGGTCTTTGTGGGGTTTAGGTATCAATGTGACTGTGGCTTCATAGAATGAATTTGGTAATGTTTCATCTGTTTCTATCTTTTGGAGTAGCTTGAAGAGTATCGGAATTAGCTCTTCTTTGACGGTCTGGTAGAATTATGCGCTGAAACCATCTGGCCCTGGGCTTTTTTTTTTTTTTTGGTTGGGAGACTATCAATGATTGCTTCTATTTGAAATGTATTTTAATATATAAATTATATTCTAAATTCCAAAATATTTTGGCAAGGAAAAATATCTTAATTTATGACAATATATCACATACTTATTTATATTTTTCCTTTTTAATTCATATTTTATTATGCTTTATTTACATTATAACAATTGTAATCCCTTTGCTCTTAACTTCCTGTTCCCACCCTCTCTCCCTTTTACTCCCTATTCCCCTCCACTAAAGCTCTGACAGGTGGAGTCATCCTGCCTTACCTTTTGACCATAGCCTATCAGGTCTCATCTGGACAGCCTGCATTTCCTTGCTCTGTGTTCCCACAGGACCTCTCCACCAAATGATCAAATCCCTGGGCCCAGAGCAGTTTCCCACTCCTCCCTCCCCTTCTCCATGAAGAGAATGAGCAGTCCATTAGCTATATATGAACAGGGGCTCTAGGTCCTCTGCTTGTGAAGTTCTTGGTTCAGGTATCAGTTTGTGTCAGCCCCCTGGGTCCAGATCCACTAGCTTTAATAGTCTTTTTGTGGAGCTTCTGAAATCACCCCCATTTCCAACATTTCTGTACAACTCACAGCTCTTAACCAAGAGTGTGGCTTTGAGTCTCAGTGTCTGTCCCAATCCCCCAATGGGTGGAATCTCTCAGAGGACATCTTTGTTGGGCTAATATCCACTTATATGTGAGTATATACCATGCATGTCCTTCTGGGTCTGGGTTAACTCTCTTAGGATGATCGTCTCTAATTCCATTCATTTGCCTTCAAATTTCAAGATATACTTGGTTTTTGTTTTGTTTTGTTTTGTTTTGTTTTGTTTTTTTTTATAGCTGAATAGTATTCCATTGTTTAAATGTACCATAGTGTCTTTATCTATTTTTAAATTGAGGGACATCTAGGTTGTTTTCAGATTCTGGCTATTACAAATAAGGGTGCTATGAAAATAGTTGAGCAAATGTCCTTGTTGTATGGTAGAACATCTTTTGGCAATATGCCCAGGAGTGGCATACCTGGGTCTTGAGGTAGCACTATTCCCAATTTTCTGAAAAAGAGTCATATTGATGTCCAAAGTGCTTGTAGACATTTGCATTCCTGACAGCAATGGAGAAGTGTTCCCCTTTCTCTACATCCTCGTCAGCATGTGCTGTCACTTGAGTTTTGTTTGTTTTTTTTTTAAGTTTTTTTTTTTAAATTTTTTTTTATTAATTTATTCTTGTTACATCTCAATGTTTATCCCATCCCTTGTATCCTCCCATTCCTCCCCCCCCACCCCCATTTTCCCATTATTCCCCTCCCCTATGACTGTTCCTGAGGGGGATTACGTCCCCCTGTATATTCTCATAGGGTATCAAGTCTCTTCTTGGCTACTTGCTGTCCTTCCTCTGAGTGGCACCAGGTCACCCCTCCAGGGGACATGGTCAAATGTGAGGCACCAGAGTACGTGAGAAAGTCGTGTCACACTCTCCACTCAACTGTGGAGAATATTCTGACCATTGGCTAGATCTGGGTAGGGGTTTAAAGTTTACCTCCTGTATTGTCCTTGGCTGGTGCCTTAGTTTGAGCGGGACCCCTGGGCCCAAATCTGCCTATCATATTGTTCTACTTGTAGATTTCTAGGACCCTCTGTATCCTTTTATTTTGCTATTCTCCCATGCGTCTCTCATTTAGAGTCCCAATAGGAAACTGGGACAGAGGGGAAGTCACTTGAGTTTTTGATCTTAGCCATTCTGATAGGTGTAAGACAGAATCTCAGAGTCATTTTGGTTTGTATTTCCGTGATGACTAAAGACATTGACCATTTCTTTAAGTGTTTCTCAGTCGTTGGATATTTAGTGGTGTTTAATTTCTTGATTTCCTTATGTATTTTGGGTATTAGCCCTTTGTCAGATATAAGTTTGGTGAAGATCTTTTTCCAATCTATAGACTGTCATTTTGTTCTATTGACAGTGTCCTTTGCTTTACAGAAGCTTTTCAGTTTCATGAGGTCTCATTTATTAATTGCTGATCTTAGACCCTGAGCTGTTGGTGTTCTGCTTAGGAAGCTGTCTCCTATCCCAATGAGTTTAAGCTTCTACACCACTTCTTTTTTCTTCTAACATATTTAGTGGGTCTGGTTTTATGTTGAGGTCTTTTATCCACTTGACTTCACTTCTGTGCAGGGTGATAAATTTAAAAAATATTTTATGTATTTAATTGGTTTCCAGGACAGTCAAAGACCTTTTTAAAGCATGTTCATTACTCCCATGCCTCTAGTAAGAAGTTATATTGACAATTATATTCCAGGAACCTTCAAGTCTTTGTTCTTATGAGAAAACCCTATCAACACCAGGATAATCAGAACAACACAAAAAAACTACCCCCTCCTAACTGTAATAAAAATATATTCACAATTCAATTTTTGTGAATTATATTTCATCTCAAGTTCCCTATATGGTCCTTCTCAGAAAGAATAGTCTGAAAACAAGAACTTAAAGACATAAAATAAAGATTTGATATTGCCCCAGGTTCCCTGGCCAGTGGACTCAACTAGGTTTTGGATTCTGGTCAAAGATGTCACGTGTTTGCTGTTGAGTCACAGCTTGTCTCAGGAGGATAACCAGCAAATATCACTTGATGCTCTGAATGTCACGTGCATAATTTTTCCTTTCTATTGTGAACTGTGAGAAACAATGTAAGCACCTTAAAGATTGCATCATTTTAAAGATTCACACATATTATTAATATAAGATTCATTAATAAGCACTGGACACTCCACAGAACTACTGTGAGGATGATGCAGGGAACATATAACGACTTAACTTTTTGTTACCTCAAATGAAACCTGTAACACTGTCTTCAGGATTTTCAAATAAATAGAAAAAATAACTTGCTAAATTCTCTGCCGGTTATTTTTTATTAAGAGTAATCAAATTTATTTTTATTTGAATTGAGTGAGATCTTTTTGAAACACTGCTTTTTTTGTTATCAACACAGTTGATTATGTCTTCATAGAAAGCTAAATTTTTAATCTTAATATATGAAATCAAAGCAAAGGGAGCGACAGTGAAATTGGCACAAGATACGTGTGAGACAACAGCCAGCCTCACGGCTGGTTATACACCTGAAGATTATTTCTATCCAAGGGTTGAGGTCAATCCTGTGCAGTAGTCTAGTGTTACCCAGTAGCCAGGGTACTGCTTCTAATCTAACCCAGTCTTGAGGAAGACACTAGAATTTGACGTACATTCATATATTGGTGCTATTGAAAGCTAAGGCTTCACTCATCTTATTCTTCCCTCCCTTCACTGACTAATCTGTCTAGAATTCTTTTGCTTGCGTGCAGTTGTATTTCTTTTAGCAATTTCAGTCCTGCAGCACAACACTGAAAATGCATAAGGTATTATATACAGCTCGTACATTTCTCATTATGCTTCATGCTCTTACATACTGTGTTCAGTTGGTTTTAGAATTCAAATAGAAAAGTATGACCATGAGAGTTTATTATTTCTAGCTAAATGAAAATAATTTTCAAAATTGAAGTCAACTACACTTTCAAAGTAAGAAATAAAAGAGTAGTTACATTCCTAATATTTAAAACGAACATATTAAAGTAAAGCTCTATAGACAGGTAAGTCTAGTGATAAACACAGCATCTGGGATAATTTTTAAAATATAAGGCAATAAAAATTCTTTAAAATATTTTTGTTCAAAATGCAATCAAATTTAATCAGTTTGGCATTAATTAAGCCCTAATAAGGCACTTCAGTATCTTTCCTAAGTAGCGTGATCCATTTCTCCTTCATCCAGTTCGAATTGTGCACATTATGGTGTCATCATCATTTTAAAACACACTGAGAAAATGACAGAGCTGCAAAATTAGAATAAATGATTAATGGTATTTTTTCCATGTTTTATCCTAATAGGTATTACTATGCGTTAAATTAATAGAGCTGTCACGCAATGAAGAAAATGGAAATTATGTATTTCAGAAACACCTAAAGATGACACTTTGGGATATTTTCAATCTTAATTAGGGGGTACAATTCTTTTTGTTCCCCAGTAACCACTGCCAATTAATTGGAAATTAAGTCACAACCAATGGTTTCTCCCCCGACAACCTGAAATGAAAAGGCTGGTGCTTTATATCTTCCCATTCTCTTTTGGGGCCAGAACACACACAGGCAGTAAATTGCATTGTCAATTACAGAAAACAACTGTTGTAAAATTAGGAAAAATTATGTATAGGTAAACAGAACTAATTAATGCATAAGTAGCCCAGGAACACATAAAACAATGCCCAGCTAAACAGTAACTTGTCAATCTTTTTAAGAAATTTGAGTTTAGAAATGTAAATTTATGCAAAATATTTACCAATTAAGACTTAGGTAAAGGATGCTTGTGCTGTGCTTTATCTAACCCCTTTTGCAGCTTCGTTTCTATTCACACTTTAGAATATGTAGTGCACCGTTAAAAGCAGCACTCTTTTATTTATATGTACTTCATGCTAATTTTATATTTTTTCAAATCTAAAGACTGATGCTCATTAAATAACAAAATCTACCATTTCCTTTAGTACAAAGTTATCACTGTTCTGTATCTGAATATTAGACTAGGTCATTCTATTTGTGTTGTTGATATCTATCTATCTATCTATCTATCTATCTATCTATGTATCTATCTATCTATCTCCTTGAAAGTTTCATAAATGTTCACAATTATTTTTTTACACCCATCATCCTGTCTCATGCTCCCTTTTCCTCCTGAAAGGCTTTTTAAAATGCAAGTCTCTTTTCTACTTTCTTGGTGTGTGTGTGTGTGTGTGTGTGTGTGTGTGTGTGTGTGTGTGTGTGTGTGTTCTACTAAGTTTACCTAGGATTAGCTGCATAGATAGACATAGCTTGGAAGGTTATTTATTGGGACATGGACAATGTTCCATGGTGGATACACCACTGGACAAAGTGACGTCTCTTCTTCCAGCCACTATTAACTGTTGGGAGTTAGAGAAATATGTGTAGGCTCAGTCCAATTTCTAGGCATATAAAAGTATTCACTATTTAAATTTTTTACTTATAATTTATGGATTATTCATTTTCATTCAAGGCTAAAAATACATTTGTTCCTTGTTGGATCTCTTCCACCCTTTCTAAAGTAAGCATCAGAACATTAGAGGAGTCTCTAAAACTAGTGTCTGTCGACCCAGGGAGTGTTAAGTTCCAACAGCTATGTAACTTTTAATGAGAAAATAATATTCATATCAAATTCCCCAAACACCAGTTACTAAAAAAAAAATCAACTTGGTGATTCACACATTATTTAATAGCATTTAAAGTTAATAAATTTTGTGTAAGGGCCTGAAGAGGTTCAAGTTAAGCAAACTTACTGGTAACTTTCACATCACTTTTATATTTTGAATAAATTCTGATATAACTGTTATTTTTAGATTATTTTTAAAGATATTCTGTATATGATGGCATGCTGTCATTTTCCAGTGAATTCATCTGCAAATTCTAATGGAAAACAGTAACAATCACTGTCTTCTTTTCTGCAACACTCTGGCCAAATCTTAAATTTATGTCAGATTTTGTTTGATCATAAAATCATATGGTTTTATATCTTATTTGCAACACTATCTGAGATCATGAGGAAGTTATTCTAAACATAAAACAGGAAGAAACCAGGCAAGGTGATGCACCCCTTTTAATCATAGCACCCAGTAAGTCCAGGTTGGTAGATCTATAGGTGTTCAAGGACAATCTGCTTCTACACAGTAAGTTCCAGGACATTCAGGACTGTATAGAGAGATTCTGTCTGAAAGAAAACCAAAACCAAAACCAACCAAACCAAAACAAGACACACACACACACACACACACACACACACACACACACATGCACACACACACACACACACACACATGCACACGAAAACCACAATGCACAAAATACCCATGAAGAAATTTCAATTGCAGAACACTTAACTTATACCATGAAATCATTACTTTTTCTTTCTATGTATTACTGAGTACAACCTCAACAGCCTTCAATGATCCATTTGTGATGTGTAGTAGTTGGTGTCAGTAATAAGGAAGTCCTTTTAAGAAGCTGGAGTAACTCTGAAACCCAGAGGACATGGATCTAACGGAAGATGGGACCTTGGGCTCTGGCGTTCCTTCCTTTTCTTCCACTGGGATGCAGGGGCACACTTAACTTCCTAAGTAGCTTTCCCTTCCTCCTTGCAGAAGTTCCATAAAACATTGCTTTCAAGGAGTGAAAAGTATTTTTAACTTCTGACTGCATGCAATTTCTGCTAAAGTGCAAGAAAAGTTGACTATTTCAGTTGCAGATGCCAGCTTGCTCAAAGTAACATTTAAAATAGTAAAACCTAGAGTGCTTTTTAAATTAAAAACTGATGAAAAGAAGTTGTTAAGAAAATGGCTGAGATTCTGTCAAGCAGAGTGGCAGTATCTTAACTTTCTTATTTGTCTCTAGTCCTCTGGCTTGTGGGTCAGTGAACTAAGGCAGGAAGCATAAGGGGACTCAAACTCAGTCTTTCAAAGCAGCTTTGTTTTCAGGGATCAAATTTGTCCTATTCTTTCCTAACTGTTCCCTGTATCTTGTTATTTTGGTCAAAGTACATTCTTGGTGGAAACTGCTCTATTACAAATGGTTGTTGTTTCTTTAAAAACCCAAAAAGCTAGGGCTATGACTCAGTTGGTAAACTCCTTGCCTAGCAGGACGAAGCCCTGGCCTGATGGTCCACAGTGCATAAAACTGGGCTTAGTGGCACATGCATGGACTCTTGTTTATTGAGTGGTAAAGAAGAAGGGATAAAAATTCAAGGTCATTTTTGGCCACATAGCTAGTTGAAAACAAACCTGGTTATGGTTACATGATACCTTACACAAGTAAAAAGAAAAAAAAAAAGCCAAAAGCAATATAAGCACATGAAATAAAACAGGTACTATTCTGTTTTCTAATATAATATATGAAATGCCTATTTCCCAAACAGAGAGCAATTTCCTACCTTTCAATGTTGTAAGGGCCTTTAGGAAGGTCCATAAATGGACACTTAGGCTGTTTCCATGTTCTAGCTATTATGAATAAGGCTGCTATGAACATGGTTGAGCAAATTTTCTTGTTGTGTGCTGGAGCATCTTCTGGGTATATTCCAAGGAGTGGAATAGCTGGGTCTTGAGGGAGTCCTATTCCCATCTTTCTGAGATAGCACCAGATAGATGTCCAAAGTGCCTGTACTAGTTTGCATTCCCACCAGCAATGAAGGAGTGTTCCTCTCTCCCCACATCTTCGCTAGCATGTGGTGTCGCTTGAATTTTTGATCTTAGCCATTCTGATGGGTGTAAGATGGAATCTCAGAGTTGTTTTGATTTGCATTTCCCTGATGACTAAGGAGGTTGAGCATTTCTTTAAGTGTTTCTCAGCCATTTGATATTCATCTATTGAGAATTCTCTGTTTAGTTCCAAGCCCCATTTCTCAATTGGGTTATTTGGTTTGGTGGTGTTTAATTTCTTGAGTTCTTTGTATACTTTGGATATTAGACCTAAGTGTCCATCAGTAGAAGAATGGATAAAGAAACTGTGGTACATATACACTATGGAATACTACTCAGCTATTAAAAACAAGGAATTCCCGAAATTTGTGGATAAATGGATTAAGCTAGAAATGATCATAATGAGTGAGTTAACCCAGAAGCAGAAAGACTCAAATGGTATATACTCACTTATATCTGCATACTAGCCCAAGGGGCATGTCCCACGAAAGCCTTCACTTACCAGGAAACTGGGACAGAGGGGAGAACATCCTATTGGGACTCTAGATGAGAGAAGCATGGGAGAATAGCAAAGTAGAAGGATCCAGAGTGTCCTAGAAATCTACAAGTAGAACATTATGATAGGCAGATTTGGGCCCAGGGGTCCCGCTCAAACTAAGGCACCAGCCAAGGACAACACAGGCGGTAAACTTTAAACCCCTACCCAGATCTAGCCAATGGTCTGAAAATTCTCCACAGTTGAGTGGAGAGTGGGATATGACTTTCTCATGTACTCTGGTGTCTCATATTTGACCATGTCCCCTGGAGGGGGAGACCTGGTGACACTCAGAGGAAGGACAGCAGGTTACCAAGAGGAGACTTGATACCCTATGAGCATATACAGGGGAGGTAATCCCCCTCAGGAACAGTCATAGGAGAGGGAAATAAGGGGAAAATGGGAGGGAGGGAAGAACGGGAGGATACAAGGGATGGGATAAACATTGAGATGTAACAAAAATAAATTAATAAAAAAAAAATAAGTAGAAAAAAAAAAAAAAAAAAAAAAAGAAGGTCCATAAAACAACCTCTTCTTAAAATGACTTGTGAGTATCAACACGCCAGTTAAGGGTGAAGAGTGTGTGGGAGGGCATCTTCCTGGACTGAGTGTCTATTGTAGAGCCACACTTCTTTCCTTATCGGCTATATCCAGAAAAAGTTCTAAAGCATGCCGTTTCTTTCTCTGAACCTTCTATTCTTTTACAAATGAATGTAAGAAACAGATGACATGAAGAATAATAGAAAATAGGTGGGAAGAGTCCTATATCCTCCCTCATGACCTTGGATAGCACTAAGCCCGAACTGCACAGTCTGTCTATTCACTCTCTGGTGTCCAATAGTCATAGACATGTCTCCATGTCCAAATCAGTCTTCAAAGGAAAATCCTATATAGTGTCCTAAATCATTACTGATGCACAGAAGTACATGAGATATTAATCTTGTCTTTCTAGGTGAGTGAGAAAGCTAAATATGTTATGGTCAGTTATTTTCAATCAAACAGAGTAGACACGTCTTAAATTGCCCAAATACAGGGCTAAGATCTGGGGGGCGGGGAAATGAACGAAAAATTTCCAAATGAGTAAGATTTTTAATAGTTTTAGGGCATTTATAAGACTCGTTTAGTAGGTCTGTAAGAGATACAGAAGTGGAAAATACATTGTGGAACTTCCCAGTCAGCAGATGGACACTTGTGGATGAGAATACACTGAGATGATGGAGGGAATTTAAACTGATCTCAAAACAGCCCTAGGCAATAAAACTTGATGCAGAGGGACAGGATCCCTCCATCAGTGAAAACTGAGTCAGAAGCACTACTCTGTCACAGAAAGTACCACTGATCCTGGCCAGACAACTTGAGGCAGACATCAGAAGAGGCTGAACAGCTAACTAGGCAGAACAGGGGAATAATCCAGAGCATGAAGTGGACCAAATTAAGTATAAGGTTTGTGGGTTCTACCCCACCCTTCTTGTATTCCTGGCTTGCATTTAAAGATGACTATTTTATTTATAGAAGACATGCCCACCAAGGACATATGCAAAGGCCAGAAGAAACCATGTTTTTCTCATTCATGGAGTATAAAATAAGATTGTTGTTTCCCCCACCTTCTAGTGTCTCTTGTCCATGTCCTTTATAATTGCATGACAGAGACAGGTGCCTATGACTCAGAAGAGGAGAAACCTACTGTGAGAGAGAAATAATGGTCTCAGAAGACAGAAGACTCCTGTCTGTCTGTATCTCCCACACCTTCAGAGTAGGCTTTATTTTGAGTGTTCAGTTACTTCTTTCTTTTCTTTTCTTTTCTTTCTTTCTTTCTTTCTTTCTTTCTTTCTTTCTTTCTTTCTTTCTTTCTTTCTCTTGTTTGTTTTCTAAAGACACAGAGAAGGAAGGTGTGGAGTTGTATGGGTTTGGAGGGAGGAAGGGTTTGAGAGGAGATGGGTAAGGTAAAAAACATGATTAGAATATACTAAAGCCTTAGGTTTTTAAGTAGAGAAGCAACTCAAGAGCACCAACAGTCAAACATGACAGACATGAAAGAGAGAATGATCTTTGTCATTTCATGAAGTTCTATGGACCACTAGCCTGGCCATTCTTTCACAAGAGTCAAAGACTGACAAACTCCCAGCACCAGGCCTGATGGATTTTCTTTTGAGTTGTTGGCCAACATAACATCGAGAGATACCCAAAACAATATGGGTTAGTGTAATTCTTGATTACATCCCAGATGGTGAAGGAAAGTGCCCATTGCTGAAGACACTACACACTTTGGACACAGGACTCAGAAGATTTGAGCTGGATCTGTCCTGAAAGCCTCCTCTCTGAAGTCTAGCTCTTATAATACCAAAGGTGCTATGCAAGACACCATTAGACCTATGCAGCTGTGATGCTTATGAAACACAGCAATGACTTGTGTGATGAGATATCCATAAAATTTCAATAGTGGTACTCACATTCTGGCAGCAATCAGCATCGTCTATGTGGACTTAACGTCCACTCAACAGGATGAGAATGTCTACTATTGAAAACCTAATCAGCTACAGGTGGTTAGTGAGATCAGAGATTTTACAGGGAAAATACTCCTGTTACTTTCCTAACTGTATTCTAAGTTCTTGATATACCCAGAGAGAAGTGTAGTTTTCACCTCTCATTAGAAAATTTCCATTGCAGCAGACAGAGACCATTATGAATAATTACCACTGGACAAAACGCAGAAATCTGCTGACTGTAGCATGTTTAACCATAGTAGACACATCCACAATTCAACTCCTGCACCCAAGGGTTCAGGAAACATCTTAGCAGAGGAGACAAAAAAAAAAAAAAAATCATAAGAACCAGGAGACTAGTAAGTCTGCTGTGATATTGTGTCTCCTAGAAATGACATGAAAGCTACCTCCACTGAAATCTCACCAACATAGCTGCCTAAAGGAGATGTGGACAAGGATGCCATCAATAGATATGCCAGAACAGAAGGGGAAATTTTCACAGAGCTCTAGGCCTATACAAAAAATGGCGGACAACTCATTTCCACTAAGAGGAGTGGTTAGTATTTTCCAGGAGTGAGGGCTTTATTTAGCTATTTGATACCACAAAGTCTGCCTTGAAATTATAAACAAACAAGCCACAGTGAATGGAACCAGTGGCTAATTTCTGCCTTGTGTTCACTAGTAGTTTTCTATAATGGTCTCTGCCTGCTCCAGAGGTGAGTTTCCTTAATGAGGGGTGAAGACTACATTTCTCTGTGATTATAATGATGAGTATTTAGGATACCGTACTGTAAGTAACAGGAGTAGGTTCTCCTCTGAGACATACTTATGCATGTGAACTTGAGGAGTAAGGGGAAAATGGAAGAGGACAGAGAGAGGAAAGGGAAGGGGTGATATAATTATACTTTAATAAATATTTAAATGTATGTGGCTCTTCTGTGTTAACCCTTGAGGTGAGTCAGCATAGATTGACTTTCAAGGACAAATAATAAGTTTGACAACTGAATTAGAGAAAGGACACCACTTGATTTCCAGAGAGGTATGAAACACTTCCACACACAAGATGAAATTAGAGAAATATTGTGTGTACTGAAAACATTTTGGAACCACAGAAGACATATTAGCACTTGTGACTTTCTCAGTTCCCTGTTAAAATAAGAACAATGAGAAAAATTAATGTTCCCTATAGGAATTTAACAAAATCCAGATAGTAAACAAATAAACAAAACACATAACACGATGTTTTAGGTTTTCAGAATATTGGACAAAATATGTGAATATATAAATAATAATAAAAATTTTTAAAAAGCCTACAGGAAAAGTACAGTTCAGTGATTCAAAGTCTGACGTGATATAAATATTGAAATTCTCAGGCAAGGATTTAGCAGCTATTATACCTATGTTTTAAGAAGTAATGGACAAAGTCTTGAAAGAACACTACGATAGTAATCAACTGTTTTATGGTCATTTCTCATGAAGCCAAGGTTGGCTTTGAAATTGCTAGTCAAGGATGACCTTGGATTCCTGGACTTCCTGTCTCTACCTCCTCACATGCTGAGATTATGGGTGTGTGACTCTTCAGTTGCAATTTTATGACTTAAAAATACTATGATCAAAACAGAAACAGTTGTATGGGTTCAAGTGTAGAATAGAAATAAGGAAAACTATCAGTAAAATTGGCTTAGATAGATATTTATCATCCAGTTGAAATAATAGCAAGAAAAAAAGAGGAACAAAAAATGAATAATCTGAGAACCATGAAATAGCACAGAGAGTGTTTAATATGCATACCATTGGAGTTATGAAATAGAAGGACTAGTGAAAAATCAAGAATTGAAGAAATAAGGGCTGAAAGCATCAAGATCTGGTATAATATAAATGTACAGACTCTCATAACCAGTGAAACTGAAACAGGTCATGCTCAAAGAAATCCACAACCATATATCTCAATATCGAGCTTTCTGAGAAGCAAAGACAAAGAAGAAAATGGTGAAAGCTGTTCCCAGTCCCCGAGGTCTTACCACCCTAGACAACTAAAGAAGAATCTCAAAATGATTGAAGTAAGTCAGTGGTGCTGGCACACATACACAGCCAAGACGTGCACTGTGGGAGTTTTGGACACCTCATCCGAAAGGCTTGGAAGTAGAAAAGATCAGGCAAATATTTCAGACAGATGGGAGGTAAAACAGATTCCTGAAAACATTGCCTTTAATCTGAACATAGAAGGACTTTTTGTTTGTTTGCTTGTATGTTATCCTGGTATATTAGTATTTAAATCCCTTGAGCATCCAGGAAGCATTTTATAAAACCTATAAAAATATATATATATATATATATCCTAGTTGGACATGATGTCATAGGCCTTTAATCATAGCACTAGGGAGGCAAAGTGACACATCTTTGTAAATTTGAGGACAGGCTGGCTTCCTACCACATTTCAAGCCATTAGAATTATCAAGTGAGACCCTGTGTCAAAACAAAAACATATTCTAATAGTTCCAATAATTCAAGCCAGATGTGGTGGCACATGTCTTTAATCTTAGCACTTAGGTGGAATAAGGATATAGATCTCTTTGTATTCAAGGCCAGCCTGGTGTAGATAGTGACTTCCAGGACAACCAGGATTCTGCAGAGAGACCATGTCTATAATAATAATAGTTGTTGCTGTTGTTATTGTTCTGGCAATCTGCACAAAAATGGAAAAAAAATAAACCAATGGTTGTATTTTAATATTATATTGATATCAATTTAAGTAAAATAATAAACCAGAGTCAATGAGTTATATGGATATCATCCTAGGCAAGGCAAGAGGTCTCCAGTATCACTTTGCAGAAAGCAGCCTTTTGTCTTAACAACAGCCTTGGTTGCTTGGAGATTTCTGTGTGACCCCCTTGGCCAGCAAGTCAGCTGAATGCACCCTAGTCCCACCACATTCCCATGGCAATAAGAGATGGCCAGTTTAGACATATCTCCCATTACTAGGAGTCCTCATTAGGATCACCTTCATAGATAGCAGGAAACTTCATTAGGTTTCTGCATCGTTCCCCAAATTCCCTCTCCCAATATTTCAAGCAATCTTTCCCTGTCCTCTCTCCCTTCACTCCATCTCTTCACACAATTTATGCCTCAATCCCGTTTCCACCCTCTGCCAGGCTAGTTAAATCTATCATGTTTCCTCCTCCCAGGGGGGTACTTGTATATCCCCTAAACCTCTACTCTTACCTAATCTCTCTGGGTTTGTGGAATGTAGTTGATTATCATTTATATAATGACTAACGTTGCTCCTGCCGACCAGCTCTGGGAACAACAAAGAAGAGAGAAGAGAAAGTCTTGGTGGATCCACGGTAGGGAAAATTGAACAGATGGTGAACAGCTGGCTAAGGGAAACCAACCATTGGGGAACAACTAGTTATAGCAACTAGCTGTTGAAGTTGAGGAATGGAGGAAAAGGAACACTGAAGACCCAGGCATATGTGGTACAACAGAAGGTCTTAAAGCCCAGGGAACTTTATTTTGTGTCTCTCTCACATGCTTACTGTCTATCTGTCTCTGTCTCGCTTGCTGTCTGTCTCACTCTCCTTGGGCCAACCCCAGTGTTTTACTTAAAGTAATGTTCAGTTTTTTTCTTTACAGATTACATCATGATTTTTCTCATCTTTTACAATCAACAGGGCATTCAAAAATCAACAAAGCAAAATAACAGCCTAACAAAAAGTTCTGTGTAACCTACAATAAAGCATACAGCAAATATCAATCAGTTTCTAAGCAATGGTCCCATAATCTGGGCATTATTTATTAAACAATTCTCAGGAATGTTTAATCATAAATTTCCCCAGGCTAAAGCCATTGTGTTTATAGGACTGTCATAGCAACATAGCTTGAGCTAAATGTTCTCCAACAAAGAAAACACTTGACTAACTTACTCCGAGTCCCAAACCAACAGGCGTGCTATCCAAGCTTAGGCTAACTACCAAGGGGGCCTTTATTGTAAACTATCTGTAAAGCATGATGTTTCAAGCCCACCTTCTATGGCTCTCAAAGCAGATTCTAAAGAAAATTTTCTACTGTACCACAATGAACAAGGCTGAGCAAGTATCTTTGTGATGGCATGCAGTGTCCTTTGGGTATATGCACAGGAATGTTGTATGTGAGTCTTAAGGTAGATTGATATTCTCTACTTTATGAGGAACTGCCATATAGATTTCCATAGTGGCTATACACATTTACCCTCCGACTAAGCAAATATTACCCTTATTCCACATCTTTGCAAGCATGAGCTGTCACTTATGCTAATGAGTTTAGCCATTCTGACAGGTGTAAGTTGAAATCTCAAAGTAGGTTTGATTTTCATTTCCCTTATGGCTAAACATTTCTCCCTGATGTTGAACATTTCTTTAAGTTCTCAGCCATTTGAGATTTCTCTATTGAGAATTCTGTTTATATATGGTCCCATTTTTAAATGTTCACTGGTGTTTTTCCTGCATGTGTATGTATGTATGTATGTATGTATGTATGTATGTATGTATGTATGTATGTATATATATATATATATGTGTGTGTGTGTGTGTGTGTGTGTGGTGTGTGTGTGTGTGTTTGTGTGTGTGTGTGTGTGTGTTGATTATCTGAAACTGGAGTTACAGATGTTTGTGAGCCTCCATGTGGGTTGTGGAAATTGAACCCAGATCCTCTGAAAGTGCAGTCAGTTCTCTTAACCACTGAGCCATCTCTTCAAGTCCTGTTCCCCATTTTTAAATTAGATTATTTGATTTTTTTAAGTCTAGTTTCTTGAGTTCTTTATATGTTTTGATGGGAAGGAACTCTGCAGACTACTGAAAGAGAAACATGAACTCCTATCCTTTCACAAAACCTTTGACTTCCAATCTGTGCTGCGTGCATAATATGCCAAGATAATGGTGGCACAGAACTTGTGGGTGTATACAAGCAATGTCTGATTTGACCTAAAGCCCACTCCACGAGAGGCAGCTCACATGCAATACTTCTTGGGTAACCAAGATCCAGAGACTAGATAGCCCAGAGACCTAGGATAAAACCAAACACTGCTAGTGTAAAAAAAAAAAAAAAAAGTCAATAAAATGATTGCTAATGATATTCTGCTCTAGTCATCAGAGAGGCTTCCTCAAGCAGCAGATGTGAATAAATGCAGAGACCTACAGCCAACCATTATGCAGAGAGAAAGATTCTAAACTGGAGGTCTCCATCAAATTCCTTCCTTCAGTGCTCAGGGAATCCTGTGGAAGAGGAGGTGGGAATACTGTAAGAGCCAGAGGGATGGAGGGACAGCATGAGGACAGGCCTTGTAAATCGACTGACCAAGGCTCAGATGAATACACAGGGACTGAAGTAGCACACGTAGAGCCTAATTGGGCCTACACTAGGCCTTTTGCATATATATTGTTGTTGTTAGTATAGTATCTTTGTGGGACCTTTGACTGTGAGAACAAGTGAGTCTCTTGACTCTTTTGGCACCTCTTGGGACTATTTTTCTCCTCTTGGGTTGATGTGTCCAACTTCAATATGGTCATTTTTTACTTCATCTTACTCTGTTTATGTTGTCATATTTGAGATAACGTGTTTAGTTCCTATCTCTTAGAAGACTGCTCTTCTCTAATGAGAGACAGAAAAGGAACGCAGCTTGAGGTGATGGAGTAACGGTGAGGAGTAGAGGGAAGGGAAACTACAATCATGGTATATTGTATGAAAAAGAATCTATTTTTAATAAACAAACAAACAAACAAATTGCAGTCACGATGTCAGTGCTCTGTCCTTGAAAGTGGAAGGGAGGGGTTACAGCTTGACTGAAAGCCTTCTTGGAGGCCAGAGAGAGAACCTTAAAATAAACAATGAGATTTCAGGTGTAGTGCAAAAGGAAGCTACAACAACAACAGGAGATCCCTAAGAGCTGATCTCTACAGCCTATGGTGGCGTCTAATCTCATCCCTGGGAGGATAATTTAACATTGTGACAAGGATGAGTATGCTAAATTGTACTCAAAGGAAAATGAAGTGACATTGAACTTGGGGATCACAGGAGTCATAGTAGTGATGTTGAGTGCTACTTGGAGCAGCTGTGTGATTGATGGCTTTGGTTATATTGAGAAATATAACTCAATGCATTAAATAATGATAAAATGCTATTTGACAAACTGTGGCCCTCTGCTGTAAATGGCACGGTTTAGTCATTGTTTCTAGAGATACATTAAGGCTTTAAGGCATGACCAAATGACAAGACAAAACATCACGGCAAATGCACCAGGCAGTGCAGCCCAACAGCCTACCTCTCTTCCTTGTTATGTTGCCTTGGGTACCTTAGTTCATTTCTCTGCCTTTGGGCCATTGTATTTTAACTTGTGATATGAAATTATGATAACTTTATTGATCTTAAGGACTTTTTGATGATTAAGTAAATAATGAATGTGAGTATACTGAACACAAATATTTAATGAATATTAATTGGTATTTGCTTAATAGATGCTAGATGTCATAACCATGAGTCCCTCTAAGTGGCTCAAGGTACTTTAAATATTTGCAAAAGTCCATAGGCCTTAATCTTCACCACACTAAATTACTGCATTCAAATTTACAAAAATTTTCACATTTGGGTCCTAAAGATCTGAGACAAAATGTATTTAGAAAGTGATTTTAGAGTAAACAAATTAAAAATTATAGTCACTTTTAATAACAAAATCAAACTCCCTATCCAATCATCTGTACCATTTCTCTTTTTAATGAGTTTGCCTTATGAAGTTGTGCTGGGAATTGTGATGAGAAGGGTCAAAATGAATACTAACTCCAAGGAAGCGGAGTGGCAGCGACACTGGGGGAAAGTAAGAAGCTTTCCAGAGAAGTAGTCAGTGACCAGTTGAAATGACAGCTAGTGCCAAGAAAGGAGTCTGGTATTCGTAACAGAGAAAAGCATCTCCTGGAGCTGCCTGCACAGTGGGAGTGAAGGTAGTAGGTTTCCCTGAGGAACATAACAGATCAAGTCTCAGCAAAGGCCACTGAGGCTTGGCAGGGATTGGCAGGGCAGTAGGTCCAGGCTCTCCCACATGTGGAAGGCATTTGACATTGGAAATCAGATGGATTGAGCAAGTTCTAGGGGAGGAATATAGAAGGGCTAGGGAGAGCATATGCTTAAAGATGCTTCTCAGAAGTCAACATGACGTCAGCCATCACTCCAGTGAACATTCACATTTTAACTGTAGTCATTTTACCACTCAGTTATGATCCCCTTATGACATTCCATTCTCTGCAATATGGAAGCAAGTTTCAGGAATCTTACTGTCTTTAATTGTAGAGAAAGCAGCAGGATGATCTTGTGTTAAAACTCCATGGGCATCCTGCTTTGAAGGGTGTCACAGGGCCATGACTAATACACAGCTATTAGGTATCAGGATTTCACATCATTTCCAGAACACAGCCTCCAGGATATGTCCAATAAATACACAGCTAATAACACAAAAGTAGCCAAAGAAGTTTAGTTGTACCATACCAGGAAACAGAAGGATTTAATCTTTGGAGATTGGGAAAGTATTGCTTCCATGATACATTCAAGCTTTTTGCTTTGAGAATATAATGAATAAAGATAACTCAAAATAACTTTTACATGTATTTAGATATGAAAATATGTGAATGAATTGCTAGCCAAACTACATTATGTTCAGTGGAAGAAGATTTAGTAGAAAGCTTGTTTTAAAATGCTATACTACCCCCAAGAAGTATTTAAGAAATTTATAAATTCAAAATGTACTTGGTACTGGCAACCAAATTATACAGGAAGAACAGTTTTGTATCCTGAGAGTGCAGGGAGGATCAAAATGATGGTCGATGACTTCAGGGAGCTTATGTCTCTAGGGAGAGAGAATGGTTGTACTTTCAATATGATGTGGTTGGTGTCTTCACAGGCAGCAGACATGGGCGCTGTGGCTGGCTAGTGGGCAGAAGAATATGTGTGGGCAGACTGGAAGTGCAGTGCCTACAGCCGGCTCTGTGGAGGTGAAGTAGAAAGGACTGTCCCAAAGAATGAGTTATACCCGTTGTCAGATAAGAAGGAATAATTTATCCAGACCCTTGGGAAGTACATGGAAATATGCAAAGGAGAAGCAGAAGAAACCATTAATAAGAAAACTTAACCTGTGCTCACACAGAAAGCCCTGAAAAAAAAAAAATTCTAAGTAGAATGTACTATGGTGAAATTATATCTCACAGTAGCTGTGCTAAAGTGAATCAGCAAGAAAAATTAAGTGGGAACAGCAATGCAGATGAGTACTCATTTATCTCTCTTCTAGAAGTCAGAAATGTAATGGGGCAGGTTTAGATGATGGTGGTTTGTTGGAGAGAAAGAAAGAGATTATAGAAATGGGATCATATAATTAAGAGTACACACTTGTTGGTTTAGGGGTTGTTTGTTGAATAGAATTTAGGATGACTCTGATTTCAAGCTCTGGAAAAACTGGATGAATAATGGATCTATCTGCTCAAAATAATATGGAGAAGAGCAGGAAATATTAATATCTAGAAGGAGGAGTGTGGAAGAAAGCAGATATGCAGTGCAGTCACTTCCTACATGACAAAACTTTATCTGTAGTCCATCAAAAATGGGGAGTATTGGGTGCAGACATGAAACAAAGTCTAAAGTGGACTGACCCTGCTTCATCCTACTGTTCTATCCTGTCTTCCTCTTCTTTCCAGGGGAAACCCTTTCCATTGCATGAATGCATAGTTAATTAAGTCAGGCTGTTCTTTGTGTTCAGGAGGAAGATGTTAGAAAATAAAGTGAGGCTTGAGAATTCAGCTTACAGACAGCTCTTCTAAAACATCCATGTCAATGTATATTCTTCGGGAATCAATAGTCTCCTGCTTTAAATATGTTTATTAGAATGATGAAGAGATAGCAGCTAGACTAAAATCCACCCTTTGTTACTGTTGTGATTACTAAAAATACCGTGATCACAGGGGTATTTAAAAAAATGTCTGTTGACTGTTTTTTGTGGAAGAATTTGGAGAGTCATGAAAAAATTGTAATTGTGATTTTAAACCCCTTTTAATTGTGGGGTTTTCTTGATATTTGTGATGAGGCTTGGTACAGTTTATTAATAAACATTACTTTGATTTTCACTGACATTGCATATCATTTTTTATTCTAATAAAACATACATCCCTTTAAAGCCATTTCAAATTCAGTGCTGTTATGAAGATTTACAGTGTTAAGCAACCAATGCTACAATTGGTTTCAATAAAATATATACCATGATTTTTAAAAATAGCATTAATTGATTTAAGAATCAAGACATATGCATTTCTTGCCCTTCTCCACCATCTATCCAATGCAAAAGAAAACAGACCTTCTGGTTTCCTCTAAAATTATAACTAGAGAAACTCCTTCATAAATCGAATATCAGCTTATGGATATTTAAATTTAGCAAAGAATTTTAACATTCTACAAATTCTTATGTTCTGTAAGAAAAATAGTGTGCTATTTTATTGAAGGAAAAAAAACCCTCTGTCTAGTTAAACTATAACACTGCTAAGAATATTAAGTATTCTCTTCAGTTAAAATAAAATTTAATGTTCAAAGTCCCCTGTGGTTCTACGAAAAGTAGAATAGTCCAAAATTCAAATTAACAATAATAAGTATCAGCTTATAAGCATAGTAGTATAGTTCTTGGCCCAGTGCAGGCTATAATACATGCTTTAAATGAATAAATAATTTTATAAGAAAAGAAATTTAAATTATAAGAATTATTAATTTAACAATTCTAGATGACAATAATAATAACTGAAGTGGGTATCCTGCTACTAATTGGAAGAAAAACTAAAATTATTTTTAAAAGTGATTATGTTAAATCAACTTAACCTATTCTAAAATTTCAATCAAATGTCCATCGCTATAGTCTTTACAGAACTTTAAAACTAAAGCCAGTGACTTGCCCAGGACCTTGTCCAGAAGAGCTCTCAAGGCATCTGAGATTTTGTCATCTTGGGATGAAAGTGGGGATAGCAAAGAAGTCGCATCTCCAGGGATGTATGCAGATGCATGGGCTTCAGTTATTCTGCTATGTATTAGCTATGTAGAGTAAGACAAAATGTTTACGCTTTCTGTACTTCAGTGAACTGGTTCATAAATGTAATGTGTGTGTGTGTGTGTGTGAGAGAGAAAGAGAGAGAGAGAGAGAGAGAGAGAGAGAGAGAGAGAGAGAGAGAGAGAGAGAGAGAGAGAGAGAGAGAAAGAGAGAGAGAGAAGATTGCATGTGTCACTACAGATCAAGTATTTAGATATCTGCACATGTGAAGACCTTAGAGTATAAAGTATCTGCATTACCATTATTACTTCTCTGCTCAAGATCCCTGCAAGCATCTGAGAGAATGCAAAGACTGCCCAAGGAAGGCATTCAGTTCCACTCTTCATGTTTTATTTTTACTTATTCTGTTGAGACCATGGCTGAACTACAATCAATCACTACCATGACTATGTTTACCACAATTTCTACTATAACTATCATAACCATAATTCCTGTTTCTCTGGTATTGAGTATCACCACATCCAAAATATCACCAGAATTATAATTTCTTTTGCCATAGTACTGGAATTCCAAATAACACTACCACCCTTATCAGCATATTTACCACCACAATTAGTAAACTGGCTAGTTTTATGTCAACTTGACACAATCTAGAGTCATCAGAGAGGAGGTAGCCTCCGTTGAGACAATGTCTCCATAAAATCAGAGCATATGCAAGCCTGTAGGCTTGTTCTTAGTGATTGATGTGGGAGGGTCCACCTTATTGTGAGCTAAAGGTTCTGAGTCTATAAGAAAGCAGGCTGAGCAAGCCATTATGAGAACACCAGCAAGCAGTACCACTCTGTGGATTCTGCATCAGCTCCTGCCTCCAGGTTCCTACTTAATTTGAGTTTCTGTTTTGGATTCCCTCAATGGTTGTGATTCAGGATATATAAGCCAAGTAAATGCTCCCATCCCCCAAGTTTCTTTTGGTCTTGGTGCTTTATCAGAATAGTAGTAACCCCAAGTAAGATAACTGGTAGCTGTAATAATGACAGAACTTAATGTCCATGAGACTATACATATAGATTCAGTAATGCCATTCATAGAGTTTAAAGAATACCAATGTGCAGTAATCTAGTAAGTGAAAGAAAAAAAGAAGAATATTTGTAACTTACAGTAAGAAAGAGAAGAAAACATTTGAAAATCACCCATCTAAGCATCTGCACCCGATGGGGATGGGAAACTGGATATCTTCATATGCAAGTATAAAACTATATCCCTGCCTCTCACCTTGTACAGAATCAATTCTAAATGAATCCCAGACTTTAATATAAAATCCAAAACTCTGAACCCAATGAAGGAAAAAGTAGGTCAAACACTTAAAGATGTAGGTTTTACAAAGTGTTCTGCAGATAGGACTCTCATTATTCAGGAAATAATGCCAACAATTAACCAATGGCAATTCATGAAATTAAAGAGCTTCTGAACATTGAGGAAATTAAATAAGGAAAGGAAGAGACAGCCTAGAAAACTTTCGTTAGTTGTAAAAATTATAGTTATTATCATGTGGAATACACAAAGAACTAAAAAAACTAAACAACAGCAACAACAACTCAAGCAACCCATTCAATAAACATGTTAATGAGAAATGAACAACTTTTTCAAAAGATGAAAAATTAAGTTAGTAAACTTAAGAAAAAGAAAGTCCAAACAATGTTCTTCAAATAAATGTAAATAAAAACACCAAAATTCTATCTTGACTTCATTAGAATGACAGTCAACAAGAAAAAAATTATTTAATTTTATTATTAAGAATGTAGTAGACTCAAGGAACTCAGAAATGTCCCAGAAACAAAAAAGATTTCACTATCAGCAACTTTTTTCTTCATATGTGCCAATGTCCCATAACCAATTTTTATTAGGTTGTTTGAAATTAAACATAAGATAATTAAGATAAGTTTTCTCAGTATTTTTCTTTGTCTCAGAGTTTACAGTTGGTCTTTTGTATCTGAAGTTAGCCTCAAACATATATTCAAAAGCTAAGTCATTGACAAGAGTGGCCAGTGCATCCAGACTAAATGCAGTAACTTCTCTACATAAGTAAGAGGAAGAAATAGAATTGCTTCATAGTTCCTAAAGAAGACAGGACAAAAAAATTAGATACTGTGGCAACCTGGCCATATAAATACAAGATCTCTGGAAACCTAAAGCAATACTGGGCATGATTATCCTGTAGCTGGTACTCACTGTGCATGGGGTCTGCATCCATGGCTCTCCATCGATCTGCATTGGCAGCGACTTGCTTGTCCTGGAAAAAAAAATCATTTTAACTATAATGCTAAAATATTTAATATAACAGATTATCTGTAAAAGACAAGATGGTAAGTCCAAGGAAGGCAAATATGATCACTGCTGACCTCTTCTGAAAGGGGGATTTCATTAACTATTAATGAACACTCTGAAAGGTTCTTTGGTCACAAGAATGTTAAAAGGCTTCCTGATAAATGTGGTGACATAAAAAATAATTCTGCAAGCCAAAAGAAAATACCAGGGTTTGTGTTCAAATACACTATCAGAATACTTAAAACCAAAGAGACTCCTTGCAGACACACATATTACTACCATCACTGCCACTGCCACCACCACCACCCCTATCATCACATGCATTGCAAACCTTACAAAAATATGTTAAGTATCTAAGACTTTCTAGGATTAACACATTCATAAAATATTATTTATTGGGTCTGGACTACAATTTGTGGCTTCATTTTTTATCAAAATGCATTCTGTGATTTTCTACAGACAAAATATTGTAGAAGATGCAATCTTTGGAAAGTTTATAATCTAGGTATACTTTAGTACATGAGAAAAAGTAACTTTAATAGTACATTAGTAGTTTATTCTTTGAATAATTTGTTGGGCAATTACTTTGGAGCTTCAATAACTTGATCCTGAATGAACAATCACTCTATGGGAATGAACACAGGGATAGATTAAATCTGCATGTTAGCTTGGGAGGTGGTAGAAGCTTCAATAGGTGAACCCTTGTTGGAAGAAATTGACCAGAGGAGGTTTGTCTCTGAGAGTATCTTGTCCCTGGCCTTTGTTGTCTAGCTGCCAAGATCCAGCCACCTACTCTGCCACACCTTTGCCACATAATGGGTTCATACAGAGTAATTCTGAGCAAAGGAAACCCTCCCTCCTGTAAGATGTTTTCACCTCATTTGTTTTGGTGACAGTTATAAAAATATAAGCAAAAACATCATTGTAGTAAATAAGATATTCCATTCTATAGGACCTGATAAGTAGTGTTTATCTTAGTACTTAGAGTACTAGGGCTGTAAATTATGTTAATTCCCATCATTTTGAAGCACATACATTTTAATATTTGATCAGTTGAAACAAAATTAAGATAGATATAAATATCATATACATCACATTCTTTTTTTCAGCTTGGGATTAAGCTATGTCAAAGTACACTGCCAATTACTGTGATAGAACTACCTGATAACCACGGAGGAGCACTGAGCCAGCCGCCGGCCAGCACTTTTCAGCCCTGTGTATATTTGGCCCATTTCCATCGCTCCTTCCAAGCCAACAACCTCTAGGAGCTGGTCACTCAGATCTGAAAGAAAACAGACACCTTCTCAGTCACAGTGACTGTGCACATGTCCACAATAATGACACTCTACTGTAGGGAAATGACGAAAGCCATTTACAAAATGTCTGCCTTGAAAATCTAAAGTAATGAAAAAGTGTAGTACTTCAGTAAGTCTTAGTTTAACTAATACCCAAGGCTCTGTGGAAACCTATTTGCTGTCAGCTTATTCTAAATCAAGTGTGAAGAAAAAAATTCAGAGTCAAATAATACCAAAAGAAACACCGCAGTAGTTTCTAACATCAACATACATACATACATGGAAGAGCTATACAGCTATACAGCCCACATCACACATTTGGCAACAAATACACATTTCATCACTATAAATAAAGCACACAGATCTGCTGTCTGATGTGATTTTTGTTAAATTACCCAAACAAGAGACCCTGGAGGTGATGGAATTGAAGCTTCTTACTTCTCAGATTGTCAAGACCAAGTCTTGGTTCATCAAGTGGTTTGGACAAGCGTAGCTGTGTAGAAGTTCGGGAGGTGAAAGACTATATAATCTACCAAAATGACATTTGAGGACAGATGAGATGATTATCATATGACAATCTTATTAGTAACAGAGACTCCAAGAAGGGCTCGTCCTACGTGGTGCCACCTGTTAAGTGTCTATTAAGCACATGTCACAGGACAAACATCACCGATCTCCCTCCTAAACCAATTTAAAGAAGCTGAAAATTAGAGGATCATTTTTTACATATTCACATGTAATAAGGGCATAATAAACACAAAGTTGAGCCCACTCACTTTGAAGCATAATTAGTGTATACTAGCTATATGCACAGGACATACTTTAAAATGTATCGGCATTTCTTGCCTTTTAAAGCTGTACTTCATAAGCTACCATCTCTGTTCAAAGGTTTGTACTCATTCAGAAAGTACCCTCCAACCAGGTGAGTCTCAGAAACATGCCTCCACACTTTGAGAGTAGACTTGTTCATTTATAGATCACAGAGTGCTGACATACTGATACGATACAGAAACCGTGGTGACCACGCATGCCTCTTTCTTTTGTGATGCTTTTCCTTCCTTCCTCCTTTGTTCCTTTTTCCCTTTTTGAAGATGGGGTGTCAATGTGTAGACACTAAAAATTTAGATTCACACCAGGCCGGCCTCCAACACAAATATTCTCCCACTTTGCTGGGATTAAAGACACATCCCACCACACCCAGTGTGTTATTCTTTTGTAATGTTCTTGGTGTTTTTTTTTTCTAGTTGTAAATAAATAATTTGATTCTGTTTTAGTAGGAAAAGGAAGTCTGGAGGAGGCCTCACACAGTGGGAAGCCACAGCAATTACACAAGATAAATGTGTGGCAGCTCTGCAAAGTCAACATTGAACTTAGGGAGAAGTAAATGTGTTTGTGTGGGATCCACCTTGTACAAGGAGTTTTCACTCATTACTAAGGAGTGTGTAATAGCTCACAGTTTTGTGTTGTTAAAGGTCTGTGTTCAGTGGGATTCAACTATAGTGAAGAGCATTTTGAAACCCCCAATTTCATTAAGCTCATAATCATTAGGAAATGTAACAGAGCACTTAAAAATAGAATATGTAGTCAAATCAATATATTTTAAGCTGAAGGAAAAAAGAATATTATTTTAAAAAATTTGTACTGTAGTTGTAGCAGAAAGTAGTCCCAAATAAAAACAACTAACCAACTATAAAACCGGCATTTCCAAGTTATGGCTTAGGTTTGAAACCTTAGAGCATCCATCTTGCTGCTTTCACCCTATTTAGACTTGTTTCTCAAGCTTATTCTCTGTTTTTAGCTTAAATTTCTGTTGCCAGAACAGATGGACAAGGAATAAAAACATATTCTTTCAGCTGTAGCCGGCACTCAACTGTGCTGGCTCTGTAGTCTGGGTGTTAGTGCTCACATTTCTTAGGTATATGTCAACCAGAAAGTGGCCTTATCACAGGTGCTGAGGGCCCAGATGTGTGCAAGGTAGAAGTTAGAAAGTGCATCACATGGAAGGAATGCACGTTTGGGGTTGCGATTTTGTACTGCTCAGTTCCTCAATAGGTGAGATTTTATGCATTTTTCTAATGATCTGAGACTGGGAACTATTCTACAAGTGAAGCAGTTTCTCACAACAGAGTTGATCTGTGAGGCCTAACTTTTCTATGAATCACAGGGATTTGTCTACACCCATACCATATTGCTACCGTCTACCACCCTACTGCTGATTTTTATCTTTAATTCATCTTCGTCTCCATGAAAAAATACACCGAAAATCAATTATACTGTTAGTGATCAGTAAAGAAGATATAACTAATGAATTTGGAGGGCTTAAACTTTCAAACTTTCATGCCCTTGCATGCAAACAGTTCTCTGGTAATGACAGAATATTGAGGAATACAAACAAAGATAAATAAGTATCATATTCTCTTAAATTAGGAGGCAAGCAAAGGAAAAGCAAAAACAAAACACAAGCAGCTCTACATTTGAGCTGTGAAATTGGCTACCATAACATGTTGGTGTTTTCACGTAAACGCTGATGCACATGTCTGTCTCCAAGACTTGAGATCATGATCTTGATCTTTACTGACTTTGGACAAATGATCTCCATCTACATACTGTCAAATTTGTATCTATTTGTAGTACCTTTAAAAACATCCAAGACTTCTTCACCTTACATCTAGCCAGACTTTAAGCACTGGCTGATAGCATTCCCTTAATGAACTAATGTGATCCCTGGCAAGTTCTTGCACATTTTAGAAGAGTCATAACAAACTGTAGCTCATGAGTAAAATTCCACTGCATTGTCTCTTTTCACATGAGGCATGAGTTAAGACTAACTTTTAAATATATTTAACAAGTAGGAAAATTTAACAATAATAATATTCCATGACACAAGAACTATTTGAAATTTCAGATTTTATTACTAGTAAGATAATTTTCATACTTAAGTTCTGTGGCTATCTAGCACTCCAAAGACAGGGTAGGTTCTATTTCAGAGACCATATAGACCCTTCGAAATGCTTACTGTGTGGACCTTTATAAGAATGTTTGTCTACCTCTATTTAAGAGAAATGTTAACTCTTTCAGATCACAGAGGTGTCTGTTTCAGTTTGCTGCTATAGATATAAAATGACATCAGTCACCTGGAAGACATAACATTTGGGCACATATCACATGTCAGTGTCTGTATCCATGTGGTGCTCAGTTGTTTCAAACCATGGTGTCTCATGACTGTGTTCATGTGCTGTGAGGTTAGTCATGATCCATTGGTTAAATATAGATTTATCATAAAACAGCAATATATCCAATTCATACCAAAGAAATTAGGACAGCTTAGCATGTTCCTTTGTGCTCGGTTATTAAATTCTTGTTCACTTTTTTGAGTGTCAAAAAAATCCAGCTCACAGATAGGAAGGCAAAATTACAACCAGACCTAGAGATCTAGGTGAGCGACTCCTCCCTGAAGTCATCTGTTGAAGATCAAGTAATCCTAATGGCTGGTAAGAGGGCTCAGAGAGTAGAGGCACCTGTTAACTTTTTCCAAGCTTGATGACGTGAGTTGCAAACTCTGAATCCACATGATAGTTGGAAAAACTGACTAATGCAAATTGTTCTCTCACCTTCACATATAAGCTGTGACATATGAACACAAACACACACACACACACACACACACACACACACACACACACACACACACTGAATAAACAAATGAAAAATATCATGACATAGGATGTGTGTAACTTTCTTGAGGAAGATTCTGTTTGTTTTTTCTTAAATTTTGCTATGAATAATACTTACAAAGTAGGAAAGAGTTGGCTGCTTAACATTAACCATGTAAAATTCAGCATATTTCCTAAGAATAGCAAAGGGGAATCAGATTCTATTTGTTTGTTTGTTTCTGTGCTGTAGGGAACAGATTCCAGGGCTGATCACTATGTATGAATGCTCTGTCTCCAGTTATAGTCACAGCCCTGCCTTTGACTTTTCAAATCGTTAATGGAATAGGAAAGGTACAATTAATGCTGCACTGTTTTATTACGCAGGAAACCAGGGGTATGAGAGTGAAATTTGAATGTTAGAGGCACAGAGAGATCAGTGTGCACAGGAGCAATGGAGCTAATAAGTGAGTAATATTTATTCATATGCTCTTCATCTTGACAGTCAGGCCCTGATAATATGTCTCATTATGTAATTGTTTCAGACTGCCATATGTGAGAGAACAGAAGAGGGTGCACTGCAAACACAGGCTGAGTGTGGGTTGTAGCATTTCATAGAATGATGTGTCCTGAAAGAAGAGGAGGGAAATATGGAGCCAAGCAGGAATATCCTTCTTGTGCATGTCATCCGGCCTCATACTGCTCCACTGTGGGTGTTATGGGGTTAACTTGCAGCTATATTTTATCATAACAGTAAGTTCCTAATTACAGCACCACTTATCTGGTCCATATTTGGCCTTTGACCATCAAGGATGTTCTCCCTTCTGCACGTATGTAGATTATATGCTTTCCAGTGAGGTTTACTTTACCTAGCAACAGCTTGAAACATTCCGAAGGACCCAGAGTAATCTATTCTTCTTATTTATTTATTTATTTTTCTGGAGATTAAACTGATGACCAATGGTCTTAATGCATGTTAGGCGAAGCACACATTATAAGTCAGGTACAATCCAAGTTCCTTAGCAAATGTTCAAAAGTCCAAGCTACAGGAAATGTATCCACCAATGAGAACATTTCAATAGTCTATCTCAGAGTTATATCCATGGTCCATTGATTTTTAGCTCATGTGGTTTGATCTTTTTCCTGCCAGCCACTTTTTAGAAGATTCAAATTTTAAAAGGAGCTGGTGCTAGAGTGATTTTAAGTCATAACTTATTTACATGGCATCTGTATTTCACTGTTTATAAACACAGTGGAAAGTGCTGAATATCTTGATGACCATACCGTATTATAGAGGAATTTTAATGTACCAAATGGCTGCTTTTGCAAGAGACCTTCCAAAGTCTATGTGATATGGCTGGAATGCAGACATGTCCTGTATTACAGTGTGATCTGTCTGGAATACAGACACATTTTTAGTATAAACATTTATTCATAAACAGTGTAGGTAAGGCTAGTTTGTAGGAGGAAGTAAATATATTTTGAAAGTGATGCTTAATTGAGAGGCAGACAAAGTGAGGAATCAGAGAAACATTTGCCAGAATAGGATACGCCCAACTCTCACAGCAAGAAAAGAGAGGTGATTTAAGAGAGATAAGCACAGAAAAAGAGGGAGAGGAGACAGTTTTACTAGGACAGTTTCACAGACATAGGTTGAAGAGAGAACAAGCTACACACAGGTGATGACAAAATAAGCTGGAGAATGAGAAGGAGCCAGTAGATTAGAACAGATTGCTAGAGTTAGTTTAAGGCCAAGCAGAGCAATTCAATCAGAGGCTGAGAGAAAAGCCAGTATGAATAAGTCATCTTGGAGAGGAGTTTTGAGCCAGAATAGCTGAGTTGAACCAGCCAGGCATAGTTCAGAAAAAGCTAAAAAAGTTGAGCTTATTCAGCAGTAAATCTCAGAGGCTGAATACATTTTAGGCCTAGATTAGATTGAAAGAGGTTAGAAGCTTTCAAGACTAGGCCTAGTTTAGTAGACAGGCAGAAAGCCTATGAGACAACAATTGCATCAGGTCAACAAAAGTTATATTTATATTCCAGTAGTCTGGACTGGCATTTGTGGTCTCTTAGGGTTTGCAGGACCTCTGCCCAGGCCTTCTGGCTCTTATGGTCTCTGCAGAGAAGTTGGGTGTAATTCTGATAGGTTTGCCATTTTATGTTATATGGCCTTTTCCCCTTGCTGCTTCTAATATTTTTTTTTTTTTTTTTTTTTTTTTAGTTCTGTACATTTTGTGTTTTGATTATTATGTGGAGGAAAGAGTTTATTTTCTGGTCTATTATATTTGGTGTTCTATAGGCCTTTTGTATGCGTATATGTATCTCCTTTAAATTGGGGAACTTTTCTTCTATGATTTTGTTGAATATATTTTCTGGGCCTTGGATTTGGGCATCTTTCCTCAATGACTATTACCCTCAGGTTTCATCTTTTCATGCTATCCCTGAATTCTTGGATGTTTTGTGTCAGGAATCTTTCAGATATAGTATTTTCTTTGATGGTTGCTTCAAGTTCTATGATTGTTTCTTCTATTCCAGAGAATTGTTTCTCCATCTCTTGAATTCTGTTAGAGAAGCTTGTCTCTGCATTGCTTGCTTTCTTCTCTAAGTTCTCTTGTTCCCATCTTTCTTCTGTCTGTGTTTTTATCATTGTTTCCATTTTCATCTTCAGATATTGAATTGTTTTATTTATTTCCTTCATCCAATTGTTCATTTTTCCTGAATTTCTTCCAGTGCCTCTCTATAGGCATCGTTAATGTCTTCAACCTGTTTGGCTGCATCTTCCTGAGTTTGTTTATGGATTTTATTCATTTCCTCCATTATCATCTTCATTACTAAGGATTTGTGATCATTTCCTTGTGTTTCAATTGTGTTTGAGTTCTTATGGTTGATTTCTTTGGGATAGCTGGGATCTGGAGATGCCATATTGTTTTAGTTTTTGTCGTTTGTGGTTTTTATGCTGGCCTTTATTCATCTTGCTGTCTCTGATGTTGGGGGGTAGCTTCTGGTGCCCTTCACTGGTCATTAAGAGCAGTTTGTTTGTGAATGACTATAGGTTGAGGGCCCTTGCCTGTGGAGATCAGGGAATTCTTCCCTGGAACAGGCAGGGGACTTTGCTCCTCACCTTGGGCTCTCCACTGGGTCAGTAGAGGTAGGTGATGGTGCTCTGTAGCCCCAGGATCAGATTGAGGTAGTGTAAGTAGAGCAAGTTATGATTATTCTGCCTTTGTCTGGGCTTTGAATACCCTGCCCTCGGGCCTTGGCGCTTTGTGTCCTAGGCTTGGATCACCTTAGATTGCCTAAACCCCTGCTGGCTTCTAGGAATTGTTTAGGTTTCTGTCTGATCCATCCTTCTCATGGTGCTTATGTCCCATTCTCCAGGGAGAAAGCAAATACTGCCTTCTGGTTGTTGTTAGTTTGCTAGATTTCTGCCCTATTCCCTTAAGCCAGTTCAGCCTCTCCAGAGAGCATGAGAGGCCCTCCTGGCATGTGGAGACTGGCTAGGCTTGGTCAGTTTTGCCCAATTTTGCAGGAATAGTCTGCTAGGGCAGGTTGCTAGGTTTCTGCCTGGTCCAGTTCAGACTGAGCAGATGTAGTGGCTCAGTCCCATCTGGTTGTGCAAGATTTCCTACTGGGTTGCAAAGGCTGGTTAGTTTTATGCCCTATCTCTTCAGGCCTACCCAGTCTCTCCAGAAAGCATGGGAGGCCGTGCCGGGCTGTGGAGACTGGCTAGGCCAGGTCAGGTCTGCCAAATTGTGTAGGAATAGTCTGCTGGGGCAGGTTGCTAGGTCTCTGCAAGGTCTTGTTCAGACCGTACAGCTGTAGCTGCAAGGCCAGACTCGCCTGTGGTCTGCACTGTGCAGACCCTTCTCACCTAGGGTTCTGCAGGTCTTGCGGTCTGGTCTGTAGCTCCCAGTTGAGTACCTATTCACTGTCTTGTAGATCAGATATAGTTCCTGTTCGGTGTCGCCATCTTGGAAATCCTCTGTAAACATGATTTTTCAGTGTGGCCTGCTTGGCTCCAATTTGTATGTACTTACCAACAGTAAGAAATAATGAAAGAAAAAATGAAAGCTACAAAATCCTACATCTTAAAGTCATTCTATTAAAAATACTAATCATTTTAGATACCATTACTACAATAAAAAACACACAAACTTCTACTGAAGAAGTTACATGGGATGAAGCTCTGAAGAATCCCTGTACCAAAGCTAAGAAAATCCTTGTGAGATTATTTCTATCCAAAAAGTTTTTTAATCTAAGAAAGAGAATATTCTGATAATCCTATTTCCTTATAAAATCTAAAAAGTATGCAAATGGTTGACGTATATATGCATATATATACAGACACACACAGACATACACACACACACACACACACACACACACACACACACATACACACAATGTTATCACATGCCTGTCTTTAAAAGTGGCTTTTAAATAATGTATTTCATTATCTTATTCAAAGCCATATGTTTTGTTGTTGTTTTTATTGTTGTTGTTGTTTATATAACAACTAGCCAGATCTGACTATTATTTTTTGGGTTTCCACTCTAAAATTCTGAAACTTCCTAAAAGATCTAAAAAAGAACAGAAACTGCTGTATGGTGCACTGTCAACAATTTTTCCATGTGATTGGAGCAGTAGAGAGCCTGCAAATCACTTGGTTATAGCTCACTTGAAAAGTGATCTTCACCACAGGACACTCAAGAAACTATTTCATTCACAAGACCCACAGAAACTAGCTTAAAGGTTTCCCACAGTTATTCATGGCTTCACCCTGTCATGTGTAGCATCAGGAAATGTAAGCACCTTGTGTGTGAGTAGGAGAGACTGGTGAATGGACCACTGCCGCTTCTGGGCCCTTGACTCAGCTTGCTCTCTCTGAGCTTTGTGGAGGAGCTAAAGGCTCTCGCTTGTTTTCTGTGTGAATGAGTCATTAGTGTGTGGGAATGTTTTCACAGCACGTTGCCTCCTCTGCCCTCTTCTATAAACCAAGCTACTTCATGTGTCTCCTCATATTAGTGCCACTGCTGAACAAAGCCTGTGCTCATGAATGAAGGCTGATGTCAGCAGATTCTGAATAGCTTTTGGAGGGGCATCTGCACCCTAACACTGAGGCCAGTGAAGGAGCACTGTCAGCAGGGACATCATCAACTCTTACTATCCAAATACAACAAAAAATTTAAGAATCTCAACCTAGTGGGTATGCAGAGCCAGTGGCACTGAACATCCAATTATCTGGGTTTTAGAATATTTTCTAGAAGAATGATGAATATCAGTTATTTTCTTAATATGCAGAACATAAAGAGATAGTTCTGCTTTCTTTCATTGTAGTATTAGAGAATTATATATATAAACAAAATCTTAAAAGTATGGTACTTTTTAACTCATAAACTCAATGATGAGAATGCAAATAAAGACAAATTATAATGATGAAGAATAGTGATTTATAGAGCTGTTTTGATATTCAATCTATCCTGCTTACATATAAATGTTGCATATTCTAGTAAGAGATTGAAAGACTTGATTATAGTCGAGGTTATTGTGCATAAAAAATGTGCTGTTCAGAAGTAAATCTTTGTATCCTGGCAGTTTGTCCTCACAGAAAAGTATACATGGCTAAGCAGAATCAAATCCCAACAATTCCCATTTAGAACCTTTAAGTCCTGATAAAATGTAGGATTATATCCTGAAGTCTGGAACCTTGCCAAAGATCCCTTGAAAGCTTGCTGATTTTAAGGCACTGTGCACTAAAATATAATGTACAACAATGTGCATGTGAGCATCCACGTGTGTGTGTGTGTGTGTGTGTGTGTGTGTGTGTGTGTGAGTGTTGTGTCTTTAATGAGTTTTGCTTTAATAAAAGACTGTGAATCTCTCCTCATGAACTCAGATGAGAAATGTTGTCTGCTTTTTTAAACATGGAATACCTGTTCTAGAAGCATCACCTTGATATACAAAAATGAACAGTTCTTGAGTCATCAGTGCCTCTAGGAAAGAATTACTTCAGCCAGGGACGGTTCTGCTGAATTTGTCTAATTTGTTTTAAACCTTACAGCAGATTGCTGACAGATGGACCATCCTATCTAATGGGCCGCCTATTAACAAGTAAGTATAGTCACGTGGACACCTGATTCCTTCTATTTTGTAGCTAACTCTACCTCCACTTTCCTATGTTGTAAGGAAACTTTATTTCATGCCCTTATGTCTACAGAAAAAGAATTGTACTATTGTCATGGATTACTAAATTGAATTAATGTTGACACAAGTAGTTTTATTTGAATGAGATTTTAAATTAATTTCATTTGTAAACACTTAAAAGAAATACAATATCTTTTGCCATGTCAATTACAGAGCTATCAGAGAAATTCATTTCACACAGATAGCACTGCAGATTTTCAGTGTCCAGTCATGTTATGATTTTTTTACTCATGTACTGCAAGGTACCAAAGAGCATGAGTCTCAAAAAACAAGGAAAAATTAAGCACTTTTGTGCAGACATATTGAGGGAGTCAGGCAGTCAGTCCCTTATATTTTGCAAAGCAGTTCATTATCTTATCATAGGTTTGGTCAGTACTGATATGATTCCAGAGTTTAGAAAAGTCTAGCATTCTGCTGACAAATATTATCATGAAAAGCAGACTAAGCCATTGGAAGTGTCTCTACCCTACCCTCCAACACTGGAGATGGTAAAGAGGTTCCTGAACAAACTTTCAGATCCTTAACAAGAAGAAGCAAACAACTTTGTCTTCCCTTTTAAGGAGCTGTTTTGGGGGATTGATGAAACATTTTCTGATTACAGAAAAAGTGCATTTCACTTTTCTTCTGCCTACTCATACAAGACACATAACCTAAAAAATAGTTCAAAACTCCATTGCATTGATACCCTTGGTACAAAGAGAAATGATTCTCTTTAGTTGTATTCTTATAGTAGTTATTTGTTTAAAAGGGCTTCACTGTATTGGTCTTCATACAACAGGACAAAAGCAGTTCTATGAAAGAGACTAAACTTGGACAAACCGTTAGAAGAAAAAAAAAAAAAAAAAAAAAAAAAAGCAAAGTTCCTCTCTGTTTTTATCAAATTTGATTGCTGCAGCTGTTCCCAGCTTCTGTACTTTAAAAATAGCCTTATTCAGTGCCTTGTTGGCTAAAGGCCAGAGTGCCATTAGAACATGCTGTACGGAAAACCTCTATTCAGTTAGAGATACAGAAATATATTTAAGATCAGTGGGGGTCATCTGCACCAAACACTTGTAAAGGAAAATAGAATTTTAATGTGTTTGCACTGATCGCCACTTTCACTAGCTAGTTTAAAGCCTATGTGAAAGCCTTCCTATTATTCTTTTTTTTTTTTTCTCTTTCAGGTAAAACTACAGAATAAGTATTGACTTTATTGGAAAAAATATTATTAGAATGGTCTGTTTCTCAAATAGTGACTGTTCTGCTGAAATATACATTTTAAAGAATACCTACTCACAACCGCTTTGGTTTACTGTTATAGGCACCCATCCAACAAGGTAGGAATTACTGAGCAGATGCTTAAATGGGTCACAGCATCTCCCTGTGTATACAGCCAACTAAGGTCACTATATCTGAAATAGACGTAGTCTGCCCCCAACCCAAATGAGTCTTTTGAACTGATAAATTCATAACATTGGGCTCAAATGTGTGGATACTAGTTCAAAGAAATGAATTATTCAGTGACACTTTAGAGTTGATCTCCACATCTATTCTGTCTTTCCCCTTTTCCTCAACAAAGAATTTAAGCCAGTTTTTGAGGTTAAACAAATTCACACAAGAGTGCTAATTTGTTTCCAGTAAAAAGAAATTTGTTCTGTATCACACACACACACACACACACACACACACACACACACACACACACACACACACACACTTTTGAATTCAGGGAACAGAGGTAATAAGGGAGAATGAGAAAGCAGAAGTTAGATAGAGAATAGGTGCTTTCATTAGGGAACTATACACCAACTGTCAAGGTGCGAAACATCTGAGAATTTACCTTTCTTGAAGGCTAATGTCTTCAGTTTGTGGAAGAGAGTAGACATCCCTTAAGTTAGGTAGAAACCTAAGACTTTATTACCTATAGCAGCAGCAGTAGGAAGAGTATAGATATTTACTGCCCCTGCATAACTTCAAATTTGCACAAGGACACAAAGATCCAATGACTTTCCTATATACACAATAAGCTGTGTTGTTGAAGACAGTGCTTAATAAACTTAATTTTTTATTTTGTTTAAAACAGAATACAGCACCCCCCTTCCCTTTAGCCCTCCAACCTCTCCAAACCCCTGCTTCATTTCAAATTAAAAGCCTCTTCTTCTTAACTTATTATTAAAAATAATGAATAAATTCATGAATACATGCTAGTTTATTTAGTAAGTTTGCATATATATCTCTCCTTTTGGGGTTAGACACTTGGTATTAGATAAAAAATTAGGAGCCTTTTCCCTGGCAAACACAAATTCTCCCTTTCTCAGCAATTGTCCAAAGCTCCTTAATCTAGTGGTCACATCCATGAGATTTCCCCATCCACATTGGCATGTGAACTCGCATTGTTATTGTTCAAATCTTGTTTAGGCAACCCAATTGTTCAGATTCCCTGGGCATAGCTTATGTGGCATTTATAGGAGACACAATCTCACAACAGACTTCTTGGTCCTTGAGATGTTATAATATTTCTGTTCCTTCTTCCAGGAGGTTTCCTGAGTCTTAGGTGTAGGGGTTGTTGTACATGTGCCAGTTAGGTCTGGAGACCGTGTGGGATCAATTGTTCTTTACTTTTTGATCAGCTGTGGCTTTCAGTCATGTTCTCTGTCTTCTGCACAGAGACACTTCTTTGATCAGGAGTGAGAGCTACATTTCTCTGCAGGTGTAAGGGTAAGTGTTTAGAGTACAGTTAGGAATTATACTGGTTTAGGAAAGTAGCAATAGTAGGTTCTTCACTAAGATCCATGACCTATGTAACCACATGTAGCTGGTTAGGTTTTTAGTATTAGACAGTATTGCTGTCCTGTTGGGCAGGTGTTAAGCCCAATTAGACAGCTGTTAGTTACTGACAATAGATGGGGATCACCATTGCAACTGTAGGTATATCTTATCATACTTGTGATTGTTGTGGTTGTTAGACATTACAGCTGCATAGGACTGTTGACTGCTTTCCTGTCTTGGTGTTGTGCATAACATCTTCTGGTATTATAAAAGCACATCCTCAGGCAGATGGGTTTTGTGTCAGATACAGCTCAGTGCTCTGAGGAGTATGTCTGAAGTATTTGGTGTCTTTAACAACAGGGAATTACATTTAATTTCTAGGAGACAACTAAGGGGACTGGTTTTTTGGGGTCTCTTTTACTAGATAGCCTCTTGGTGCAGCACCCACTGGCCTGATACGTAAACTAAATTGGCAATCTTTATGCTTTAGTTCCTGAATGCTTTGATTAAAAATGTGCACCATCACGTTAACTTGAGTGTTTAAAATATGAATAACACTCTCTTTCCTAGGTATAAACATTGTTTAAAGTGTAGCCATCACCAATATTTTCTGGACAAGGCTGAATAGCTGCTGGGTTGGTACTGAAATGAGAAATGCATAAAATATTTTAGGATCCACAAGGGTCAATGTGAACAGATAATAAGTGTTGTGAGTTCAAATGTACCAGAGTTGTGAAATGTGCCATGCACTGACCGTTTAGTTTCCGGAAGGTTTCAGGGAGGGAAACTTTGGAGGTCACACCCAGTTAAATTGAAATTTCATGTAATTTAACATTTGGTGTGGCTGTACAGAATACCAGATTCAATTGGAAGGTATCAAACTGCAACATGTTGTGATTTTAACTTCAAACTTCTGCTTCAGCTACAAAGGTAATCTCAGGCAAATCATTTAATATTTCTGGGATAAGCTATCACATCTCTAAAAGAGGAATGATACTTGCTTTACCTTGTGATTAACTCTCTTGTTTCAATCAATCCCACAGTAATTTTCTTGCTTATTCTCTTTCTTTTTCCCCTAGACTAAATATACTTTATGCCTAAGTGATGCAATTATGAATTCTGTGAATGCTACACTTTTGATGGATCAACATTTCCTTGAGAGTGGCTTGAAAAATATTGGAGGTAAACTAATTAAGTGTGTGTGTGTGTGTGTGTGTGTGTGTGTGTGTGTGTGTGTGTGTGTGATGGAATTCATGTGACTGCAGATATTGAAGTGGGTGGGGTGCAGAATGGAAAGAGGAAAAGAACAACAAACATGTATAAGCTAAGACATCCCTTGGGTTAGACAAATATGAAATGCAATTAGGCTGGATGCCTCATGAGAGATTCAGTGTATGGGCATTCCTGCCATGAAGTCAAATAGGGGATAGATTAAGTAGGCCAACACTCTGCAGGTGGCAAGGGACAGCATTGGGCTTACTGTGTACTTGGACCAGAAATAAGACTGAGACTGGTGTTATTGCTAAAAGGAATGGGGACAGAGAGATGGCACTCTAGATATGTTCTAGGTATAAAGTAGAATTTAAAAGGCCAATTGATTCTACTATTAAGAAGGACAAAGTTCCTTAGAGCCGTGTGGATGGTACCCAGTGTAATGAAACTCAGCATTAGGCTATTAGATGAATACAAAGACTTTACTATCATATTGCTTTATGATTTTTTTGGAAAAGAAAAGTAGTAGTATTGACACAATATAAATTTTCTTAGCTCTCTGGGCAATAGTGTTACAAGAAAAGAAATGTGTTATTTGCTATAAGCTTAGTAGAGTCTGAATAACAACAAACACACACACACACACACAGAGACAGAGAGAGAGAGAGAGAGAGAGAGAGAGATGCATATTAAAATGACACTCTACCTCTGTCAATACTTCTCCAGGACTTGTTGCTGAGAATGATAAGCACACGTGCTTTAGCCTGCTCCTCACTGGTCCCTCCACACTGTCCATAAACAGAGCACCCAGTTTTGCAGCACTACTAATTTTCACTTTTCTCTATTGTCTTCTCTTGATGGAAAATTTGTCAAAAATTAATTTTCCTGGGTTATTTCATGCCCATTTTCTATATTATTCATATTATTTAAAATTTTTACTCATCATTTCTTTGTTTATGTATCAATTTATCTTATCCAACAAAACTACATTGCATACTGGTAGAACCATATACAATATACCAAAATATGGATGTTTTGAAATATATAGCAATAGTATAATGGTTTTAAGACCACAAACAAGAGGTCTTAGAGAAGTACAGAAAGGAACAGTATAGAGAAAAGCCAGTACTGGACTCAGTAAGAAAAGACCATATCTTTGTTGCCTAGATCTTGGAAATGTGCATTTAGTTTGTGTGGGTGCAGTTATGTATTGTTCTAGGTAGTGAAATAATCATAGAGAAAGGTGGAATGTGCTTGTTTCTAACCCACGTCCTGAGACCTGGGGCCCATGTCGTAGATCTTTTTTCTCTGATTACTTACTGCTTCACAGTATAGATTAACCCAAGCAGGAACAAAAAATGGTGTGCTTTTAGAACAGTTAGAGGACTGCTGACACTGGAAGGAGAATAGGTGATAAACGGAGGCTTAGCGGGATGGCAGCGTATACACAGAGAGGAGTCCAAGTTCCCTGCACTTTGCATAGTGGCTTCAGACCTCTGGAAGAAATGTGAAACAATAGTGGAGACTTAGAATTTGCTGAGAGGGCTACTGGAAATAAAGTCAAGACTATAGATGGTTGGATGCCAAGGTTTTTGCTCCTAGGGAACTCAGAACAATTAAAAGTACCAATGAGGGAGAAGGACTACATGAAAGTGCGTCAAGGTCATGTCACTTGGGTGTCACTCAGTTGTGACACAAACATAACTGAACTGATTTTAAAAACCTAGACTCTTTTCCTGTTAAATGGGAACACTTAGTCATTAGATTGTACTTATTTGCATTTTGATGTATTAATTGAGACTGGTCTCCAGAACTCTTCACTTAGACGGGTTGTGGTTTTATATAATGATCTGTCTGTTCCAAAGACAAGTTTTTTGTTTGTTTGTTTTTGTTTCTGCTTTTGTTTTTTAATGAGAGTTGAGGACTAGACTTACCTGTGGGCATAAGAACAAATATTTAGGATGTACTTAGGATTTTTCTGGTTTAGTAATATGAGGGGTGTTCTAGATTTTTAAAGATTTTGTACCTAAAGCTCAGAGATCACTGGAGAAGAAGAGGCAGAAAGATTGTGAGAGCCAAAAGCACAGAGAACGGGCATGGAAAACATGTCTTCTAGAAATGCCAGAGTACCTACACCCATGAACTCTCAGCAATATGGCTGCTTCAACATGACCTGAACAAGATGCCCCAATAGACTTGGTGATATTGATGGGAAGAAACTCAGTAGACGTCAGTCCTTGGCAAAGAAATACAGGCAACTAAGGAGTTTTGAGAGCAGGAGAAATAGTTTTCCACAGCATCAAAACACCAGCCAGTGTCTGGTGCGTGCTTGCTGGCTATCAGTTCACTGTGCTCACACAAGGTGGAATTGAGAAGGAGGCTCTTTAATGCCACTTCAATAAGGACACTAATCCCATTGATGACAGCATTGTCCTCATGACCTAATCAGTTCCCAGATCCCCCACCTTCCAGTACTATTACTCTTGTGGTCAACATAACAGCATAGGAATTAGAGGGGGCACAGACCAAAATTCACCTCAATTGGACTGTCAGTCAGAAGCAGGGTGTTCAGTCAGAGAACCCCTGGGCTAATCCTCCTGAAAGATAAGCAGGAGTTCAAACAATGCTGTATCCATGTGCAAAAATAAAGACTGTTCTAGGGACACAACTGTTAACTTCACTGAGAGGTAGGATGGGGTTGTTAAGGAGAGATGAGGACACCCAGGTTCAGTTCCAATGTTGAAGCCAGCAACCATGGCAGGGAAATCTGGGAGGAAAGTGGGTTGGCGTAGAACACCTGGTAAATGTGTTTCCAGATGTACTGATAATTAGGGGCTGTGCTGAACATCCAGATCCTCCTCTCTACACAGAATCATGCTCAGAGAATAAATATCTGTCAATGCAAACATTATTTTCAATTGAAGTTAAAATATTTCTGGCTGAAAATCATACATTGTGCTTCTCTTTTGTGGTTAGATTCTCAAATACCCAACCTGGAACAGTGGAGACCATCAATAAACACGTGCGGAGTTCATAATGCTGTACTGAATTGAGTATGCTTGCACTTGTTTTTGATAGTTTTTCACAGTGTTTCTAAAAGACAGATTGACATTCAGGTTTAGCTTACAATGACTGCTGTTAGAGGAAACATGCCTAGGATCTTAGAGACAAGTACAAAACTGAAACCAAAAGGATTTGATTATAGGCACTCATCTATGGATTATTTTTTTTGGGGGGGTTAATATTTTTTAAATTTGGGTCTTGTTTTATTTTGTTATGGTATTTTTTGCTTTTCATTTTATTATTACTTTGCCTCATGTAGCCTAGACTGGCCTCAAACTTCTTATGTTCCAGAGGATGGCTGAATTCCCAGTCCTCCTGCCCTCACCTCCCAAATGCTTAAGTTGTAGGCACAAGAACCCCATTCTGAGCCAATCTTTTGTGTAATGTTCTCTTAGATTTATTTAGCTCAGTATAGTTTCCCATATTGTCATATTTAATATGAGCACACAATATTTATGTCTTATGTATTGTTAATTGTAACTGTTTTTACTTTATCTGTAGATAAAAATGCTCCTGACTTATTCAGGTCCACATATGAGTTAAAATCAGAGAAGATAAATTCTTTGTGACAATTTCACTCAAATTCCAGGGCCCTACCACTCATAGCTTAATGTTATAGACAGGTTCTTTGACAACCTGAAAGTAATTAATAATATATTTCCAAGGCACTTTAAATATCTACTCCTCACCCCATCACCAGCTCCCTGTCCTTACTAACATTTCTCAGTCTTTGTCATGACACAAGAATACTGGTGTTTTCTTTACTTTTACTGACTTTTAAAAATTAAAGTAAAATTATCACATCCTTTGGCATTATTTGAGTAGTGTAAATGTACTAGGATTAACTCTGAAGCAATACAAAAAAATTAAGTAGTAGTATTTGAAATGATTTATGTTTTAGAATTTGTAAAAATTGTTTAAACTCAAAGCATTGTAAGGTTAAAAATTCTTCCCTTGGAAGGAGAAATATGTATATATTTGTCAATGTAAAATGTTAATCATACTGTCACATTGCTGGGTGCTAGCAATGGGTTGTGGATTTTTGACTTCTATTAAATGATGACTTATTTTTTTCCAGATAAGTCACAGGCAAGAGGCACTTACTTATTACACATGTTTTTCAGCATATGTTGCAAGTTTATTTTAATGCTGAAGAGGCACATTATGATCAAAGCAGAATTCTGCCCAATTTAAACCGTTCCAAGCTATTTTCATACATTCACTCATGTATTACTGTAAGATTTACATTAAAATGAACGCTTGTCTACAATTAAGCGATTCAGTCAACATTTAAAAAAAGGTGCAAATGTGTGCAACGTGAAAAAAAAGTCAACAGATGTGCGAATCATCTCTGCTTGAGGGCCAGTACCAAAAGAACAGTATATATATATATTTTTTTTCTAACATTAAATTTTTTTGTCCTCGAAGTGTTTTCTATATTTGAATTAAAGGACACACACACACGCACACACAGACACACACACACACACACACACAGACACACACACACACATTCACCCACTAAATTAGACAGCATTTTCTTATGATAATAACTGGATTAACCAATAATAAATTGGGTTAAGCAATAAATAATAGACTACAAAATCAACAGTGTATAGATATGAGTATATACATATATATATTTCTCTTTATTGTGATATTTCTCTATGTTAATAATAAATGAATTCCAAAGTGGTAATGAGAAGCAAAAAGTATTGAGAACACTTGCGATTTCATATGTATAATTGTATAATCAGAATATTTAGCACAAAAGCATTAAAATAAGAGCATTTTAATAAAACAAAGAAGACTTTCAGGTGATAAAGGTCATAAGCTTGTACATGCCTGTGTCTGGTTTTGTCACGCATGATTCTAGGAGTTCTTTCAAATCCTAATCTAAATGAACCTCCTCAAACATTTTGTAATGAATCCTCTGCATAATTTTCTGCAAGGGGATACTGAAGAACTTGAGAAAATTGTGAGATATGTGATGTTAGTTCACGTGGAATCATTGAAATCAAAGTATTACATGAGGCATGTTATGGCTACTGATTAAAGCATATCTGGTCCTCATCCACTTCAGGAGGTATGATGCTGACTGGTGGGCTGTAATATCCAGTTAGCCTGAAACTTCTTTGCAGATAGCATCATTAAAGAATGGTGTGCTTTGCTCATCACTTCCCCCTGGTAGGGCAGCCTTGCCAGGCCACAGAGGAAGAGGATACAGACAGTCTAGATGAGATTTGATAGGCTGAGGTCAGATGTTAGGGGAGGAGAGCTCCCCTTTCTTAGGACCAGGAGAGGAAGGGAGAGGGTTTGAGAGAGGGTATGAGGGTGGGATCAGGAGGTGATGAGGGAGGAGGCTACAATCTATAATTGGGATGTAAAGGGAACAAATTAAAAAACAAAAGAATGGTATACTTAAGTGCTTACCTGGTCTTGTTATCACCAGTGAACTGAAGGATATTTGGTCCTTTGTCCTATTAGCTTCCCAGTGCCAACTATTTGAAAACATGCTTGCCTGGGGATGGTGTTGACTGATGAAATGTGCTTTGGGAAAATGAATGACGAGGATAGTAATTAAATGTACACATGGAAACTTACATGCTGAGGGCCCTTTATATATGTATCCATGTTTGACTTGAATGTGACACAAATTTCAACTTTTTGGATTCATTACAGCTCTTCTACAGCGTTCCATGAATAGTCTTGGTGACGTATACCTTCTTACTGTGTCTCAGCTGACAGTATCAGCTGGAACACTCTGATTAAATTACCAGCCATAGTGATTTAATACATTAGAGTAAGCCACCTCTCCTCGCACATTTTAAGTTGGGGAAAATAGGACTGTTGAGAAAATATAAAGTTTATTGTTCGTTGAGTAGTTCCTGTGACCTAAACAGTCTCATAAAAATTTTCATTGGTACTTTTCCAACTAGAACTTAGTAGTTCACATACTTACTTGACTGATTAAGAAGTAATTTCACAAATTTGTAGAATGTTACAAAATGTGAAAGACCCAGGTTGTCACAATACAGCAACAATTACTCTCCATCAAGAAAAGGATGCTAAGAACAGGGCCCTGGATATGGGAGAGGAACATGTGCTCATGTGAATCAGTTCAAGGAGCAGAGGGACCATATCCCTGAAGATAGCTTTGCTCCACTTCTGAAAGTTAATTCCTAGCAGCTTGTTACTATGAAGGAATGAAAATTTCAACTGGCAGAAGTGTTTGTGTGTTCACTTATCTTTGACGATGTTTAGAGTCTTTAAGAAACATGTTTTTATCTTGTTAAACTGTTCAGTTTTTCTCCAGGTCTCCTTCCTTTATATTGTCAGTATAATAGAATTGTTTGGCTCATGCTATATTATAAAAGTTTAAGTGGTCACTATCATTAAAAAAATAAGTAGATTCTAGCCTGGGGCGCTGGCCCAAAGGGTAAAATTATTTGCCTCACAAAGGTGAGAACAAGAGGAAGCCTGTCTATAATCCCAGCACTTGGAAGGCAAGACAATGGATTTCCAGAGCAATACTGCTACATAGACTAGTTAAATTGGTCATCTGGACACAAATGTGATAGTTTGCCTCCATATATAGGGTGATCAACACCAACTTCTGACCGCCACATGCAGTGTAAAACCATACTCCCTCTGTCTCTATCTCTCTGTGTCTCTATCTCTCTCTGTATGTCTCTGTCTCTGTATGTCTCTCTCTCTCTCTCTCTCTCTCTCTCTCTCTCTCTCTCTCTCTCTCTCTCTCTCTCTCTCTCTCTCTCTCTCTGTCTCTCTCTCAATGTAGACTGTATGTAAACAAGTGTTGCAGGGACTTTCTTGAAAGTTTGTGGTACCTAATGGTTTTGAATACAACTTGCGCTTCTACAGAGCAACTTTACTTTGGCATGTTTGTATTCTTACCTCGGCCCTGCTCAAGTGGCTCACTACAGGCCATATTATGCTTTTTGTCTTCTGAGATAATAAACTTTTATTGTGCAAAAAAGGTTCAAGGCCAGAATGTGAAACTAGAAAGCATAGTTTTATTTCATCTTATTAAATCTAAGAATGTCTGAACACAGGCAGACCAGCCAGGGAGTGGGGGATCCCTATATCCGTATGTTTTATTAGATAGGTAGATGAAAGAGAAGCTGTAGACTAAGAGGAACATTTCTGAGAGAGGCCATTATCTGGCTAATTTAACAGGCCCAGAGTAAAAAAGAAAAAAGAATTTGTATGATAATTAATATACTCTTTGAGAAGCTAGCATTACTGTGATTGAGATACACACACACACACACACACACACACACACACACACACACACATATATATATATATATATTTTTTTTTTGCAGAGATTCTAGGCTCAAAACTAAAGGAGGTGTAGAAGGTATAGAGAACCCACATAGGGTAACAATTCCCTTAATCAACAATAAAAACCCTAAACTGAGGTTGTGAGAGTGGCAGATCAAGGAACCAGGTAGATTTCAGGAAGGGCAGTTGACCAATGTGTTTGGAAGATCTCCACTAGGAAGACATACATAAATATAAATCTGAATACTATAAGGTTCACTACCTCAGATGGTATGTGGTGATGAAGGTGACATGAAAATGGACCAGCACATTCGAAGAACAGGAAAAGGTGGAGGAGAAAAACCTGGATATGTTATTCACAGCATAGATCTTTACGTGTCTGGCAATAGTCCTTTACATAAGCCCCATGAATTCTGAGTGTCTCAGGGTTACCAGGTCACTGCACAATCAAATGACATAATATGTGCTAAAGTTCAGCAAAAGGTGACACAAATACACATCACACTGGACAAAGTTTTTTGATGCTGTTACTAATTTTGTAGGAGGTGAGCGAGCAGCAAATGAGGTTCACCACCTGGGACAGTGATGGAAAAGCACAGCCTCACAAGGCACTAGCAGACATTTAAGTCAAGGAAAGAAAGGTACAGAAACATTAGACGCAGGTAAAAAGGATTGAGGTAGAGTTTACCCTCTTTTTATACTCTATTTTTCTTACTGTGAGCTGAAGACATGCCATGCATTTTGCTGGCCAACACATTTTAAGCAGCCTTACTCATACCAGAGCATAAGTTTTGGTTTCAGAAGAAAGCAGAGGTGAGCACAGAGTTTATCTCAGTGGTAGAGTGCTTGCCTAGCAGGCAAAACTTCCAGGGTTCATTCCCAAGCACTATGAGAAAAGGGGAGGGTTAGGTAGAGAGAAAACAGAAGCTAGCTATCCCAGCCGCCTGTGGGGTCTCCATGTAAGTCATTACTGTGATCTCTAACAGTGTACACTTTTCCTCCTATTGACCCCATCAATGCTGACCTAGCAACATGGAATTAGAGTGTATTCCACTCGCATGTGACTTAGGCTTTGCCAGATAGTTATACCAATGAAAGATGTTAGCTTGGAATATGATTGTTTGATAAGGAAAGTACCAGCAGAAATGATTCTGGCCAGGGCACATGGCCAGTTTTTGAGGGTCTAGAGTCAAAGTTTTCTGGGCTAGCATCCTTTGTCTAGCATCTCTGCTTTCAAAAAGACCTTTGGACAGAAGCAGAAAGAGAGAAGTTCCCTAGGAAAAATCAAGGAGATGCCCTTTATGAGTGGTTCCTGGCCTTGTAGGTTTTAATCCTTGTTCTCTGTCTCTTGGGATAAGTTATATTAGAGACATCACTTTTCTTTTTTAAAACATTTTTTATTTTTTTACATATATATTTCTATTATTACACATATGTAAAATAAACTACATATAACAAGAAGAACCACAAAACAATCAGGAATTAAATTAATGTTACACTCATAGTGTTTTGGCTTTTTGTATTTGGCAACCTTGAAGAAAACATCTTTCCTATCTTAGTGGGTCTGAAATTCTGAATGTAAATCAGTATCTATCACATCTCATCTCTATCAACTTAAAACATCTATCTAGACCTAAAAACATCTTAACCCCTAAACAACTAAGCGTAATTGTAAAACTAAACTATCTGGTCTTCAACCCCGTCAGAGATCTTAACTTAGAAGAAATGGATTTCATTATTTGTAAGTCTCAAATGATAGATAGGTCAACTTAAAACCAGGATGTTTTTTGTTCCCATTCATTATTATATTGGGAACTGTGGGGCTCAGCACAGCGAGGATGCCACTGTAAATGAAACAAGACAGAGAAACAAATGCTTGCCAATGTTATGTCTCAAAGTGAGGTAAAATATATGATGTAAGTTGATAAACTTAACATGTAGGTACATCAGGGACACAATTTCTTAGCTTATTGAGTATTTCTGTCCTGATTTGTAAAGCTTTATTGTAGCTTTTCTGGGTTGGGTTAACATGATTGAACATGAAAGCTTCATGTTACATGTTTTGATACAGATTTTTGCTTCTTATCAATTGTGTGACCTTGAATTTTTTTTTTTTTACTTATTTCTAACCACTGCTATTTTCACTTGTAAAATAAAATAAAATACTCATTTTGGGAGTTTATTCTACATACTTAGTAGTGTGTTTTGCATAAGCCAGGCCTTTCACAGTTGCAGTTAATACAAGTAATACAAAATATCACTTAAACTTGAAAAATATGTCAAGACTGAGACAAGACTCAAGATTCATGAACTCCTGTGTGCTGTATTCAAAATCTTGATGAGAATGAAGGCAACTGTAAGGTAAAGATGTATACTTTATTCAATTTTCATGTTGGAAGTAGGAGGTGGGAGGAGTTAATGGGTGTTCATGTTCCATTTCAAACAACTGTCCTCCATTTTTTTCTGGAAGTCAAGGCATGCCAAAGAACCCCAACATCTCCCTATTTTTATATCTCTTTCTTCCTTTTTTCTTCTGTGTTGAGGTTTCTCTATGTCTGTGTACACATATGCCATCTTCATATGTCTATTGAAGAGAAGAGTTCAAAATAAAACTAGTTGCATTAATTTTAGAGGCATTGAAGAAGCCAGCTGTTACTGGTACTTCTCTCTCTCTTTTTCATGCATTATATTTTTACATTTGGAGCATTGGATTTTTCAGGTTCTCTCTGAAGCTTGTTGGGTTTACTCCTGGCTGCAAACACTGCTAGAGTTTATTCCCCTTATCCCAGGTGTCCAACAGTTGTTTTATATAAACAGTGGGCAACACATGGCTGCTTGGTATAGTTATTTCTCTTATTTCTTCATCTTTCCTTTTGCTCCTTCATTCTTCCTGTATGCTCTTCTAGCTATCGCTCTCTGTCTCTGAAGTACCTGGCTTCTTGGTACCCTATATATTCCACTGGAAGGATATTGATCTGGTGATGGACAGTGCATATCTCAGGCAGAGTACAATTATATGCTATTCAGGAAAATAAATCGTGCATATAAACTGAGGGCATCAGTATCTAATGAGCAAATATTACTACTGATATTAAAAATTAACTTAAAAAATCACCACTCATCAATTTTTTAATATGGTTCTCTTGTGTAAACATTTATTTGCTTCAAATGAAAAATGAAAGATAGTCTCATCTCTCCACAAACCAAAATTAAGTGTTACTGAAATTCCTTTTTATAGACAGTTGACAAAGTTAGACATTTGGAAAGATACAGACACTGTGTGCAACTGTGGAAACAAGATCAAAACATTTTGGTGTTCTTTCTCACTTCAGTAGGATAGCAACTGCATGAGGCTATTCTCTGGAGTAATGATCTTGTCTCTCTCCAAAGGCTTTTTATCCTGTATTCAAGAGGTCACAGTCAGCCTTCAGCTGCAGTGAGTTCCACTCCTATTAATTTAAAATGAGGGTGTCAGAGGTCCAAACTCAGCAAAATCTGTCGGTTATAAGGTAAACTCTACCAATTCTTCGCTTGAAGAAATAAGAGTTTATCTTTGGAAAATAAACCATTTATACATTCTATTCCTTTGCTAGTAAGGAATAAAGAAAAACTCATGAGAAAATAATAGGAATATTTTTCTTCAATAAGGTCCATTTTAATTACATGTTTTAATAATATTGTTTGGAGAAGATCATGGATATTGTTATCTTTATCTTTATCTTCACTTTTGAAATAATCTAACATATTAAAAAGCTTATTCACCTCACTGGTATCTTTTTTTAATATGAAGATTCAATGAAAAGAATGAAAGAAATGTCCTTGAAGATGCAGGTGCACTAATAAATGGGTGGCCTTTGGATTACTGTATTTATGTGTGCTATGGCAAAACTGAGCCGAAACCTCAATGTTACACATGCAAAGTGGTACAACAAGAGCATCTGTGTTGGGGGCATTGAGCTGGCATGGCTAACACCTCCAGTGCCAGGTGCAAAGGAAATTTCAATACAGCTTGAGTAATCTTGACTGCTAGCATCTGCTGGCATCAGATTATCTCCTGTGTTCACAGTCCACCACTATCCATTTGGGTATTTATGCGATACATCTGGTGGTACTGCGGCCAAACAAGAAGGGGGCAATGCTTTGGTTTCATTTCAGGGGGCAAATGCCTGACTCTTTAATTCAACACAAAAGCAAATAGGAATTCTTTTCAGGCCCACAGGCAGTGAGCCAGCTCTACAAGGCTGATGAGCACGTAACACTCAGCATGATGAACTGCTTTGTCCTGTCAGTTTCCTTACATAACCACGTGGGTAATCTGGAGACATTTATCTCTTCAGCTTAAAAGTCTGTTTCTAGATATCATTGCCAGGAAAATAACAGGGTTTTTGTGTGATGCCAAAACTGTAACAGAGCTTTAATGTGACTTGGCTCAAAGGCTCAACATAGATCTGATTTTCAGAATGAGTACGGGTGGAAGGCAAGGCAATGGCAGAGTTCTCTCTTTCCTTAGGCCCTGCCACATAAACCTCGCATATCCACCAATCCTATCCGCGTGAAGATTACATGCCATTGCTCAAGTCATTCTTTCTCCTCATCTCCAAGAGACAAGCACCCTACAGAACTCGTAGGGCACCTACTGCTCAGCCCTTTATCTCTAAGAAATTAAACAGATCCAACCTCAGTGAGCCCCTTGCTCCTTGTGCCTAGATTTATGACTCCAGTTTTTACATTACCATGCAGTCCCCTTTCCCCGTGCTCTGCAGCCCATCCTGCCCTGATGTCTCTGCAGTCCCCCTCTCAGACCACTGGTGTTCACAGCTAAGTCATTCAGAATTTTCTCCTTGGCAGAGCTTATAGGGCCTGTATCTCATCACCACTGTCCTTTCTAGTGTGGTTTACAATTAAACATCATTGCAAGCCTCATGACTCTGCTCTCCTCAACCACAGAACTCAAATCTGGCTTCTTGCTTTCACTCGTTAAACTGCCATTTTTAATTTTGTAAAAATGCAGGTTCCTCACTCTTTCACTAGACATATCTACAGTGCTTCCCCAGAGTCCCTCTTACTCCTTCCGGTAGTCCTCTACTCAGTGACATGCTCTCTCCTTCCTCATGCATCACTGCTCCTTTCCTTTAAGATGGTTCTGCTTTCTTTTGTTTCCCATACTTAAGAATAAAAGAAGAGTGCAACTGTAATGCTTTTGTCCCAGGTCCTCCTTCTCCTTCTTCTCTATACTCTATATTTAAAAGGTCTTATTTCATAACCATGGCTTTGATAACAGATAGCCTACAGTTATTAATGTAGGGTTAGGTAAAATCTTGTGGTGACCTGACATTCTAAAAATCCTAGGAGAACTTTAATGGCATAAACAGGAAGAACATAACAGATGTTATAAACTAAAAGCAAAATAGTGCATGTAGGAAAAGGGTCCATGATTCCTTCATATAGAGACATATAGGTTATGTTCCATAAACTGTGCCTTCCCTTAGGCCTTGGAGGTTCAGCAGGGACTTTATGGGTACACCAGCAGGTCACAGAAAAGTAACATGGGTTCTCTCATGGCAGCTGTTTCTCTATCTTTCAGTCACTTGTGTGTGGTGGTTTTTGTTGTTTTTGTTTTTTGTTCCTTTAGATAGAGGTTATGACAACTTCAGTCCCATGAGTTCATGCCTTTGTATTATATGTGCCTTTGTAAACAAACCACACTAAAGTTGTCCTGATCACTTAACCGGTTTACCCTCATAACACTCACTAATAAGTAAAGGTTTGATGGCATTTGGTTTTAAAATAATGTAAGTTTTATTTTATCTGATGGACCCATAAAATCATAGATATTTCATCTAGTGTTTGTACTTATGGGATTGTAGTCATGAGAGATGATGTGGAAGTTAAAAAAAAAAACACCAGAATAGCCATTTCCAGAATGAAAAACTCTAGCATTAATCTCTTTAAAAACAGAGATCAGAGAGAGAAACATACTGCTCTATTTGGAGAAAATGGAGGCAGGATTAGAAATCTATTCCAAACAGCTAATAAATTTGAGCTTATCCTAACTTAGCCATGAAACTTGAAATTATATTTTCTATGCCATAGCTTAAAAGTTGTAAATTTTGAGCCATATTAATGTGTCTCAGCACTGAAATCACCTCACAAAACCACTCAATAGTTAAATAAAAATATTAACCTAATAAAAAAGAAAGGAGTGAAAACCACAATGGTATTTGCTCAGCCTCATAGGTGAGTGTGTTGGTGGTCTGAGGCATTTGCCAACAAAAGCTCTTCTTGTTCTCTGAGTTGACTAAAGGCCAAATGCTAATGGAAATGAAGGCCTGCTCTGTTTTGGAAGTGGCTCTTGCCCATGATGAATAAGAGATGGCTTAAAGGAAGATAAAGAGAAACTGATCATAATTATGTCCATTTATGGACTTTCTAAGCTAAAATAATACATTATATCCTTTGAGAAAATGCTGAACCATTATTCTTGTAACAGATTTTAAGAATAGTTTTATTTAAAAATGACTCATGAATTGTAAAATTTACCACTTATATTTCATTAATTTTTGTAAATTCAAAGATATGTGCAGCCATCAGCACAGTACATCTCAGGTTATTTTCATAATTTCTGAAAGAAACCCATATCCTCTAGGCATTGCTTGCTTATTCTCTGATTCACTGTGAATTCTACTGTCTACCAGAAACTAATGGTTATCTATAAATCTGCTCATTCCAAATCATTCTTACAACTTGAACCTTATATGTTGCCTCTTACAGTTTTTTCTATTTTAAACTGTTTCTCAGGTTAATCCAAGTTCTCACATGCATCATTTTACTATGTCTATCCCACCCATGGATGATTCCGTTATCCTTCAATCCATTATTTAGCTATTTTGGGGTGAAGGGGCAGGGCGCTGCTGTGTTACCTTGGCTGGCCTTGAACTCAGGATCTTCCCACCTAAAATTCCTTAGTTGCTGGCATCATGGGCAAGTGGTATGCCACACTGCCATCCACAGACTTCCACTTTAATTGCCTTTGCAATTTGCTATTGTTATAGTTTGAATCTCAAGTGTCCAAAGGCTCATGTATTGAGGGCTTAGTGTCTTGTTACAACAGTGTTCAGAGGTAAGACTTTAAAAAGGAATCCATTCTTTCCTGCTTTATGTTTGATTTGCTTGTTTATGCATGCATCTTATACGTTTAGGCAACAATGTGCCTCAGTATATGTGTGGATGTCAATGTGCGGGAGTCAGTCTGTCCTTCTACTACCTAGGTTCTAGCAGAAGTGGATCAAACACAGGTCATCAGGCTGGATAGCAAGTACCCTTACTGGTCATGCCATATCACTGCAGCCCTGATGGAACCTAATGCAGGAGAGTGTAACTTGAGTGGATTCAACCAGCGACTTATTGGTAGCTTGATAGGGCTGGGAAGGGGCTTGCTATAATAGGAAACTCCTGTCTTTCTGATTCCTAATCACAATTAAGCAAGCAGTGTTTCTACCCTGGCTGGCTATGGTTCTTGGACACACCTCAGGCTTAAAGGCAATGGAACTGGCCAGCAGCCAACTGAAACTTCGAAACCAACAGCCAAAAAGAAATGTTTCTTCCTTTAAGTTTATTCCTCTCAAGTAGTTTGTCCCAGTGATACAAAACTTTTAACAGAGAAAAAAACATAAAATAAATTATGTTCTAAAAAACTGATATGCATACCTTTGTGTGACTGTATGCTTTTATTTCCTTGGGTCATTTATGTAGGAATTGCCTATTTCTGTCTTTTTTCCTCTCAGTTTTTCCTTCATGTTGAGACTATGTGGTTAGGACATATATATTTAAAATGCAAATGCAATGCTAAAGGACTGATATTTTAGTCATTGGAGAATCCTCTCCCATTTTAATCAACAGTAACATTTTTATTTTAACTTCAATTAAAAATCTACTTATTGGGATACTGAGAAAGCTCCACTGCTATATGGTTTGTAGTGCAAGCATGAGAATAGGACTTTCACCAACAGCGCATGCATATCAAATGCTGAGGATGGAGACATGCATTTGTTACCTCAGCTCTGAGCAGGCAAAGGAAGGAGGAATCCTAGAGCTCTCTGAATAGCCAGCCAAGTCTAATTGGTAAGTTCAAAGCCATGGGACATCCAGTCTCAGAAAAAAGAAGAAAAAGAAGGAGGAGGAGGAGTAGTAGTAGTAGTAGAAGAAGAAGAAGAAGAAGAAGAAGAAGAAGAAGAAGAAGAAGAAAAGAAGAAGAAGAAGAAGAAGAAGAAGAAGAAGAAGAAGAAGAAGAAGAAGAAGAAGAAGAAGAAGAAGAAGAAGAAGAAGAAGAAGAAGGGGACTGAGAAATAACACATGAGGTTGACATTTTGACTTCCACACAGATCAACACTCAAGGGCACCCATAAACATGATTGCACATGTGTACATAAACTTATCTGTAGTTGCTATTTGAATGATATGAAATACTTTGAATGACTGTGAAGTACTTTATAGTCAAATACACTGATGTATTAGTTTTCATCTTTCCCATTCTGATCACATTTAACAGATTATTTAGTCCTCTTACAGTCATTGATTACTGATTTAGCCAGACCTATAGCTATCCTGATATATCTAGCCTACCGTTTCACTGATTTCCACATTTCATATCTTCCTTGATCCTTCAACTTCTTTATTTTGCATTATGTGAAACTCCCCTACTGTATAATTTCATTGACCATAATGACTTTTTATTACATGTTTAAGCAATCTTAATAGTGGCTCTAAGGGTTCTACCTACTTCTTATCAGAACCAAGTTCATCTGATGCCAAATCAATTTCTCATTGCCATAGCTCCATTCTCTTGCCATATTTTTGTATTCTTATTCTTCTAATTACTATATGCATAAATGTTACAAATGCACATTACATTTATTAAATTTGCAATTAGTGTCTTTTCTTGAAACTGAAAGAAGAAAGGAAAAAGGAATGTATATTTGTGTTTTTGATGATTAACTTGTTTATAGTGATTAGATCTTTTCATTGGTTTTTGTGCATAACATTACAGTCTGGCATCAAAACCACAGCCAGTATTGTTTTGCTTGCCCCCATTTTCCCAGTGCTATTATTACCAAATGAATTACATTCTTGTATCATGTACCTAATCATAAATTTTGTACCTATGATGTGATCCTTCCTCCAGTAAGTTTTGGAGTTAAGAGAAAAAAGATGAAACCTGCATCTGAATTATGTTTTATGATTACATAATGATCTCTATTATTGTTCTTAATTATGAACCAAAGATAGTTTATGGACAGACTTGAATCCAGTTAGAATATTTGAAAAGTATTTTATGTCAAAACAATGGTGTGTAGGTGTGTGTGGATGTGTGTGAGCTCGCACACACACGCACGCACGCGCACGCACACACGCACATGTGTGACTCCTTTGCATGGCTCTTTTCAAGTTCAATGACCTGTCCTGAAGTCAAAACATCAAAACATACAAGGGAAGGTAGTTTTGTTGTTTTTTCTTTTTATTTCCTTCCTTCCTTCCTTCCTTCTTTTTCTTTCTTTCTTTCTTTTGGAATTTTTGAGATTTTTTTTCTCCTTTGAGCTCTCAATACTTTTACTGGGTGTGTATCATAGGATGTCTTTGTGTTTATTGTACTTGGAATTGGCTTAGCTTGCTGCATTTGTAGTTTAATGGTTTTCAGTAATGTTAGTTTTAGTCATAATATTCATCAATACTTTCTGCTGCTCCATCTTCTCTTTTCCTTCTGATACTCTGACATATGTGTTTGCCAGCTCTATGTCCTCCCTTGCTTCTCTGACTTAATATTTCAATTCTTCTTCTCTTCATTAATTAGACTCCACAGTCCATTTCACCTACAACAGTCTTTTATTCTTCTAGTTCAATCTTGCTGAAACTTAACTTAATTCTTTTTACACAATTTCTTTTTATAGAACTAAGTTTTCTCATTATATTAATACTACTTATCTGATGTGCTAGTGCTCCTGACTACTTCCTTGTTTTTTTTTTTTGTTTTTTTTTTTTTTTTTTTTTTTTTGACATAGTTGTATTGACTGCTTTGTGAACTTGTCATTTGCTTGCAATCTTAAGCAATATCTAGTGTCTGTCTCCCATCCACACCCTGTCCTGTAAATGAATTAAATTTTCATGTTTTCTTTCAGGACTCAAACGTTCTTATTGAAATCTTGACACCGCATATAATAAATCTATTTTTACTACTTAATTTGCCCAAAAATATTGCATTTTTCTCCTTTGTTTGGTTGCTAACTAGATTATTGGTGGAATATATTCCTTCCTGCACCAGTCCTCACTCTTGCTGCTTTCTGAAGCCTCCGACACTGCTTTTGAGGCAATGTATCCCTGGAAATTTGCATAGTCAGGCCTGTGGCAATGCTAGTGTTTTTTTGCCAGACTGACTTTCACCGTCTTTTTTTCTAGTTACCCCATTTCATTACTTGCAAGCCTGTCATGTTCTTATTCATGTTCTAGTACATAAATGGCTTGACTCATAGATCTAATAAAACTTAGGATCACTTGAAGAGACAGCTCCTGGGGTCAATGTTTCACACGTGCTCAGCATCCAGGGGGCACGTCTCAGCAAAGTACCCAGCCTATACTTTGCTATGTATCTCAACGAGTCTATTGGTAGTCTTCTGATCTTTTCTCCTTAAGTTTGAACTAAGCACTGCCACAAATAAGGTTAACTATGTGGAAAGTTATATGCAACAGTATTTTGTAGATGACATTTATCCATTTATTCCATATATATCCAAAAATATATAATCACAGCTGTGGAGCTAGGATGGGTAGAGTAGCACTCCTCTTTCTGAGTAACACCCTGGAATTTAAGTGCAGGGTATTCTATGAATCGAGGGACCCAGTAGTTTCATAGACTTTCTTGGGTAAATATTTATTTATCAGCATATAACCTTTAGGTCCCATTTATAACATTATTTGCAGAGATTTTTGGTATATAACATACAAAATTTGAGACAATTATTAAAAATTATTTTTAAGATTCTATCAAATGGCTGAGAAACACTTAAAGAAATGCTCAACCTCCTTAGTCATCAGGGAAATGCAAATCAAAACAACTCTGAGATTCCATCTTACACCCATCAGAATGGCTAAGATCAACAATTCAAGCGACACCACATGCTGGTGAGGATGTGGGGAGAGAGGAACACTCCTTCATTGCTGGTGGGAATGCAAACTAGTACAGCCACTTTGGAAATCTATCTGGTGCTATCTCAGAAAAATGGGAATAGGGCTTCCTCAAGACCCAGCTATTCCACTCCTTGGAATATACCCAGAAGATGCACCAACACACAACAAGAAAATTTGCTCAACCATGTTCATAGCAGCCTTATTCATAATAGCCAGAACATGGAAACAGCCTAAGTGTCCATCAGTAGAAGAATGGATAAAGAAACTGTGGTACATATACACTATGGAATACTCCTCAGCGATTAAAAACAAGGAATTCCCGAAATTTGTGGATAAATGGATTGAGCTAGAAATGATCATAATGAGTGAGTTAACCCAGAAGCAGAAAGACTCAAATGGTATATACTCACTTATATCTGCATACTAGCCCAAGGGGCATATCCCACGAAAGCCTTCACTTACCAGGAAACTGGGACAGAGGGGAGGACATCCTATTGGGACTCTAGATGAGAGAAGCATGGGAGAATAGCAAAGTAGAAGGATCCAGAGTGTCCTAGAAACCTACAAGTAAAACATTATGATAGGCAGATTTGGGCCCAGGGGTCCCGCTCAAACTATGGCACCAGCCAAGGACAATACAGACGGTAAACTTGAAACCCCTACCCAGATCTAGCCAATGGTCAGAACATTCTCCACAGTTGAGTGGAGAGTGGGATATGACTTTCTCACGTACTCTGGTGTCTCACATTTGACCATGTCCCCTGGAGGGGGAGACTTGGTGGCACTCAGAGGAAGGACAGCAGGTTACTAAGAAGAGGCTTGATACCCTATAAGCATATACAGGGGGAGGTAATCCCCCTCAGAAACAGTCATAGGGGAGGGGAATAATGGGAAAATGGGAGGGAGGGAAGAACGGGAGGATACAAGGGATGGGATAACCATTGAGATGTAACAAGAATAAATTAATAAAAAAAAGATTCTGATTATACACCTACATTTTAAAAGTTATGACTATACATTCTACTGAACACTTTCAACTCTCAGGACAAAAGAGAAACTGTTTCTTTCTTTGGGTGGGAAATAGAGAGCAAAACTTAAAAGATCTTGTTATATATGTTAAGGAAATATCTATGCTTTTTCAAATAGCCTGGATGCAGTCAAGGAAATCATGCCAGATTATCATTGTATATAGAAATTTAAAAGAGAATGATCAATAGAATATTGTGAAAATTTATTTGGATCAATTTAAAAAATAACACAGACAATCACATCATCTGTTAGGAAGGAAGTGACAATACCTAGGAATGGAAACAATAAGAACAAATTATAGGATTAATTAATGTTTAAATCTTTGCTTTCTTCATGAGATAAAAAAAATCTAAATTTATTCTCTAAATATAATAAACAATGTTTATGACATACATATGCTATGTTTTTACAAAAGGGAATTTATTTATTAATAAAATAATTCAGATTTTTAGCCTTATAATCAGTTTCTTCTAAAACCAATTAGTAGGAATTTTAACTCTCCCTTCCCAGGAGCTGCTAACTTGATATGTTTCTACTTGAAATATCAGCAAGATAGATGGTTACCTGGCCATGGTTGCCTAAGAACTGAAAAAAAAAAAATCCAACCACATTATAAATAACCTTTCTGATCCCAAGATGGAGGTATAATAGAAGTGAAGTCAGTAAAATAAATCCACAGGCTCAGACAGAAGCACATCAGAAATGTTTACAAATGCTTCAGTTTCAAGGGAAATGCTATTGTAAATATGTAATCTTTAGTTTCTCAGTCCTCCCTCAACACTCTGATTCTTAGATTTCAAGCCAGATTCCTTCATTATTTCTGACCTGATATAAAACCATCTGGCATGCTCATGTTAAGAGGATTACATGGAAAAAAATAGATATTTTTGCTCCATCTAACTCTGAGAGTGTTTAAAGGCATGCACAGTATTTAGGCTCGAAATGTGAAAAAACAAACTGATAAAGATAAAAAGTAGGCTTCATATCTATTTTTTAAAACTAAAATAATTACACACAGCTCTGATGATTAACTATATTTACTGGCATTCATAGCTTCCATTTTAAAATTTTAAAGATTACAAAGCCAGATTTCTGTAGAGTTAATAGTCATTAGCTTTTTATGATTTTGAACTTAACCATGAAACTAAGTCTTACAGCTTACTATATCCAGTTCCAAATTTTTGAGATAACTATGAAATGTTTAATCAATTTTCAGTTCCATAGAGTGAATCAACCATAAGAGAATTTTGATGTTAGAATACAGATGTGTGATTATTTAAGATGAAAACTCTATGTTTACATTTACCTAAAACTGTAAACTTTCATATCTACTGTCTCCAGCTGATAGTTCATGCTAAGAAAGAAATTTTGTGTCCTAGTTGCTCATGCTCTTAATCCCAGTACTTGGGAGGCAGAGGCAGGCAGATATCTATGCATCTCAGGCTAGCTCAGTCAGTCAAAATAGTGAATTCCAGGCCAGCTACAACTATTTCCTGAGACTCTCTCTTAAAAACAAAGAAACAGAGCCTGCTGGTGGCACATGCCTGTCATTCCAGGACTCAGAGAGTCAGAGGTAGGAGAATCTTTGTGAGTTCGAGACCAGCTGGGTCTACAAAGTGAGTCCAGGACAACCAAGTCTACACAGAGGAACACTGGCTCTAAAAACCAAACTCAACCAAAACAAAATAGAAAAATAAACAACAAAAAATCATTTCAAAAATAAGAAAGATGACATCCAAAAATGCTATTAAAATATCATCCTGAGTGAGGTAACACAAACCCAAAAGACATGCATATATTCACTTATAAGTGCATATTCCGTAAAGCAGAGTACAACCGTGTTACAATGCACAGACTCAAAGAAGCTAGGTTATATAGAGGGCCCAAGGAAGGATGCTTAAATCTCACCAAGAAGGGGAAATAAAATAGGCATTAGAGGTGAATGGAAGGAGGGAACTGGGTAGGAGAGGGAATGGGTATAGGATCAGAGGAAGCAATTATGAGTCGGGAGAGCCCAGGAGAGAGGTCTCTGGTGAAGGAAATGGAAATTGGAGGTGGAAAGAGTGTCTCTGGCGTGTGTCAGTGACCTGGGATAGGGGAGGCCTCTGAAAGTCTGAGGTCCACTCTAGCTGAGACTCCTACCAGCCAAAGATATGGAGCCTGGAGTGGCTACCTCCTGCAACCAGGCAGGACTTCCAGTGAAGGGATAAGGACACAAACCCACCCACAAAACCTTCAACACAAAATTTGTCTTGACTACAAGATGTGCAGGTACAAAGTTGGAGCAAAGATTGAGAGAATGGCCAACCAAAGTCTGGCCCTACTTGAGAATCATTCCATGGGACAGAACCAGTTAAGGTTACTCTTCTGTGCTTGTAGGCTGAACCCTAGCATAACTCCTCTATAAGGCTTCATCCAGCCAGTGATGGAAACACGCAGACACACACACCCAAATATTAGACAGATTAGGTGCCTCTATAGAGGAGTTGAGGGATTGATTGGGGGAGCTGGAAGGATTAAAAAGACCTACAAGTCAACTGACCTGGGCCCATGGGGCTCACAGAGACTAAACCACCAACCAAAGAGCATGCATGGACTGGTCCTAGCCCCCCTGCATATTTGTAGCAGATGCAGCAGGTTGCTTTTCATGTGTGTTCCCCAACAACTGGAGGGGGTCATTCTCTGATTCTGATGCCTCCCTTTGCTGTCATTCCCCTAACTGGGCTGTCTTGTCTGGCCTCAGTGGGAGAGGATGTGCCTAGTCCTGTTCCAGGGCCAGGAAGACAGGGGATAATGGGTGTGTGTAGGGGGGATGTGGAGAAAAGGAGGGGGCTGTGATCAGGATGCAAAGTGAACAAATAAATAATTATTGTAGAATAAGGCACTTGAAATGATGTGCTATTTGGTGAGAAGTCTGGTGTTATACTACAGAGTCTGCCTACAGAGTGATTTCTTCTTAACTCTAATGAACTTCTGTCTAGAAATGCTTAAGCCCTACCCCTGCCTCCTACCTGCACACACAGGACCGTGGAAACAGAATTAATTTTTCTTTTCTGAAAGTTTATCCTGGCTAGATATTCACATTTTAAAACATTTCTCAAGATTCTACAGTTTGCTGTGAGGAAAGGCTAAAACATGTAACAAAATCACCCAGCCAAGGAATAGGGAGGGTGTAAAAGAAAGCAAAAGTAATCAGAAAGGACTAGAGAGATAGCTCAGTGTTTAAAATTGCATAATGCTCATGCCACAGACTGAGTTCAATTTCCAGTGTCCACTCACAGTTTCCAATAACTCCAGCTACAGGGCATTCTATGTCTCTGTGCTTTTCAGGCAACTGTGGACATGTGTAAATACCCAAACACAGATAATCACAGTCATAAAATTAATTGTAAAATGAAACTAGAAAAGACTTGCCAAGATTGGTTGAACAACCTGAAGTGAGTCAACTAAATTTTTTGTATCAAAAATTTAGTTTCATTTAGTTTAATCTTAGTTGAATTATCCAAGAAGAGAGAGGGAAAAGGCAGGCAGAGAAAAAGATGGAAATGTCATTGATTGCTCCAAATTTTTTATTGTCCAATAGGAAATAGAATAAATATTCAGATACTGTAAGTTGTGTAATTGTTATACCTTTGACACAAACCATATGGTAACATTTATCTGTTTTGTTAAGTAAAAATCAGGATTAAAGGGGACTTAAAATGTTACTAACATTTTATCCACCCTCTTTGGTCTTTGGAATACAGGATCAGATCTGTTTCCAAATTCATATGAGTTATTAAACAAAACTCTCAGTGGCCAGTGTGAGGTGGCTCCTACTGACTCACTGTCAGGTAGACACAGAGCATCCCTCAAACACTATAGGCTCTTGATATGTCTCTTGATCCTCCACTAGCTCTAGACAAGAGGTTATTGACATCTTGATTGGAAGATGCACTAGCTGAAAGTGAGCCAGAAGTTTCTTCACTGTGTGATACAGGCTGCTGGGGAAGAGAAAATGGCTATGGTCCTACCCAGATGAAGCACTACAAATACAGTAACAAACAAAAAACAAACAACAAAACAAAGCACACACACACAAAAACCTTGCAGGCAGGACATTCCCATTTGTGCAATGGTGACACGGATATTACAGGGTCAACAGACTGGCTCCATGAGAGAGCATTGTTTTTCTTTAATGTACAGTCCAGTAAAAATCTCTGCATTGGGAAGTAATGGGCTGAATTGACATAGCATCAAATTGCCTTATAATTATTTATGTTTATACCTATAAATAAATGTCACTTTCATCTTTCTCTAGAGAACCCTCTGTTTGTAGGAAAATGTAGGAATTATAAAGACACATGATTGTTCAGGTTGTCAAAAGATGGGGAGAGGATATGAAAGCCCTCTTGGCATGATACAACCATTCCAATAACGCAGCTAATGAAAGTATATTTCTTAAACCTAGACAGTATAATAATGGGATTGTCAACAACCGACTATCATTGTGGGAAAGATTTAAGAGCCCCCTCTCCATATTCTACCTGCCACTGGACTTGTGGCCACTGATACCTTCTGGGAAATTGAAATCATTGTCCCAAGCTTTGTTTACCACTAGGGAGCCCAACAGGCACCAGTGGAGAGTTTCCAACCACAGTAAAACAGTGGCCAGGGATAAGCCCATTTTTCTCACAATAAAAATAAATGAATATGGATAGAGACCTGTGGGGAGGATAGGGACTTAATAGGGTGGCAGTGAAACAAGGGAGTGAGACTAATCAGAATAAAATATATATGTGTAAAAAATAGCAAAGAATAAACTTAATAAATACATTTTTGGCTAACCACGCATGTTTCTGAAAATATGAGAGCATGGAGTCAGCAAGTTTTTGTGGTTACTAAGTTAAGTTGACAATAATACCTTCACTTGAAATAGCATTTGTTGTTATTGTCCCTCTTGAATGAGCTGATGTTTAGATGGTTTCATACACATCTATGGGCTCAGAATCTCAGCATCATTTCTGACTGTTGAGCAGAGGCTTATTTCATCATTATCTTCTGTGACCCTCCCATTCCAGTGACAACAGGGCTCTTTGTAACTTATTTTCACAACTGATGCCTGTTAGGCCTTTAGACCACAGGATAGAAACAGCTGCAGTGTGTGTTATTGTTTTTCCACTTTGAAGGCAATAAAGAGTCTGAACACACTAAAGGACAAAGATGAAGTTGTTACTGGACTCTGCCCCTAAGCCACACCCACTGCAACTCATTCCAAATCAACACAGAAAAGAGGCCCCTTGCTGATTTAAGGCTGTGCCTTTTTAAAGTGGCCGATTTGATAACGGATTCATCTCATTTCTTTATCTAGTTGAAGATGCTAATTTTAAAAGACATCCCATTTCATATGTGCAGCCTGTGCTTACATGTACAAATTCATAGAAGAACACACAAACCACAATACTGCACTGAAGGTGACTTGACAGTACAACCTAAGGAGAGTCTCTCTGTGTAGCAAATGGATGTGAGAGGATGTAAAACTCGCAAAGGTTTTGGTAGTTTGTGGCTATCAGAGAAATCATGAGAAAAATGAAACACGAGATTGTCAGGGACATATGAATCTTCAATTACTTCCTATTAATCAGTATTACAAAAACGTATTTTGTTCTGTTCCTTTAGCTCATCAAAGATAATTAAATTATAAACCACCCAGTATTATTTTATCTTAAAGTGTGCCTATATATGTATTTAAAAATATTTTCTAACAAATAATGATATATAATTTCGAATAAGTATCAGTAAATTTGATCATAAAAATTTCATTAAGAAAAGGAAAGTGTGCTCAAAATATACAGAATCTTATAAGCATAGAAGTGTTTACACATAATAATATGATTATGTGTGTTAATAGGGATCCAGAAGATATTGGGCAATATATCATATGACCCTTATATTCAAAAGAGGAGAAAAGACAGGCTGTTATTATGAAAGTATATTGCACTAATGTTTTATATTATACAAATAATTTAAATATTTTATACATATCAGCAGATTAATTTCTTTATGAGATATATTCTGATTTTATTTATTATATTTCACTTTACTTGATTCATTAGATTGAGGCACACATATGTACATGTGTATACATATGTATTATTTTTCCTGAAAAAATTTCACAATAAAAATGCAAAAATTAAGTCATTTAACTCAAAAATTAATTGGATATTATTTTTTATTTTATTTTTTTATTAATTTCTTTTTGTTACATCTCAAGGTTTATCCCATCCCTTGTACCTCCCATTCTTCCCTCTCTCCCATTTACCCATTATTTCCCTCCCCTATGACTGTTCCTGAGGGGGATTACCTCCCCCTGTATATGCTCATAGGGTATCAAGTCTCTTCTTGGCAACCTGCTATCCTTCCTCTGAGTGCCACCAGGTCTCCCCTCTCCAGGGGACATGGTCAAATGTGAGGCACCAGAGTACATGAGAAAGTCACATCCCACTCTCCACTCAACTGTGGAGAATGTTCTGACCATTGGCTAGATCTGGGTAGGGGTTTCAAGTTTACCGTCTGTATTGTCCTTGTATCCAGCCAATTTGCTGAAGGTGTTTATCAGCTGTAGGAGTTCTCTGGTGGAATTTTGAGGGTCACTTATGTACACTATCATATCATCTGCAAATAGGGATAATTTGACTTCCTCCTTTCCCATTTGGACCCCTTGATCTCCTTTTGTTGTCTTATTGCTCTGGCTAGAACTTCGAGTACTATATTGAAGAGATATGGAGAGAGTGGGCAGCCTTGCCTTGTTTCCTATTTTAGAGGAATTTCCTTGAGTATCTCACCATTTACTGTGATTTTGGCTATTGGCTTGCTGTATATAGCATTTATTATGTTGAGGAAAGTGCCTTGTATCCCCGATCTCTCTAAAACTTTAAACATGAATGGGTGTTGGATTTTATCAAATGCTTTCTCTGCACCTAAAGAGATGATCATGTGGTGTTTTATTTTCAGTTTGTTTATATGGTGGATTACATTGATGGATTTCCGTATATTAACCATCCCTGCATGCCTGGAATGAAGCCCTACTTGGTCATGATGAATGATATCTTTGATGTGTTCTTGTATTCGTTTTGCAAGTATTTTATTTAGTATTTTTGCATCGATGTTCATAAGAGAAATTGGTCTGATTCTCTTTCTTTGTTGAGTCTTTGTGAGGTTTAGGTATCAATGTGACTATGGCCTCATAGAATGAATTTGGTAATTTTCCATCCATTTCTATCTTTTCAAGTAGCTTGAATAGTATCGGTATTAGCTTGCCCTTGAAGATCTGATAGAATTCTGCATTGAAACCATCTGGCCCTGGGCTTTTTTTGATTGGGAGACTATGAATGATTGCTTCTATTTCTGTAGGGGAAATGGGACTATTTAGCTTGTTTATCTGTTCTCTTCACTCAACTTTGGCAAGTGAAATTGATCAAGAAAATCGTCCATTTCCCTTAGATTTTCAAATTTTGTGGCGTATATGCCTTCAAAGTAGGATCCTTATGATTCTTTGTATTTCTTCAGTGTCTGTTGTTGTTTCTTCCTTTTCATTTCTGATTTTGTTGATTTCAATACTGTCTCTCTGCCTTTTAGTTAGTTTGACTAACGGTCTGTCTATCTTATTGATTTTCTCAAAGAACCAACTCTTGGTTTGTTGATTCTTTGGACTGCTTTTTTAGTTTCTAATTTGTTAATTTCAGCCCTGAGTTTGATTATTTCCAGACGTCTACTCCTTTTAGGTGTTTCTGCTTTTTTTTTTTTTTCTAGGGCTTCCAGTTGAGTCATTAAGATGCTTATGCGCGATGTTTCCAATTTCCTTTCAAAGGCACTTAGTGCTATGAATTTTCCTCTTAGCACTGCTTTCAATGTATCCCACAAATTTGGGTACGTTGTTCCTTCATTTTCATTGAATTTCAGAAACTCCTTGATTTCTTTCTTTATTTCTTCCCTGACCCAGGCATCATTTAGCAGAGACTTGTTTAGTATCCACGTATGTGTAGGCTTTTTGTTATTTCTGTTGTTGTTGAATTGCAGCCTAAGAGCATGGTGATCTGATAGGATACAAGGTATTATTTCAATCTTCTTATATCTATTGAGGCTACTTTGTGGCCTACGATGTGATCCAATTTTGGAGAAGGTTCCATGGGGTGCAGAGAAGAAGGTATATTCTTTCTTGTTTGGGTGAAAGGTTCTATGGATATCTGTTAGATCCATTTGACCCATAGCATTGGTTAATGATGTTATTTCTCGGTTTAGTTTCTGTTTCAATGACTTATCCTTCAGTGAGAGTGGGGTGTTGAAGTCTCCCACTATTATTGTGTGGGGATCAATGTGTGGTTTAAAGCTTTTTTAGCAGATCTTTTACAAATGTGGGTGCCCTTGTATTGGGAGCATAGGTGTTCAGAATTGTGATGTCATCTTGGTTGACTTTACTTTTGATGGGTATGAAGTGTCCTTCCTCCTCTCTTTTGATTAATTTTGGTTGAAAGTCTATTTTGTTCGATACTAAAATGGCTACGCCTGCTTGCTTCTTGTGACCATTTGCTTGGAATATTTTTTCCAACCTTTTACCCTGAGGTAATGCCTATCATTATGAGTGAGATGTGTTTCTTGAATGCAGAAGAATGTTGGATCTTGTTTATGCACCCATTCAGTTAGTCTGTGTCTTTTTATTGGAGAATTGAGACCATTGATGTTGAGAGATATTAATGACCAGTGACTGTTAAGAGTCTTAATTTTAATGTTGTTTCCAGTCAAGCGTTTGTGTAGTTGTGTTTTTGCCATGGTATAGTTATCTATTTCCTGAGTAGTTTTCGTTGTAGCTTAACCCTTTGAGATGGAGTTTTCCTTCTAGCACCTTCTGTAAAGCTGGATTTGTAGATAGGTACTGTTTGAATTTGGTTTTGTCATGGAATATTTTGTTTTCTCCATCAACAGTTATTGATAGTTTTGTTGAGTAAAGTAGTCTGGCCTGGCATCTGTGGTCTCCTAGGGTTTGCAGGATCTCTGTCCAGGCCCTTCTGGCTTTTATGGTCTCTGCTGAGAAGTCGGGTGTAATTCTGATAGGTTTACCATTAAATGTTATTTGACCCTTTTCCCTTGCAGCTTTTAATATTTTTTCTTTGTTCTGCATGTTTTGTGTTTTGATTATTATGTGACAGGCAGTTTTTCTTTTCTGGTCAATTCTATTTGGTGTTCTGTAGGCCTCTTGTATGTTTATAGGCATCTCTTTCTTTAGATTGGCGAAATTTTCTTCTATGATTTTGTTGTGAATAGTTTCTGGGCCTTGTAGACTGATATCTTCTTTTTCTTCAATGCCTATTATCCTCAGATTTCTTCTTTTCATGGTGTCCTTAATCTCTTGGATGTTTTGTATCAGGAGTTTTCCAGATTTGGCATTTTCTTTAATGGTTGCCTCAAGATCTGTGATTGTATCTTCTAGACCTGAGATTCGTTCTTCCATCTCTTGGATTCTGTTAGAAAAGCTCACCTCTGTGTTGCTTGCCTTCTTCTCTGAGGTCCCACGTTCTCGTTTTTCTTCTGTCTGTCTATTTATCATTGAATCCATTTTCATTTTCAGATCTTGAACTGATTTCTTAATTTCTTTCATCTGGTTGTTTGTATATTCCTGAGTTTCTTCCATTGCCTCTTTATAGGTCTTCAGAGCTTGAACCCTTTTATTTATTTCTTTCATCTGGTTGTTTGCATTTTCCTGCAATTTTCCAGTTCCACTCTATTGCTTCTTTTATGTCTCTCACCTGTTTGACTGCGTCTTCCTGCATTTGATTACAAATTTTATTTGATTCCTCAATTATCATCCTCATTACTAAGGATTTGAGGTCATTTTCTTGTATTTCCATTGTATTTGAGTTCTCTGGGATTTTTTTCTTTGGGATAGCTGGAAACTGGTGACACCATGTTGTTTTGGGGTTTTTTGCTTATGCTTTTTCGCTGTCCTTTAGACATCTTTCTGTCTTTGTTTTTGCTGGGTAGCTTTCAGAGTTGGATGGAGGGAGTCTGATGATAGATTCACTTGTTTTCTCACGATTTCCCTAGGCTGGGAGCTCTAATGCTTCACTGGTGTGGATGTTAGGAGGTTAGCCCTGTTGTTTTGGACTCTCACAGCCAGTGATCTTCAGCTCCCCTGTGCTGTGGGTCCTGCAATTGTTCTGGGTCTCTGAATGAGCGTTGTGTCAGGCCTAGGTATCCATAGCCTTCTGTGTCCCCTGCCAAGTCCAGCCAGGAACATTGGGCCCTAACCACGGGCCGAACTCAGCTAGATTCTCAGGGCCTGAACTGTCTGCCGAGCTCAGCTAGGGATTCTGGGCCCAACATGCACACAAGGTCCAGCCAGAATTTTTGGGCTGGGACTACGCACCAAGCTCAGCTAGGGGCTTTTGGCCCAAAGTGTGTGCTGTGTTCAGTTCAGGGCCTGAAGTGTCCACCAAGCTCAGCCAGGAATTCTGGATTCAGACTGCACACTGTGTCCAACCAGAGTCTTAGAGCCGGTGGAACTGAGGGCTCCGCCCAGCCTGCGTCACAGCAGGAGAACTGTGGCTGCGCTGAGTTAGCGCTGGTGGTGGAACCAAGCGCTCTGCCCAGACTGTGTCACTGCAGGGGAGCTGCCGCTAAGCTGAGGTGGTGCCTAGGTTGGAACTGAGTGCTCTGCCCAGCCTGCGCCACAACAGGGGAGCTGTGGCTGTGCTGAGTTAGTTTTTCAGGCAGAATTGCTTGCTGGGCTGAGCCAGAACCCGGGACTCTGGGGCCGAACTGTCCGCTGAGTCCAGTCTAGGTCCCAAGGCACCATGCGACCCAAATCCTGCCCAGAGTCTCCTCTCCCGCAGTAAACTCCCACCGCCCATCACACCAATCGCCTCCACTGGAAGGCTATAAGCTGCAAACCTCAGGCACTGCCGCTACTGATGCTGGTGCCGCTGGTGCCACTGGTGCAGCTGCTGCTGCTGCCTCTGCCACTGCTGCTCCGATTCAAGCAAATTTGAGCTCCTCCCGTGTCCAGGGGCATGCAGGTCCTCCGCACCCTGGCCCCCCGAACCGTGGAGCACTCCTGCTGCTGTGGTGTGGGGACCTCGGTGTTTCTGGCTCAGAAATCTGTGCAATTCCCTGAATTGTTCACTGGAGCCTCCAAACACGGTCCACACTGCTCGCTGCCATCTTCGTGTCCTGGATATTATTTTTTCAATATTGTAAACTTGATCTTTTTCTTTTTCTTTCTTTCTTTTCTTTTCTTTTTTTTTCTTTTTTCTTTTTTTGGTTTGATGACTTCCAGTGTTTCTGAGAAACTTGTCTTTAAATAAAATGTTGTTAATTCTACTATAATAAATTATGTTATATTCTACGTCATGCTAAGATAACCAAGTAATTCAGTGGTATGAAATAATAAATGCAATAAATGTTAGAAAAGTGGTTATATAAAGGGTAATAACTGGTAGTTCAAAAGTAAGTCTATACAGCCTGCAAATATATGCATTAGAATGGTATTGTTTATTTACAAAATAAGATGAAACTGTCTTACAGGTCAGAGGTGGTTGGTAGTAAATCTGTGAAAATTTGTTGGTCTTTGGAATTTTCATTTAAAATATTATTTATTCTTTGAAAATGTTATACAATATAGTTTGATTATACTCTTTCCCCTTTGCCAACTCTTCCCAGATCCTTCCTTATGTTCCTATCTACATAACCTCATGTTTACTTTCTCCTGAACAAAAGGCAAAAATGGAATATCATATGTGATAACTTGATCCTTTTGAGCATGGGGCTTGCCCTGGAGTATGGTTGATATGTTCACTGTCATTCAATTGGGGGAGAGCACTCATTTTCCCTTTCCTAGCCGCTGTCAATAGCTTATTGGCAATGGGGGAAGCTTCGTGCATGATTCACTGTCTCCATGCTGTGATTGTGTTTAGCTTGAGCTTTTTTTTGTGCATGCAGGTTTTGTATATGTTGGTAAGTATGTGCATTTGCCCCACTGTATCTAGGAAACACTGTTTTCTTGAAGTCATTCACCACCTCTATCTCTTACAAATCTTTCTGCCTCATCTTCTGCATAGATCCTTGAGCCTTGAGGTGAGGAGTACAATATACACATCCCACTTAGGGATGAACATTTCAATGTTTCTTATTCTCTACACATTGACTAGTTGTGAGTTCTGTGTAAATACTTTTTACCGCAATAAAAAGCTTCTCTGATAAGGGTTGAATGTTATACTGATATATAGATATAGCAATATGTCTTTAGGAGCAATTTTATTGCTGTCATTTAGAATGCTAATGGGTTTTACCATAGGGAATGATAGATCTGGCCTCAGGAACTTAGTTTCATTGACAATGTAAGCTATAAGTTCCCTCTCATGGAGAGGGCCTTTAATTCATTAAAAATTGGTTGTTTATCCCTATGAGATCTGTGCCATTATTGCTCCAATGGGAATGTAGCGGGGTTGTGTTGATGATTACTGTTTTCCTTTAGTAGCATATATTGCACCATCCAGCACTATGATAGCTAGCAGAGGGAAAGTTTCTAGTTAAATATCAGCAAGACGTTGTCATGGTCTATGGTCTTAGTATGTGGTGTCTTCAGTAATAGGGGCTATATAGTCAAGTTATAGGAACTAACCAACAGTACAGGTGATAGCCTGTAATGTTAAGCTCTACGAACAAATAACTCAAATTATGTAATTTATTCCTAGCACTTTGGTTTTATTTGGTCACATATGATGTCTGATTGGGGTATTGTTCTCTACATTGTATAGTAGGGACTCTAAATGAGAGACGCATGGGAGAATAGCAAAATAAAAGGATACAGAGGGTCCTAGAAATCTACAAGTAGAACAATATGATAGGCAGATTTGGGCCCAGGGGTCCCGCTCAAACTAAGGCACCAGCCAAGGACAATACAGGAGGTAAACTTTAAACCCCTTCCCAGATCTAGCCAATGGTCAGAATATTCTCCACAGTTGAGTGGAGAGTGTGATATGACTTTCTCACGTACTCTGGTGCCTCACATTTGACCATGTCCCCTGGAGAGGGAGACCTGGTGGCACTCAGAGGAAGGACAGCAAGTAGCCAAGAAGAGACTTGATACCCTATGAGAATATATAGGGGGAGGTAATCCCCCTCAGGAACAGTCATAGGGGAGGGGAATAATGGGAAAATGGGGGGGGGGAGGAATGGGAGGATACAAGGGATGGGATAAACATTGAGATGTAACAAGAGTAAATTAAAAAAATCAAATTCTAAAAATATGGATACATTTTTAGAAATCTTCTAGAGTAGTAGGTTTCCATATGGCCATTAGAAGAATGGACTAAGAAACTGTGATATATTTACACGATGGAATACTACTCAGGTATTAAAAACGAGGAATTCCCGAAATTTGTGGACAAATGGATTGATGTAGAAATTATCATAATGAGTGAGTTCACCCAGAAGCAAAAAGAGACAAACAGTATATACTCACTTACATCAAAACACTAGTCCAAGGGATATGTACCATAAAAATCTTTACTTACCAAGAAAGTGGGTCAGAGGAGAGGATATCCGATTGAGACTTTAGGCAAGAGTAGCATGGAAGAAAGAGGAAATAGTAGGACCCACAGGGTCCTGGAAACCTACAAGAAGAACTTTATGACAGGCAGATCTGGGTCCTGGGGTCCTCCTCAAACTAAGGCACCAGCCAAGGAGAATATAGGGAGTAAGCTTCGAACCCCTACCAAGACCTAGCCGACGAATATGATATTCTCCACCGTTGAGTGGAGAGTGAGATCTGACTCTCATATGAACTCTGGTGCCCCTTTTCTGACCATGTCCCCTGGATGGGGAGACCTGGTGGCACTCAGAGGAAGGATAGCAAGTTACCAAGAAGAGACTTGATATTCTGAGAGCATATATAGGGGGAGGAGGTCTCCCTCAGTCACAGACATAGGGGAGGGGAGAAGGGGAGAAATGGGAGGGAGGAAAGAATGGGAGGAAATGGGGGAAGAACTAACAATCGAGATGTAATATGAATAAATTAATAAAAACAAAAGGAAAAAAAAAGGGTTTTTAGTGTTTTCTGCCTCTGCCCATGTTCCCTGTTCTCCCATGTCTTCTCTCTTCCCACTGACTTTACCCCCCATTATGACATCTTCTTTATAGCTCTCTAATACTATATTCTATTGCACCACGTAAGAGCTGACAGTAGTTTTGTTTGACTCGTTTGTCTTATAATAAGCCTCATATGACATTATTAGAGCAAAGGGAATATTTAACTCAAGTGCGTTAACACAAAGATGAATAGAGTTTGTGTGCATTATTCTGTTGTTTTCTCTATGATGCTTTGTCTTTGTTCTCTCTAAAATTCAATCTAAAATCAGTCCACATAATTCCCCTTACTGGGAGACATGACTTCACATAAATGGGTAAGTTCATTTTTGCCCCAAACCCTACCACCAATCATACCTACAATGGCCCACTTGTTTTTTTACGTTTCTTGAGGAAAAAGATCTTAGCCCTGGGGAAAAGGAAGTCTTGTATTTAAAAAAAAATGCATATTCACAAAGGCTTTTTAGTGGTGAAATGCTCTTAGCTGAAGCGTGATTAGGTGAATCTGTGAAGGCAGAATCTTTAATAAATTGACAAGAAGTAAAAACTAATGATTTCAAGATAAGATGAGCAATGGCTACAGGTTCCAGGGCAAAGCTGACATGACGGAGAGAGATGCTATAATACAAGTGACATCATCAAGCACTACTATGGTTTGCATTTTCAAAAGTACTGAACATGTTAGCTTAGACTTCAGAATTGTGTTGTGACACTGGACAATTACTCTCACTGATTTAGCTCCTCTTGTTTTGATGTCTAATCTTACATTTTGTTTCCCATTAAGAAAACCCACAACAATTATTTTCTATTCAGATTTACTGTCATGCCTCTGTCTAGAAAGCCCCTTCTGCATGCTGCTTCCTAGACAAAGCAGCTCAGGGAAATGTTGTATTTTTTTTTCCAGATAAGTGTTTCTAACATCTAATTTAATACCCAGGTTTCACAGCAATTAAGGGCTTGCTCTTCTTTGCACCATGACAAGGATGCCTCCAGGAGCCTAAGAGTTAAGTGAACACCTAGTGTTCATCTCTGGCTAATAGATTTGACTAAGTAAGGTTAGGGTACATTGTTAATAACTCTTCAAAAGTTCTGCATGTTCTGAAAATATTTTATAAAAAAATATTCAATAAAATATATTATTAGCATTTTGAGGAACTAAATCTATCAGGAAAACATCAAAGGTCTTCTGCAAGAAGGCAAACATGAAGTTAAAATAAATAAGTATGTCTTGTTACATACTGTGACTCATTTATTTTGTATTAAATTAAGTATATTTTAATAAATATTTTGTAAATTATTATGCATATATATGCAATGGCACAAATATATGCATATGTGCATATAGTTTCTCATTGAGAAGGAACATTTTATAGTTCCTATAAAAATACTTAATTAGTGCATTGTATTTTCTAATAATTGCTAAAAGATGGTTAGCTTTTCTCACTTTTAAAAAGAAGAAACTGAGTATTGTTGATGTACAATTTTGACACATCTAAATGAAACTAGATATTTAGTTTGAAGTGTATCTGTAACATTATTTAAATATACCAAAGTTATTAAACTTCTTTATAGTTTTCAACATTGTATAAGCCCCAAACTATGAGTTTAAGAAATATGAGATTCCTAAGAAACATGCTTATGCCATTCAAGTCTTCCTGTGGCATGAGTCCTGTAGTCTGCTCCTCTGAGTCTTCTGTTTGTCTATCTTAATTTGTCCAGTCCCTCTTCTTTGTATTTTACTGTATTTTGTATTACTTTACTGTATTTTACTGAATCTTTTGTCCTGTGTCCTATGTTTAACAAAAGTAATCAGAGATCTAAGAGGAAAAAAAAAGAGGCTTAAATATTTGAGGCTGTAGAAGGCTAGAGGCAGATATTTGATATCCCATTCTAGAATCCTTGAGTTAGGCTTTGTCAGATACCTTCACTACTGGTCCACTATGGACTAAGGTCTTCAATGTTACTAGGTAGCATGCAGTCCTAAAGTGAACAATTGCTCAAAATTCCTTCCTCCCAATGTTGGGGCAAGTTCAAGAGACAGAGGAACATTTTAATCCCCTCAGGAGCACATCCCCACTGCCACTTAAATTCACAATGATTAGTAGGATAACTACACATTTGTTTCAGTACAGTGTGTTCTAGACTATGGAGGCAAAGGCAAGAAAATCATTAGAGTGGACCAAACGCTTGTATGATTCCATCTTTTTCTGCCCAGATGGAACAGGCACCAAAACTGGACAAACTAAATTTCCAACTTGGTTGATACAGAATCAAGGTTTTGACTCACATAGATTCAATATGGAAACATTTAGAATATGCTAGTTAGGGAATTTACTATTTAGTGTACATTGTCTGATTATTTAAAAAGTTTATATTCTATGGATCTCAAAACAACAAAGAGGTACTTGCAACATGGAAATATGCTCAGTAAATTGCCAACTATCAGAGTAATGGGAGTGCCTGCTTTAAAGACAAACGTAAGACCCACCCCATCAACAGAACTCTGTAAGCCCTAACATGGCAGTTTCCGAGCACTAACGATTTTAAGATCTAGACTGTAGCCAGAGCAACAGGAAGCATCTGTTGGCCACTTTAAAATGACGTTTTGTTTTTGCCACACAAAGACAATTCAGGCTTATTTTCCATGCTTGTTATTTTGTCTTAATGGCTACAGAAAAGGAAGGCCATTTCTTGAGGTGTCTTAAACTTGAAGAGAGAGGAGAGGGACACATGAAGAGTCCTCAAGATAAAGCAAGCTTATGTGTAAAAAACAGAATGGCCTTAAGCTACATGCAGGAGAAAAATAGGACCATAGATAGGAAGGGGTGGGGAAATGTGAGCTTTCAGACAATTCTGCCCCCTTGTCTGGTGAGCCTGTGACCAATGAGACTGTCTGAAGAAACCCTCAGTGAAGAGCACTATAAAAGTTCATCTTTCTTTTTCATTATGCTTTATATATTAGCCAAGGGAGGATACCCATATTTAATATTTTGTAAGGCAAAATTGTATGCCAATAATACCCTTTGTTCTTGTCCCCAAATTGAATTTTAGAATTTTGTTTTGATGTCACAGGAAGTCTGACGTTATATTGGAGAAGGTTATGGAGAAGGGACCTCCACCAGGAGGTCCTCATTATACAGTCCTCCGTCACTTGGGGGAGCTGGGACGGGAGCTTCTGTAACGTAACTAGAAGCAGAAATACATTTGTACACATGAAAATGAAGATTCGGGGCACTTCTATAAGTTACATATTGTCTATCACTGATTAAAAACATCAGTATAAACTGTGTTTGGTGTAGAGGTTCTCCAAGACTGAAATTATTTGTATCCTTAAGAGGGAAATGGCAATAGATTCTTTTGGAACTCAAGTATGTGTGAGTGCTATGTCCAGAGATACCTGGGGAAGGAACCCTTTGCTCGTTCTAACCATCTTCGCCTTCCTTCCTTCCTAGGTAGGAGAAACAAGCTGGAAGGAAGGCTTCTGTGGCCACCCTGCTTCACAGTTACACATATGTGAGATGAAGCCTGGTAAAGCCAATTTTAAGTTTGAGTTAGGGTGAGAAATGTACTTTTTAAAGTTCACCCAAGGACCCCGAATGCCTAGTCTGTGTTGTTATATTTGTGGTGGGTACTATTTGGCAGTGAAAACATCTGCACTCTACACACCTGTGCCTGTGTGTTTTCCTCTTATGTCACTTTAAGGTGAAATCATGCAGGATGTAGAAAAACCATGAGTCCATGACCATGTTCTCTCAAATATTAAAGAGAAAGGTGAGTTCTTTACCCTTCCTCACAAACGCAGTTACATATACTGGTTCTTAGCATTGATAACTAACCATAGAGCTGACAGGGGTTAGGCAACTATGGTAGACTGCTAAGGAAAAGAGATTTTGTACACTTTCCCCAAAAAGTGTTTTTAAGAGTTTGAAAAAGCAGGTTATTAACTATTCTTTAAACTACTGAACCAATACTTGCAATTAAATATTGTTCCCTCTCCAAATCCTTATTCTTGAAAGCATGTTAGGTGAGACACTTGTCAAAAATATTTCTCCAAGGTTTTAATCTTTCAGTATGCTGAATAAATTACTAAGAATGAAGATAATATTAGTAAAAATAATATGTGGATATATTATATTTGCAAATATAGATTTAATGATCCTAATCCAAATAATAACAAAAAAAGCTCTAAATATTCTTATTGTATTTCACATGCTCACCTAGGTTTTCCTGAGGCTCTTGTCCATAGACAGTTGCTTTATGTTGACATTTTCTACTGGAAAGGATAGAATCTCAAGGGACTTCTAAAAAGTGACTGAGGGGGGAGTGATGTATTCCTGGTTTTGTGTAGTTCCAGTGTTCACTTTAAAGCAATGTACTCCTTTTCTGTTTCTGTCCCAACATTCCATAATTATATCATTTTGCAAGAATTGTGTAATTTACATAACCACCTAAATTGTCATAATTGCTAGAAAGTGCTGAAAAAGCATACGGTAGGCATTTCAGATTCATTTCTGCTCTCTGTTTTAAACTAATTTGAAATGCCTTTTGCATAAAAATTCTTTTGGTCAACAAAAAAGTAACTTGGGTTTGGTTTTGCTGGAACCCCATTTTCTTTTCCTTAGGCTGACTTTTCATTTTCCAGGAATCCTTTCCATTTTCCATCTACCTGCACACCTGGGTGGAGGGACCCCTGGTAAACAAGCCCCTGAGCCCTGACTTTACACAAGAAACCGAGACCACAGTGTTACCTTACTCATCTGAGTCACACAGCTCATTGTTCAGAGAAAGCCTAAACACCACACCACAACACAAAACAGTAACAAAATCCTGTGCATGATTCTATCCTACCATAGTTTTATTCACTATTTTTAAAAATGAGGAAGAGGAAAAATCCAAGAATGAATGGTCTCTCAACAGTTTTCTCAGCATGCCATTTCCATCATAATTATCTTAACCATCTGTTTTGCTTGGAACATGAGAAAGAATTTGATATTAAGAAACTAAACTGTCATTCTGTACAACAGAGTAGGGTTTGTTAATGGGACCTCATTTTAGGAGATAAAACGAGATACCAATTGGATCAAATTTTATCCATAAAGCAGAATTCCAATATTTGATCATTATTTCTCTGGAAATCATCAGCTCATATACTTTTATAATACAAGTTTTAAGTGTAGGTTAGAACAGTGAATGGTATATATAGCATTTGCTGAAAGTGTAATCGGGAAACACATGATGAAAAATACTACCAAACAGGTAAGAGTGCTTAAAAATGGGTACTAATTTTCTTCATTTAAATCTGCTTTTACTTCTCTGAAAAGTGAATCCATCTTTTCATAGTTAGGCTGTATATTAATGTTTAGCTTCCTGAAAGCAATTTGGCTGTTATGTGAGGCTATTTGTGGCAACATAAGAGATATGCATAAATAGTAAGCCATACTTCCGGAGTACTTCCTTACTCCTACATGTGGAAATTTATATGAACACACTGCATACTGCACACACACATACAGTATATATATGCACACACATGCATGTGCACACTCACACATACACATAAACACACACAAACACTAACATACTCATCCATACACACACAATCACCTATGCACACCCACATACACACATATGCACATACACTCATGCACACACAAATATACACCCCACACCCACCACACACACATATACACAAAACCCAGTTTATACTGCTAGAAATTGAAGTTTCAAAAACAATAAAAAATGAATCACCTCATTTATATGTTTTTGACAAGTATTATACAATACTTAATTTAATAAAAATTAAAAATAGTTTCACACAGTATGTCTATCATTTAATTAAACTTTTTAAATTATAGGTATTATTTCAAAGAATTCTCAATATTGAAAATAATTAACTAAATTTTTTGTGATCTAACCAAACATCAACCCAAATATCTGCCAACAGTAAAGGCAGCTTACGGCTTGTGAATCAGGATTCAAAAACAGCTCAAGCTTACTGCTTCTGGAACAAGCAGTAAAACAGATCAATTTTCTTAGGAATCAAAGAAAATGATCAATTATGGAAGGAAAGAAATCCCTTATAAACTATCATTTTTTTTCTGAAATTGGGCGAACAATATCAAAGTGAAAAGAAACCAGTGACCCATTTATTTATTTATATTTTATTTTTTATTAATTAAACATTTTATTTTTACATATACACATATATTATTACTCATATATACAATAAACTACCTACAGCAAGAAGAACCATGACACAACCAGGAATTATATAAATGTTACATTCTCAGTGTTTTGGCTATTTGTATTTGACAGCCTTGAAGAAAACATCTTTCCTATCTTGGTGCATATAAAATTCTGAATGTAAATCAATCTCCATCACATCTTGTCATTATCAACTTAAAACATCTATCTAGAGTTAAAAGTATCTTAACCCCTAAATAACTAAGCTTCATTGTAAAACTAAGCTAGTTGGTCTTCAACCCCATCAGAGACTTGAGAAGGAGTAAACTTGATTACCTGAGTATGCCAGGAGTGCAGCTTAGTAGCTTTCCAAATGAGAAGATGACAGAGACAGTTTGCTACCTGAATAGTCACCCAGAACTCTCTATAACATTGGAGAATCTTCTTCAGCCTTCTGTATATCTGACAGACATATTTGTGAGGCAGGAACTTTTGAAGACTTGCTTATTCTGTCTTGGCAGAGGTTGGCTGTTGACTCTGCCTGCATGCAAGCTTGCCCTTTTTTAGACAAAATTCTGTCTGTGGTAGAAATGAGGACATTTTTCCCAGTGGCTTATTTGCCACATTTGAAGCCATCTCTATAAGGAGGTTCTTTGATGCTCATAATCCTCTTTGAGGTAGGCTGAGCGTTGCCAGGAGTTAACTTGTCTCATTGTTAGTGAATCTTTAAAATAATAAAAACATTTTAAATGCCATATTCTGTATGTTTCTGAGGTTTTTGAAGACTTTATCTAATTATTCCAACTTATCTTTCTATAGAATCATATCTATCTGTTGCACCTAAGATGTATATACTTGTGATAAAAGTAGACTAGTAATTCACATGACCATGATATGATCAACTAACAATTAACTTGTATAACTTATTTATCCTAGACAGCCTGCACTAGCACTTTAAAAGTATTTGAAGTAAGCCTTTTATTAGAATTGAGTTATATGTGTGACCCTTTTTAAATTAACATCCTACAGAACAGAATATTCATCACAATGCCACTCAGATAAAAATGAAAAGAAATGAAACAGCCAACATTTTTGTTACATGGCTTTGTTTTCAACAAGAACCATGCTTTCATACAACTGATGATATATCATAATAATTTCAGTGAAGGACTTTAGGAATGGTGGGATATTTTTATTTGTAAGAGATAGAATAGTAATTCAATTGCTTTCTAAGACTGCAAGGCAATTACCTGTTTTGCAACTAATTATATAGCAGAAAAGAATAATTAATTATGAATTTCTCTTTGCTTACATGGTCATAAAAATATAAAAGCCAATTATGTCACATGCAGGTCAGTGTAATTCTTATTCCAGTAATACTGGCAACTAATTAATCACAAAACTCAACTGCAAATGGATCAAAGACCTCAATAGAAGAGCAGATACACTTAATTTGACACAGGAGAAAGTGGGGAATAGTCTTGAACTTATTAGCACAGGAAGACTTTTGAACAGAATACCATTAACATAGGCACTAAGATTTACAATTAATAAATAAATAGGGCCTCATGAAACTGAGAAGTTTCTACATGGCAAAGAACACCATTATCTAGGCAAAGTAGCAGGGTAGGGAATGAGAAAATATTTTTACCAGCTATACATCTGATATATAAAGAATTTATAAAAGTAGATATCAAAAAATCAAATAATCCAATTAGAATATTGGGTATAGATTTAAACAGTAGAAGTTTCAAAAGATTAATTACAAAATTGCAAAGAGGCACTTAAAATATGTTCAACAGCCTTAGTCATCTTGGAAAAGTAAGTCCAAACTACATTGAGATTACATAAAACATTAGTCAGAATGTACAAAGTCAACAAAAAAGGTGGCAGCTCAATTGGCGACAATGTGGAATAAGAGAAACCCTTCTTCATTGCTGGTGGGAGTGGAAACTTGCACAGCCACTATGGAAACCAGTGTGCTGATTTCTCAGGAAGATAGTAGTTTACTATAAGGCCAGTTAGTCCATCTTGAGCGTATACTCAAATGACACTTCAGCTTAACATAAAGACATAGCACAAGCATGCTAACTCCTACATTATTAATAATAGCCAGAAATTGGAAACAACATGGATGTCCCTAAGCAGCTGTATGGAAAAAGAAAATGTGGTACATTTATATAGCCATTAAAAATGAAATAATGAAATTTACAGGTAAATAAATGGAGGTAGGAAAAATCATCATGAATGAAGTAACTCAGACCCCAGAAAGAGAAAAATGCTATGTATTCACACATATGTGCATGATCCCTGTCTTTGACAAGCAAGTCATAATCCTTCTAGCCACAGACACTAAGAGACTAGGGGTAGGAATAGAAAAGTGTGGATGGATGAGGTGGGGAACTGCAATAGGGGTATAAAATGGGGAGAAAGAGAAAAAATGTTTATCAAGGGAGTCAACACAGGAAGGGTCAGCTATAACTAAGGGCCACTTGAGGCTTCCTAAAATATATACAAATATGAATTAAATTGCACAATAATAACAGGACAGTACCTCAACAGGAAATATCTTGTCACCAAGTGAAGCTTCCAGTACCAGGAATGGATTATAGCCAATCATATTGTTGGTAAAAGGGTCCTCACAGGGTCCCCCCCAAAAAAGGCAGCCTATTGTCAAGTCCAATGGTTGCTCTACACAAACTGAAAGTATGACCACATTTCTAAAGACAAAACACACACAGCTCATAGAACATGAAGAAGTGGAGCTCTGACCTACCTAGAGCTTTACCCCTATGGACTAGCATTCATGAGACTGGAAGGTACTCTACATACTATCAAAGGAAAAGGCAAACCACCTGGCTAAACACCTTCCACCTACAGTGATGATCTACTGGAACTAGTGCAAACTGATACAAAGTGGGTGGAAATAATTGACCAATACCTAATTGATTTTAAAGCCCACTTCATGAGATGGAACAAATAATTCTGCCAAGAGCCTGAGACTAGGTTGGCTAGGCCAGGGACCTAGAGGGAAATCAAATATTACTGTTTTATATACTAGTAAAGGACTGGCTCTGCCATTCTCATAGATCATCTCTGTGCTCAGCCATCATCAGAAGAGTTTCCTTCTTCAGTAGAGGAAAATGAAAATAAAGACCCAGTTAAGGCACAGAGAACCAGAGACCTTGGGTCACTCAATCCTAAATGGGATGTGATCTTCATATCCATCCCTTGAGGGCTCAGGTAACCAAGGACTAAAAGGAGTCTGAAAGAATATAACAGCTGGAGGGGATGGAGGACAACAAAGAAACAGGGCCTTCTAAACATAACAGAACCAATGCACATGTGAACTAACAGAGACTGTGGTAGCATGCACAGGACCTGCACAGGTCTGCACCACCTACAGTCTCACTGGGGATACAAACTACCTTCAAAAGCAGGCTCCCATGCCCAGATGTAGTTGGCTAACATAAAATGAACTCAATGGCCTCTTTGAGGGTTCTTTGTCCATACTATTTTGTCAGGCCCTTTTTTTTTAACGTTACAGGTCCTCTGTGCACACAAACACACACACACATGCACATACACACATAGATGCACATATACATTATATACACACACACATATATATGTATGTAATATATATTACACACACACACACACACACACACACACACACACACACAATCTTCCAGTTACGGGTTTTTATGGGATTTCTGTGTGGACAAATATGGTGTCTCTATGTCCATATATGCTTCCTGTGCTTTTTCTTTGGATCCTTTTCTTCCATTTGTTTTGGCCTATTCTGATTTGCTCTGTTTTATCTTAATTTATTTGATTTGTTATTATTTCTGAGAATAGTGTCTATTTGTTCTTTAAGAAAAAGTAGAAAGGTTGTGGATTTGGATGGGAGCAGATGTGGGGAAGGAAAACCATAATACATTGTATGAAAAAACTGTATTTCCAATTAAAGAAAAAAAGGAAAAGAGTGAAATTGTCTATATATTTTCACATACACACATACACATTCACATATATACATATAAATATGAAAGTAAGCAGACCTATGAGTACACTGTGAATTAAATATTAAGCTATTTTTTATAACAGTCACTTTTCCTTTATTTGTTTTTTTTAAGTCACAATATATTAACCTATCATTTTCCTAATTTCTTGGCAGGGCAGTAGAAAACCAATAAATCAGTGATGCATACTAACCCAAGTATTCAATTTCGATTATAAGGTTTTTAATATTGTTTATGTTTAATCTCCCTGTATAATTTGAAATTTTATTTTATTTTATTTTATTTTATTTCTATCTAATTAGCTGGTATGCATTATGTAAATAACTATGTGAATACATCTTTCAAAGGTAGAAAATTCACAAATTTTCTTTCTTCCTTTATTTTAGAGATAAGAATCAGTTAAAACTTTTATTCTTGCTGTGCTATTCAGGCATCCTGGAATTTAATTTCAGATTTAACTGTAACAACCTTCCTAGGAATACCTTTTCTTGATACAAATGAAACCAGCCATCATTACAACAAAGTACCTTTTTAAAATTAGTACAAGGTTAAATATTTTGTCTTCTGTGTGCAGAATGGAGATCAGGAAATGTTGAAGTACCAAGCAGGTATTTCAGGTGATGTTCCCAATGGTGGGTGTCTAGATTGTGGTGATTGGATCTTCTGAATAGCTCACCCTGCTTAGGCTGGAGGTGAGAATATTCGTTGCAATGTTGCTGCTGGCCTGAAAGTTCAAGTCAACCACAAACTGCAATATCCTGACACAGCTTCATGCTGAAAAGGACAAATTTATGCATAGTATAATAGTTGAGAGACTAGAGGGAAGAGAGTTGACTTCACTAGTGAGCCACCCAGATGGGTCCAGTAGTTCTCAGAGTCCACTTAGTAACTTTGTAGTGGTATAACCCTGTATTGCTGTCATATTTTTAATTGTATCATTTGAGAATCTAATTGAAATTAAAATACTCTCCAGCCAGAAGGGGCTACATTTAACAGGTCTTAAACTATTATGCTGGTCAGAGAACTTGTACTACCTGAAAAGAGGAGTCCCTGTAAAGTGTGCACAGCAGGCACACAGCTATCCCTACTGGGAAGTCAGTCACTACTCAATCCCCAAAAGTAAATACTGATTTGAGTGAGTTCAGCTCACCACATTCATATAGGGGATTCTTAGAACACACCCTACAGAAGCAGCTGTGATACCAGTTACTCATCCTGGATGCACTTGGCTATTACATTTTATACTTGTTGAAATATCAAAGGAAAACCCTTTTTAAAAATTGCCAGACTTTGTCTTACATTTAAGTTTGAACTTTACGTTTTGAGAAAGTATTAATTACTGCTTTATTTTTATTTGTCAAGAGAATATTGAGTGCCTAAAGCAAAGACTTTATCACCAAAAAAAAAAAAAAAAAAAAAAAAAGATTTTGTATCACTAACAAAACATCTTCCAAGGGGAGAGGAATGCCAAGTCCCACTGCTTAATTCTAGCTGCCTTTGCTGTGTGCTTCCTCTCATTCAGTGTGCATTGGTGCTTTGCTTGCATCTGTTTATATCCTTGTCTATTATTCATCTACAGCATAACTGCTCAGCAGCCATTACTTCCTTTCATGTCTTTTCTGCATCTTTTGTTTCCATCGTTTTTTTTTTTTTTTTTGGCAATAAAAGCAAGAGAAGGGTGCAGAGCTTTAAAAAAAAATGCAGTAAGAACATCATGTTTCTACATTTCTATGAACATTATTGCTTGTTTCAAAAGGTTTTAAAAATGCTAACATGCATCCAGGAAAGTTGAAGCTCGTAGGTATAATGCTTTTGAAACTTTGGGTGAATGGAATCGAAGCTGTGTTTTCTGGAACAGCTTACTACTATTGAGTCTTTATGTGGCAAATTGCCTTGTGCAGTTTTCTGTTTGCTGCACATTTTAATACCAGAATTTCAAGTGACACAGTCATAATGATTCCTCACCTTGATAAAGCACTTCACAATTTTATCATGCTTGCTCATTCATTATGTCTTCTCCTCTTTCAGAGTAGGTAATTAGAATTTTCATTTCAAGTTTTCACACAAAAAAGAGAAAGTAGATTAAATGATATGCAAGGTCAAAAGGTCAATGAATCTCTGATCCTAACACTACATTTATTTCATAAGTATATCAATATTGTGTGCGCCAGGAGAAATCTCACAAAATAAAGCTGGACTAGACATTGTGCAGGCCAAGGAGGTAAGATATATTTGGGGAAGCTTAGATCACATGAGTATAACTTGGTATGTGATTTCAAGTCAGCTTTGTTCCCCAAACCCAATAAAGCAATGCTGATAATCAAACTTAGTATTCTAGCACAAAAACCTTCTCCTATATATCAAGAGGTTCCTGCTTTCTATGAAGCCCTCTGTACATCCCAAGTTGTCAATATCTGGGAGTCCTCAAATTGTGTTTGTGCTTAAGTGTCTAATGCAACATGCTAGATTGTGTCCAATATCCTTTCAGATTTATTTTTAGTAAGCCAATTGAATGTATGTAAAGCCAGTTAAAATAATCAAAATTAAGACATATGTATCCTCTTATGAATTCAGATTATATTTTGGTTTCCTTGTAAACCTTCAAATATCTAAAGTAATTGTTACATTCATTTTTCAGATAGCTGTAAACTTGTTCAGTAAGCCTTTTAACTATGAAAAACACAAAGATCCACACAAAAGCAACTCCAGTGTCCTTTCTTCAAATTCAGTGCTTTGTAATATCAAAATGCAAAATGAATTAAAATTTAATAATTCAATTAGAATAACAATAAATGTCACAAAGTCCACATTTTAATATATATCATGGTTAAGTTTACATTGTTGTAAATATCATAAATAGGTTGAGATTTCTATATGATTAATATTAAATATTCATTGGTTTTGGTATGCCTAAAAGATTTCTAAGATTTAGAATATCAATAATTATTTTATTAATGGCTAAAGACCTCCCCCAAAACCATTTGAGATGGAATACGTCTTTCAAAATAATGCTGAATCAGAATTATGGGAGTGGTTCTATTCCTATAGGTACCCTGTTATAAATATTATGGGTTTGTAATACAGTTGGCAAAGAAACTAATAATGTTTTTTTTTTTATGCTCTGGGGAGTTTTTTCCTCCTGTTGGGTTGCTTTGCCCCACTTCAGTATAGAAGATTTTGCTTCATCTTATTATATTTTATTTTGTCCCGTTTAGTTGTTATTTCCTAGAAAACTGTTCTTTTATAAAAAGAGACAGAAAGTTCTCAGATCCAGAGTGGAAGGGAGATGGAGAGAAACAGGGAGGATCTGATCGAGGAAAAATTATAAGGATATATTGTATGAGAAAAGAATCTTTTTTCAATAAAAATCAGAATTTAAAGATAAGTTCTTAAAGATATGCATCTTACCAAGTTACCAATTATAGCCTTATGTCAGAGAACATTTTAGCTGTTTCTGTGGGTATATGTTCATTCTATATTTTTCCTTTACAGTTACCACAAATGATACTTGCTCCCTGAAGAGAAATCATGTTCATCAAATAACTTTTATTACTATGTTTCTCTGACAATTTCTTCTCACACTTTCTGACCTACAAATCAAAACAAAACACACAATTTCCCCATGTCTGGGTCCCATGTAGAATTTTCTGAGTTAACTATGCAGTGCTGGTACAAAAAAAAAAAAAAAAAAAAAAAAAAAAAAAAAAATCGAGAGGGTTAACAAGCCGTGGGCTTTGATCAAAGCAATTAAGAAATGTTAATATTAAACAATTGTATAATTATGCTTTGTGCATGTATGTGTGTTAGTATGTGGGTAGGTGAATAAAAGTGTATGTACACGGGTGTGGAGGCAAATTCAGGCATCATGCTTTTTAATTTTTTAAACTTTTTATTTGTTCTCTTCACATCCCTATTGTAGCCCCCTCCCTTGTTGTCTCCTGATCTCACCCTTCCTCCCTTCTCCCTTCTCCCTCTCCTCCCAGGTCCTCAGAAACGGGAGCAGTTCTTGCTCTGTCTTGGAGCTCCAAGTAGACTATGCTGGATGACCAGTGAGCACAAGGACTTATCTGTCTTTTTTTGTTTCTCCAGTGCTAGGATGACAAGCCCAAGGCATTTCACTGAGCTTTCTTTTGTCTTGGGTTTTGAGTATCTAACTAGGGTTCCAAATGATCTATCCCTCCAAATCCAAACTCATGATTATTTTAAAAGCTATTATTGGAATTGCTAAGCTGACATTAAATGGTAAATAGTAAAATTATTTGACTTTGGCCCTGCTATTCTGGCTTCTTCAAATCTGAATTACAGTTTCCTTATTAGAGCTGTGGCTGTCACTGGGGTGTATGGTGATTCCTACAGAGAAACAAGTTGCCTTCTCCTTTCACGTTCCTTAATATGAAATATTTGGAAGAGCTCATTACCCATGGTGCCCTTCCCCAGAAAAAGACATTCAGCAAAAGCCACAAACCTCTGTCATTTGCACTTCTTGTTTACCAATAGTAGTTAAGAGAGAAGAAACAACTGGCTACAAAAGCTAGCTTCTACCCTCTGATACCTCACTCTTTAATGCCCTTTCATTAACGTAATAAGAAAGAGACAGCAAAGGTTACTCAGATTAATGCTTTCATAGTCATCTTTAGAGGCCTTTGAACATTTTAATATGTACCCCTTAATGAATCTGTAGAAACTGAGAGCTACACATCAAGAACGTTTAACAGAGGGCTTCTCCATCGTTTTCTCCACATTTTTATTATAATTTATTCATATTACGTCCTGACCATTGATCATTACCCCCTCACTTGTATCTTCCATTCCCACCCTATTCCCCTTCCCTAGACCTCTGACAAGGGAGGCCCTCCTCCACCAGCATCTGGCTACAGCCGATCAGGTCTTATCTGGATAGCCTGCATCACCTTCCTCCGTGTGCCCTGCCAAGGGGAAGTGACCAAACCATGGGTACCAGAGTTCATGTCAGAGGCATGGTTCTCAAGTTTTTAAGAATAGTTGTGGCATAGACACAGTCTAACCGGCCATTGTGCTCTGTGGTCTTATGTGGTTCTCACTTATAGATGCCCTCTAGTGCTTAGAAGCTCAAGTATTATCCAGAAGTATACAGTAAGTCACAAATTCTGACCTAGGCTTAACCTTTCTCAACATTAATTAAATGCATGGAGCCTTCTTTTAGCCTCCTTCTACAAGCATTCCAAAAAGCAAAGGTTCATTATCATCATTGCTACAAATTATAGTATGAATTTGTATATGATATATAGTATCAATATTTTCCACACAAAAGCCACTATCAGCACAATTCTTTGTGCTTTAAACATGATTTCCCCATCTAATATAAAAAAAAAAGTCTTATGTGTATATGCCACTTAAGTGTGGTACCCTCAGAGGCTAGAAGAGGGCATTAGATCCTATCAAGCTAAATGGAAAGGCACTGTGAGACACCAAATGTTGATGCTGAGAGTTAACTTCAGAATCTCTGCCAGAGTTTCAAGTACTCTTTTCTGCGAAGCCAGCTTCCCAGCCCCTTCCTGAATACTGTTTCCTCTCATTTCCCATATGTTTAGCCACAATTCTATGAATGTTATCGAAATTCTGAGCTGCTTTGACCATGTGAAGAAGGATTCGACATAAATGAAATTAAATATGCAAATATGTTCCTGAACTCAAATCATAGAGCTTTGTATGAAAAGGACACATATATATCAGTTTATTATACTTACGTGTCACAGAACTCTCCACATACAAGTTGACTTTAAAATTAGCTCATGAGAACAGGAAATATCATAAGTCAGAAAGTCATTCTTTATTTAATTAAATTAAAAATTTCTTGTTAGAAGGGATTTTTCATGAAGACAGGAAAAGAACTAAAACAAGCAAATAAAATGCATTTGCCTGAACTCACAGGAACATACGAATATGCCAACAAAACACATACAAAGACCCAATTGCAGACAGGACAAAAGCATTAGACATAAAACATGCAATATGCAATGGAAGATATTGAGAAACACTGCCTTAAAAATATGTTAAAAATGGTTAAAAGTTAGTTTAATAAAAGAAAACACATTACAGTGAATTATTTTTAGGTGCAACTGATACAGGATGACCTGCAGTGATTTAACTACATCATCACACCTGCATAAAGAGACCCATATGGGGCAAATGGGCATCATTTGATTCCAATTTGCTAGACAGATGATGTCTTATGAGGGAAAAGCCTTTAGAGTTTCTTCCGATTCCCTCAAAGCCTGACCTGCCTTCAGGGTGGCAATTCGTTCCCTCAGCAGCCAGTCTCTGGTGGTTCCCATCATTGATCAAACGGTGGAGGATGACTTTTTGTGGATAAATCACTTAGAAAGAAAGGCCTCACAGGGCAAGGGAGCAGGAGGGCACCTGTCCTTACATTGTCCTGAAGGTAACCTCAAGTGTGACTTTCTGCTGGGTGAGAGGTAATTCTTTGTCTACTGAGGCTTAGTGTATATCATTCACAGAAAAGGTCACATATCTTGACTAGTTTCTGTGCTTGAGAATTGGATCACTGTCTGAGAAGGAGCAGAGATCTGGGAGAGTAGGTTCTCTTGTGAGAATCTAGGTCAGATTTCATCCAGCACTGCCACCCAGGCCCTTCAAAGCAATCTCTCACATTGTGGAAATACTTGGAGCAAAACCTGATGGTTGTTCATAAATTATATTGCAACCAGAGAGAGAAAAAGTTATTCTATCCCTCTTTTGACTCCATCTTTTCATAAGGTAAGTCATAAAATTTAATTGGTGACCCTAGAGCAGGGTCATAGTTCTTAAATTCAACTCTATCCTTCCTAACCTCCAAGTCAATAATAATAACTGAAGATGATGTTAGTGCCTCTAAATTCAATAGAAATGTCAGCGGCAGTTAATATATATGAGCCGCAGCAAAGTATATGAAAGCTTTAAAAAAAAGAAGTGCACAAAGCCTTCTGGGTTTCCTTGAAATGCTATAAATGTTTGGGATTAAGACTTTATGTAAAGAGTAAGCGTATGCACATCAGTTAGGAGAGGTGAGGAAATGAAAATTGGAGATGGACAGGATGCAGAAGATAGAATAATCTTTTAGAGAGAGGTTGTAGAAATTGAATGTAAATAAATTAGAAATAATTTATGGGCAATTTCACATAGAATGACATTAGAGGCTTTACTTTCTTCAGAGTTTTAGAGGTAGGAAAAGAAAAAAAAATAATGAAGATATTTTTGAGTGAAATTTTTCTTATTGCTTTGAGGTTGTATAAATGTGGCCAGAATTGTGCCCAGTGACTGCTGTACTGATGGGAAGGGAGTTGACACTAAAGAGCTATGTATCCAGGACATTCAACTCTAAAGCTGGAATGAGTGACACAAAACTTGCACGTCTCTGTTTCCATGTTCTGGCTATTATGAATAAGGCTGCTATGAACATGGTTGAGCAAATTTTCTTGTTGTGTGCTGGAGCATCTTCTGGGTATATTCCAAGGAGTGGAATAGCTGGGACTTGAGGAAGCCCTATTCCCATTTTTCTGAGATAGCACCAGATAGATTTCCAAAGTCCATCAGTAGAAGAATGGATATAGAAACTGTGGCACATATACACTATGGAATACTACTCAGCTATTAAAAACAAGGAATTCCCAAAATTTGTGGATAAATGGATTGAGCTAGAAATGATCATAATGAGTGAGTTAACCCAGAAGCAGAAAGACTCAAATGGTATATACTCACTTATATCTGCATACTAGCCCAAGGAGCATGTCCCACAAAAGCTTTCACTTACCAGGAAACTGGGACAGAGGGGAGGACATCCTATTGAGACTCTAAATGAGAGAAGCATGGGAGAGTAGCAAAGTAGAAGGATCCAGAGGGTCCTAGAAACCTACAAGTAGAACATTATGATAGGCAGATTTGGGCCCAGGGGTCCCGCTCAAACTAAGGCACCAGCCAAGGACAATACAGGAGGTAAACTTTAAACCCCTTCCCTGATCTAGCCAATGGTCAGAACATTCTCCACAGTTGAGTGGAGAGTGGGATATGACTTTCTCACGTACTCTGGTGCCTCACATTTGACCATGTCCCCTGGAGGGGGAGACCTGGTGGCACTCAGAGAAAGGACAGCAGGTTGCCAAGAAGAGACTTGATACCCTATGAGCATACACAGGGGCAGGTAATCCCCCTCAGGAACAGTCATAGGGGAGGTGAATAAGGGGAAAATGGGAGGGAGGGAAGAATGGGAGGATACAAGGGATGGGATAAACATTGAGATGTACCAAGAATAAATTAATAAAAAAAATTAAAAAAAAACTTACATGTCTCGTGTTCTTTAAGGGGACAAGTGAGTGTGGGACAGAACTGTTGGTGAGGAACAAGGTAGCCAGAAGTATTCTAGAATTCCCAGAAACAGATGGGCAGTCAAGCACTAGCTTTGGTATTTCATTTGGATTTTACAGTTTTGAGAGTTTAATACTATATTTACATAATTTCCACTCCCTCTGCCCCTTCAAATCCCTTTGTGCCCCTTTACTCCCTCTTAACTTCATAATCTCTTCTTCTTTAATTATTATTAGAAACATATAATTACATACACACACACACACATACACACACACACATACACACAAACACACACATTTAGGGTTGGCCACTTCAGACTGGATAAGCTATCATGGGGCTTGTTCCTTGAGAAAACTAATTCTTGCTCTCTCATCAGCTATTGATAATCTGTATCTCTTCAGTTATGGGTGGAGCCTTATAAATGTCCTAATCCACATTGACATGTCAATTGGAGTAGTCTTGATGCAAGCCTTGTTTAAGAAATCATATTTTTGAGATTTTCATGGGTATAGCTGTCTCCCCATGTTGATGAGACACTATCTCACAACAAACATTGTTGTCATCTGGCTCTCACAACCATTCTGTCTTCTCTTTCACAAGTTCTCTGAGCCTTAGGTGGAGGAGTTGCATTGTGGGCATATCATATGAGGTTGGACACCCACCGGTCACGTATTTTTTGCATTTGGACTGGTTGTAGATCTCTGTAATAGCCCTATATGCTGTAAAGGAACATTTTTTTGTTGTTGACAGATGAGAGCTGCATTTATCTCTGAGTATAGGATAAATATTTAGGATGCCGTTGGGAATTACACTGATTTAGCAGAATGGCAGTAGAAGGTACTCCCCTACGGTCTATGACCTATCTAAACATAGTCGGTTGGCTAGCATTATGAGACCAGGCATAAATTCCCTCCTATTGATCTGGCATAGTTAAGTCCAAGTAGAAAAATATTGTTTACCATCAAGATAAAAGTATCACATTATTGCAATGGATATATCTAGTTGTGATGGTCATTGTTATTTGTAGGCTTTATACCATATATGACTGTTTGTTGTTTTCTTTCTTGAAAGGTCCAACTGTACCTTCTGGTACTGTAAGAACTAGTTGTCAGTGAGGAGTATTCTAGGTCATTCTAGCTCAATTCTAAGAAGTTCAATGTCTCAAGTTGTAGTGTCTTTAGTCACAAGGTCTATAAACTTGATTAACCCTGGCACCTCTGAAGCTTACTATTATTCCCCTAGAGAAACATAATAATAAAATGACTCCTTATAACATATTGTTATACTTACAGACCAAATACATCAGTCAACCTTTGTCAGAGAAGCTTCTCATAGCATATAGCAAATTAACACAGAAATCCACAAGTGAAAAAGTTTTAAAGTCAAAGGGAGTTTGGAATGTTAAGTGCTAAAAGGAGATATCTATATGACAATCTTTCTCTCAAGGCTCAGGAATCTAGGACTGTTTCCGGACACAGCAGGATAAATATTAATTTCAACTTACAGAGTTTGTGACAGTATGCTCAAGACATGAAAACATAAGAAAAACTATATCCCCTCACAGAGAAGGGGAGGTAAGCATGGAGTCATGAAGGCCCATTCCTAGACAAGGAGCTATTGGCATTCAATTTCTGTTGGATAAAAAAGTCAGTGTTCTTGGTATATTAGCTACACTCCAAGGTAGGCTTCATGACCGAACTAGACAGTTGTTTGAGAGACGGAGTCGGAAAGAAGAAGAAGGAGGAGGAAGAGGAGAAGGAGGAGGAAGGGGAGGGATGGGGAAAGGGAGAGAGAGAGGGAGGGGGAGGAGGAGGGAGGAGGAGGAGAAATAGATAAGGAGTGTGGAGATGGATCTTAGGAATTTAAGGAGGGAATGAGCATGATAAAAATACATTGTAAATTTTCAAATCTCTCTCTCTCTCTCTCTCTCTCTCTCTCTCTCTCTCTCTCTATATATATATATATATATATATATAATATATATATATGTTGCATATAAATATCACATCACATAGAATAGTAATACTTCATCAAGAGTCATAGAACATCAGTTTCAAGCATGAAAAACCTTCCTTCCAATTGTTGGTTAGTCCTGGAGAGTTCTTGAACAATATAATCTATTGCCATTGTCCTTGGTGGCCTCCAACACATTAGTTCAATAAGAGTGACTAATTCACATAACTCATTGTTCTAAACATTGAGAGCTCTGCTACATTCACCTCAGACAATTCTTACCATAGGGGAACAGTCCTATTAGATAAAGCTTTAATGTTTGTGGGTGGGTGTGTTAAATGACCCTCTACCAGGTGTCACATATCAGATATTCTGCACATAAAATATTTACATTATTATTCATAACAGTAATAAAATTACAGTTATGAAGTAGCAATGAAAATAACCTTATGATTATGGATCATCAGAGCAGGAGGAACTATATTAAAGGGGCAAAGCATTAGGCAGGCTGAGAACCACTGCTCTAAGGCATGTGTGTTCAGGAATGGCTATTGAACCATTAGCTAAACACAGTGCATTTCAAACACTTCATCAGTGGTAAAATATTCCACTCAACTTATTTTTATCTGATAAATGAAGCATTTTCTCTTAATACTATTGTAAGTTCCTAGTAAGTCTAAGAACTTAATTCTTGCCTCTGCACTAAATTAAATAAGTCCACTAATTGTTGAATCTTCACTGAAGTGATTATCATCTGCATAGGGTGACACACCTATTATTCCAACTGCCATGAGGCCAAGGTAAGAAGTGCTGCATTTCAAAACAGCATGGACAACATAGTATAGCCATTTAAAACAAAACAAAACAGAAGATTTCCATTCTAGCTGAGTTTTCTACTTTATGTGTAATCTTGACAATTACTTTATGTTTATGTGTAAAGTCAATGCCTTTCATGGTGAATGGTACTAAAGCGCTGGAATTTCACACAGCTGATAAATAGAGCCCAAGTAGCATGGACATTAATGTACCTATTAGCCCACCTTTTTAATCACTCAGGCAATCTCTAGGACTATGATGAAAATGCCTAAATCCATCTCCTGGGTTGAGAATGTTGTAATTTACTGGCCATCCATCATGCAACAAGTTACAAAAACAAATTAGATAAGGTTTTGATTTTTTCTTTGGCTGATAAGACACTCAAGATAACTTAGAAGATATGGTTCAAAAATTAATTCTTTAAGGTTCCCACTCACAATGCTTATTGAGGTATAACTGGAGTATAAAAATTGCATGTAATTAAGCTGCACTGCATGGTGTTTTAATTGGCATATGTGTGTTTTTATATGAATATATATTACAAGATGATCACAGTCAAGTCAATTACATGTCATTTCTCATAGTATCATCTTTGTATATAATATGAATTTCAAATCTATGACATTGTTCTGTAAATTATTATTTAGTCTGCAATGCCTGGATCTCACAATACTTTTCAGTACTCTCTCATTCTGAAGTGGAATCACTGTGCTGTTAGATTAAAATTCCACCCTTTCCCCATTGCCTAGCCACTGGCCTGAACCTTTCTAGTTTCTAATTTTAGATATTAGATCATTCTGAGTGCCACAAACAAGTAAGATCTAGCATCATTTTTTAATGATTGGCTTATTCACTTAGTATACATCATCCAAATTCATGCTCACTGTCACACATGACACAGTTTTCTTTCTTTTATTATTCATTCCCCTTTTAAAAACTGATATATTTGTTTTCTTTTTTAGGGTTTTGGAGATAGTTTGCATACCAACCTTTTCTCTCTGTCAAATTTAACTGTCTTCTTACTCTTACAGTGGTTTTCTATGTAGTCTCTTATGTTGTGTTTTATTTGTTGTTAGCATACTTATGCTTTAAATAACTCCACTTAGTTTTTCTCAGATGGCTGACCATGTGGCAATCTTTGCTTCAATCTGTATTGTCAAGTCCTTATCCTTCCTTCTTTAAAAAAAAAAAAAAAAACATTGCTAGTTGCTACGCTTTTGACTGGAAGATCTCTCCTTCATCACTTTCAATGTATTATCTGTCTCTCTCCACCAAGAAAGTTTCTGTTGAGAAATCTATGGATAGTGTTTGGTGATAGCTGAGCCTGAAATAATTTACTTCTCTCTTGTTGCTTTCAAGTTTCTTATAATTGACTTGTTTATAAAGTGACTCGGTGCAGTTTTCTTTCTTTAATGTGTAGTTTATTTGGGGATTTAGGAGTTTCATGGATACCATTTCAAAGTTTTCTATCATTGTGTTAAACAAACCTTTTGGTCCTTTTTCTTGCTATTTTCCTTCATTAAATTCTTCTAATGTTTTTGTTTTGTATGATGTTGTTCTACACATCTTACAGGTTTTTCTTCTTGTTGTTTTATTATTTCTTTCTCTTACATATGATCTTTTTTTGAAATCAATGAATTTTCTCTTCTTATTGGTGAAGTTTTCTGTTGAACTGTAGTTCACTTACCTTCTTGAAGACTTGAGAGCTGAGGAGATGGCTCAGCAATTATGATCCCTGGTTGCCATTTTGAGGGACTGAGGCTAGATTCCCAGAATCTACACAGTCACTCACAACCATATGTAACTCCAGTACTTGGTGATCTGACACTTGCTTCTGCCTTCTTGGGAAATGGTACACGAGGGGAAACATTCACATATAAAAATATTAAAATTTTAAAAATTTAAAACTGAATATTTAACTTTTTTTTTCAAGTGGCCAATGGGTGTTGGTTCCCTTAGGAGTAGTTACTTGTCTATTTTGTTATTATGACTGCATTATATTTTCCTTATATGTTGTGATAGTTGAAGACTTGCTTTTTGTCTTAACATTTGCCAGCACCATATCTCATCTTCTTTGCAGACCCTTTGGCAATAATTATTCTCCTTACATTAAGCGACTCAAGGATTTTGAATAAACCAACTGGTCAGCAAAGTTAATGCCAAATTTGGCACTCAATAGAATTACTTGTTGCCCTCCGTCAGTGAGTGCGTAGCTTATTAACAGGTGCATAGTAGTCTACCAGGTAGTTGGGTCCACAGGAGCAACCAATACCATAATAATGATAGCATTTATCCTAGAGTCTGGGTCTGTGGGATCATCTAATTCCAGAGCAAGCACATGGCTTGGGTCCTTCAGTGCTATCTTAGGATGTAGATGTGGTCAGGAAGCCTGAGCCATAGTTAGCTGGACTGGATTTTCTAGGGTCCATCAGAAATTTTGTTCTCCTTATATTTTTCTTTTGTATCTAGAGATTATATCATCAAATCATATTATGGATTAACCATAAGAAGGGCATATGTGGTGGTGGGCATGGTGGCGCATGTCTATAATTGCAGAAATTGATAGGCAGAGGCAGGTGGATCTCTGTGAGTTCAGAGCCAGTCTGGTCTACCTGGTGAGTCCAGGACAGGCAAGGCTATACATGAAAACCTTGTCTTGGGGGAAAAAACGGGCATATGTGGCTAGTAAAAAATATGCTTCCTGTCTTCTTCAATGAAACATTTTTTTCTGTTTAAGTTCCTCATAGTTATTGTTAACTATTGTCTGAATTGTTCTACTCTTAAGGAAAAAGTAGATTTATATGCAGATGATTAGTGAAACTGATTTTTATGTAAAGAGGCAAATGCTAAAACCTCATAGTCTGTCATCTTGCTGAACCTACTCAAGGAGTTTCCCAATTTTTCTGTATGCATCTCCACTTGTTTGCCAGTATTAGCACTGTTCTCTAACATTTCCTCAAGATACCTACTGACTAATATTATTAAATGATTACAAACACCTGAAATACCATTTCCTATCTGTCTACTCTTATATCTTAATCTGAAGTCCCTCTGGCATTCAATTGCCCCTTTTTCTTCCTACATGTTGCATGGAATTACATTTTTGAATATTGTGATAATTGAAAAAAATTAAATAGCTTAGTTAAGATGTGTTCTGGTTGATATTGAAATGTTTTCCTCATCATTTGTTATCCTCTTGAAGTATCGTTCTATTCTGTGGATGTTATTTAACTATAATATTCATGACTCAGCTTCTTTCAGTATTTTTTTCTTCCTTCCTTTTCCTTTCCAATTGCACAAGGAAAAAGAAGTACTTGAGTCCATTAGTCACCTATTGAAATGGTGCACCTCTATCAAGCTTCATCCTTTTATTATATACATCTTTGGCCATTAATCTTCCAAATACATTGTATAAAAGTGTGTACCTTTGATTTAAACACCAAATATGGTCAGAATCAGTTATGAATAGATTAATAGGATCATGTTAAAATAAATTATAGCTTATGTTCCAAACTGAAGTGTGGTTGTCTAGTTTGTGAAGGATAAAGCAAAAGACTTTGAGTTATTTATATCACTTGTCATTGTTAAACAATTAGCTAACATTGATAATTAGAACAACACTATGTAGACATTTCGTTTCTATAAACTCATGAGGATAAGAGAGTAGGGAAAATAGAGATCCAACTATGTATGAAAACTCAGTGTCCAGAGGGAACACATAACTTTTCTGAGGTTGTAGAACTGGTAAGAGGAAGAATATAGATTTGAGTTGAAGACATAATGATGTGATCCCAAATTTATTTCAAATTGTTTTAAAGGGTCTTTCTCTGCTTTCCATACAACTTCATTAACGATAGATAGCTGTTTTTCATGTTTAAAATTGCAATAAAAGAATGGCCAGCATACTGAGAGTTAGTCTCTTTAAAACCTCAGTCATGTTATGTGAACATGTTTTTCTTGTAACCCAAAGTATGGGTATGGGTGTACTTCAGTTGATTTATCACCATTAATTATGACTGTCTCGTGTAGTCATAGGGGTATGATCTTTGCCAGCTGCAGAGAGTTTAATTCTGGGGACTCTGGAGAGGGAATAAATACCAGAGCCCAGAGAAGAATAAGGGCACTCCAAAGAAGAAGAAAGCAGTTGCTGCTCTTCCCTGTTGTTCCTGGTTGCTGTTGTTGCAGTCTGGCTAGAAGAAGAAGTTGAAGATACCCTGATTAAGAAGATTGGGCTTGCCCCTAGGAATTTGATGCCTCTATTCAGCAGGGAGTAGTCTAGAGAGGTCTGTGTCCCCTTTCCCTTCTAACCTTCTTTCTCCTCTACCTAGTATTGAGGGCTTCGAAGGGATTAGGTTCGAAAAGGTTTGGAAGGGAAGTAGAGGTATAAGAGCCAAATAAAATAAGCCACTACATAGTGCCAACAGGTCAGGAAATGTGGAATCAGATTTGAATTTCAATTTCAACACAAAAATATACTATTTTGATTACTCAGAAAATGAATCTCAGTTTACCCATAAGTGTGTTTAGAATCACACATCCTCTATTTTAAATTGTCATAGCAGTACACTGGAAATTACAGCTCTATGTCTGAGGAACACCAACATACACTGGAGATTTTAGTTCCCATTTTGAGTTGTCCTAAATGTTTAGAAAGTCTCTTAAGCATCCAAAACTACCCCTCTCTTTGTTTTCCCAATTTTGCCTCCAGAGCAGTTATGACAATGTGAGATCTGATTTATCTCCAAAGCAAGAAAAATAAAGACAGGGGCTGACTGAGGTATCATTTTCACTTATAAAAGTCATATTCTTTTGACTAATATCTCAAAGAGTATTTTTACTGTGGGTATTATAAAATAACAATGATTTCCCCAGAGAGAACAATATCATGTGATATCACTGGACTTAGCACTTATTCTTTGGTAGGTCATCCACCACATGATGAAGTAAATCCTACATTTGGTTCAGTAAAGTAACAATAAAAATACAGTTTTTAGGTAAAGAATATACTAAGGAAAGAAAGAGGGTTCTGACAGAAAAGATAGATACAAAGATAACATAAGATTTGGTAACAAATGCAATTAATTTAGCTTTCTTTTAATGTTGCCTATCCTGTAATTATTTATAAGCAACCAACTTCAAAGGATAGATACAACTTGCAAACAAAATTTAACGCATTCCCATTTTAAGACTTGGCAAAAGTAAAATAATTTAATTAGAGGCATCTTAATGATTAAAACATTTTAATATTAATCACCCTCCTATTGCTACTACACATAATGCAATCAGCAAAGTCAATACAGTATACTCTTATGGTGATAAAGACCATGACACTGAATTCAATTAACAATATTTCTCTCTCCTCGAAGCAGCTCCCTTGGCCCCTAATTAAGTAGGAAGAAAGATAAAAGAACAAAGATTTCTTGAGATCTTCACAGAAAACTGTAAAATAGGATGTGTATGTGGAGATTACTTGGTATTGCTTACTCTATAGCAAACATGAGAATTGATCAACAGAAAAATAATGTCCTTGCCAAGACATTCACACACCTAGAGTGTAGTGTAGGTGCCCACTCTATGCTTCTTTTTATTGACTCTGATGTCCCAGCAAGAATAACACTGACTTTCTATTCTTCAGCTCTCTTTTCTTGACTTTTCTGAAGTTTTTTTTTTAACAGCTCTGTAGTTTTATCTCCTTTTGATAATATTTTCATAGCTCTCCTCACTCATTAATTATTCAAAGTCTTGGCAGAGGTCTATCCATTTTGTTTTCTTAGAAGATTTATTTATTTACTTACTTTTTACTTACTTACTTATTATTTTAGAGAGCAGGAGCACACATGCTAAGGCATACATGCATAAATGTCACACAGGACTTATGAGAGTAGATTCTCTTCTGCCATGTAGGTTCTGGAGTAAGATTCTGAGCTCATCTGACTTTCTTATTTCTGGAACCACCACTTTTAACTATTCTTTTGTTTTTGTCTTTATTTTCTGTTAACTTTTATATTCCTTCTTTTCTAGGGCCTTGGTTACATTTTAAAGTCGTTTTTCAGGATTTCTTCTTTCTTAATATTTATACATTTTTCTTCTAAGTACCATGATATGTTTTTTTTTTTGTATGGAATGAATTATATTTAGTTCCATTATAATATTCCATTTTTGATGTTTTAAAATTTCTAAGGCATATTGATAATTTAGCAGTATTGGAATATAAGTGGAAGAATGAAATCACCTGGTGTATTCTTCAAAACCCTGGTTATTTTGTTGACAGTGGGTGAAAATGACTGAGGGTGTTGGGTGACAAGTTGAAGTTGTTGTATAGGTAAAGGAGAGGGTGGCTTTATCAGATGACTGACAGCAAAGACAAAGAACAAATATATTTAAAGCATGCGCTATGGGCAAAGCGAGTAGTAGCTTTATGACAGAAAATTAGTAAAAACTTGAAGGAATGTTAAGCTTTGTTTGTGAGTATATAACTTTGCACTTCCTTTTCTGTATATACCTTTTCTAATTAAATACTGAGAATTATTCATAATAGGCCTAGGGTTTCAACTGCCTAAACTATTAACATCACTTGTTATTTTTACCTTAAACTAAACATAGTTAAATATTTTATTAGCATAGCATAATGTAACCTGATATTCTACACATTAAATAAACAAATAATAATTTAGAAAATGATGCAGAATCAAATTTGCATCTGGGTTGCAACACAGATATACAATAGATAACAGGCTCTGTGTTTAAAGCAGTGTCAACATAAAAGGGCTGAAATTATTCTTTATTGGTAAGTGTTTCTGAATGGGATAACTTAACAACGATGAGCGGTAGACATTAACATAGAAATGGACATTAACACACAAATAAATATTAATACACCGAAGAGTAACAGAATTTCTTTTGTGTTATGTAAATACTATTTGACACCCACTGCTTCAGAATCCAGAAATATTTATAATATCACTTATCTAGAATTTTAATATACAACCAATACACAAAGACTTTCCATGTTAAATGTGGGGCGTGATTATACTTGGAAAAGGAATTCTGAAAAATACTACTGGTTATTCTTCTTAAGACATTGTGGAATGTTTAGAGTAAGCTTTATTAAATAGTCTGGATTAAGTGTAACTTAAGATTTGTTAATGGAGGAGTTACTGAGAGTAACTTTCAAAGACAACTGATAATATTTAAGGATGGCTGAAGTTAGGAGGACGTGGAACAGGACTCTCCTCTGCCACTTGCTCTGTAGCTTTCCTGCATAATTCAAGAACATTTAATCAGTTCAAATGTGCCTGAATGGAAGAGAACAAAAATTGCTCGAGGGTGACAGGGATGGAAGGGACAGCCCTACAGAAGGCAAATGCAGCTGTGGTTCTCCAATGGCAACACGTGTTATGAAAATACATGTAGGCACAATGGGATCCATGTACAGCTGGAACTTGGTCTTTGGTACTAAAAGGAATAGTTTTCACAGTGCCTTAGATTTTCCCATGTTATAATATGGAACGATGAACACATAAAGGAAGTTAAAAAAGAAAATGAAGAAGAAAAAGAAGAACGCATAGCCCTAAGGTAAGTGTGCTGTTTCTAGTAGAGCCACCTGTCCCCTCTCACAGAAGCCACCAGCAGACAGGAGTAAGCTTAGCAAAACCAACAGCTTTCACACTATTAGTGGGAGACAGTTATTTTAAGCCCAGAAAGTTTTGATTTTTTTTTACTCTGAGTTAAGTGGTGCACTAATTTATAATATAGAATTTGGATTCATTTCTTTTGGTTAAATGCACTCAACAGTCTTATAGCAGCTATTTTATAATCTATATATTTTAAAACTCCGTCTCACTCTCTGCTTCACAAGGATTAAAAAAATAAAAACCTCTGAGCATCCATTTATCTCTTCCCTGCTGGAGTAAGCACAGGTTCATAAAGGAATGTGCTCTGTCCTACCTAGTGAAAATTTTCACAAATGCAGACATTCGATAGCCTATATGAGTAAAGTGCAATTGCGTGCAGTAATCATTTACGTTTTAGGACTTTGTTTTGTATATTTATTAAGGATTGTTTCTAAACTGCTGTGTTGGCACCAGAACAAGATCTGTTAATTTCAATTAATTTCTAAGTGCTTAATCAAAATATGGTTAATTTCTTATCCAGAAGAGACCAAGTAGCTAAAATATCCATTGTTTCTGTGCATACCTATAATTATGATGCATACAAGATCCTTAGCGGACAGATTTGTGGTTCTTTTTTTCTAGTGAGTAGTACAAGTTTCTGCTATTTTCACTGAAAAACTCAAAATTGCACAAATGTTTTATTGTTTGCTTTCATTTCCCTTTTTGTATTTGATCCTATATTAAATGGTATTTCTTAATTTTGTAAGCACTTTTTACATTAAAAATAAGCACATTTCAAATTAGTGAACACTATCATATTAAGTTTGTAATTACATGTGTCCTCCTGATTTTGAAACATGATTGCACATTAAAAGCACTTAAACACATACATGGATACACACAAGCAGACACATACACACTTGAATTTGCTTAGGAAAGAAATCTATCAAAATAAATAATTCATGTTGAGATGGACTGAAATCTAGTCTTTAGAAGGTGCCAACAGATGGTTTACATTTATAGAATGCACACTTGCTGACTTCCAAACAGAAATTAAAATTCATAAAGTATATCATTAGGACTCCTCATAAGCAGCATTATGTTTATGATATGAATTTGGATTTTCCCAGGTGAACAGTTTTCCATCATAATTTTACTGAGAGAAAAGTGTAACAAATTGCTTTCCAGTTACTGTTTTGTTTGCAAGTTTAAAATTAAACTATGCTGGTGATCATCCCGCAAGCCAGGAAGCTCAGAGCTGATGAGGCTGTTGTCACTGTGTTCATCAGTGTTCATGAACTAGGGCATTTCTCCTCATTCAAATAACACACATTATTACAACTAATAAAATGTGGCAGTGTCTCCAGCCTTCAGTTCCTATTAAATCAGTTAGGTTAGAAGCTTTCCACCAATATAATTAAGAGTGAGGCTTCAGCTTATTAAAGGTCAGGCAGCTAGGCATTTTTAGTTAATTTTAGCAACTCTTTGGCTTAAATGTGGCCACTTAATACCGAGAAATTATAGTAACATTTCACTTTTAGTGAACCTTGCTGCTAACCAAAATGTTAACATTTAACTTGGGTAAGGTTGTGATTAGAACTGGCTTGAAGTCCCCAGAGTGATTATCTTGCTCATTAAGTTTTTGTCTACATGATCCAAAGTAAAGTAGAATATTGTCAATTATAACCTTAGTTAGAAAAAAACATCATGGAAATCATTAAAAATAAAATAAAATAGACCTGCGGCTTTTGTGTACTAATTGTAGCCGATGATTCACTTGATCAAATTAATTAAATAAATGGAACAATCTATTCAGAATGAAGTATTTACATGTGCTGAATAAAAGAAAATTAAATGACCTGGCTACTTATGGATGCTCTTTACTGTGTTTTTATTGCCTTAAACTCTTCAGGCAGTAACTTTCAGTTCTTTTTTCTTCTTTCTTTCCTTCCTTCCTTCCTTCCTTTCTTCCTTCCTTCCTTCCTTTCCTTTTACTTCCCTTTTTCCTTTCTCTCTCTCTCCTTTCTTTTTTAAAAAATATATTAGGTTGTCCAGTGCCAAAATAATTTAAGTGAATATTAAAAATAATCTCCTCCCAGGACCTCCATACCCTTTCCCTATTTTTCCCTTTCCTGCTCCTTAGAGAAGCAGGAGGTCTTCCATGTGTCCCAACCTTCCCTGGCACATTAAGTCTCTGCAGGACTCAGTACATCCTAGCCTATTGAGGCCAGACAAAGCAGCCCAGTTAGGGGAATGGAATCCAAAGAGAACCATCAGAGTCAGAGAAGGCCCCAGTTGTTGGGGAACACTCATGAAGGTCAAGCTGCACATCTGCTACATATGTGCAAAGGGACTAGGACCAGTTCCACTCATGCTCTTTGTTTGTGGTTCCGTCTCTCGCAGACACCATAGGCCTTGGTTAGTTGACTCTGTAGGTCTTCTTGTGGAGTCCTCAACCCCTCCAGCTCCTTCACTCATTCCCCCAACTCTTCCATAGGACTTCCCAAGATCTGTCTAATGTTTGGCCCCAGTCTCTGCATTTGCTTCCACCATCTTTCTGTGCGAAGCCTTTCATAGGAGTTGGGCTAAGCTCCTGTCTACAATCATAGTAGAGTTAACATTAGTAGTGCCAGGGATTGGTTCTGTCCTATGGGATGGGTCTCAAGTAGGGCCAATCACTTTTTGTCCCTTTCCTCAATTTCTTCGCCATTCTTGTCCCTGGACACTGAAATCAAAGTAAATTTTGTGTCATAGGTTTTATGGTTGGGTTGGTGTCCCCCTCCCTCCCCTCCCTCCACTTGAAGTCCTTCCTCGTTACAGGAAGTGGGCATTTCAGGCCTCATATACCCTACTGTTAGGATGCTGTGATCAGGATGTTAAAGTGAATAAATAAGTAAATTAATGGAAAAATATTATTATATATGTAAACAAATCTGTCACTTCCATTAAAAAGTCAAAACATAAATGTTTAAGTGTCATAGGAAGAAGACAAATGTTTTTTCAGGCTTGATTATTTTTTCTTTCTTTCTTTCTTTCTTTTTTCTTTTTTTTTTTACTTTTAAGCAAATGACTTTAACATTTTCATGTAGAAACAGCTAAATATCCATGTGACAATATAGCCATCCTGTTATAAAGGCTAAGGAGTAGAAGATTTGGACATACTTCTTCAGGAAGAAACAAACAAGGAAAGAAAAAACACCCCCCCTCCTTCTACCCAAGAGTTCAGTTCGTTGTTTTGTGTTGTTACTTCACACCTTCAGTGGTGGGCACTGTACCTAGACTCATTGACTATACAGTCAATTCAATATGTCTTATGCTGTACAACTGACACACTATAAGATTAAGCAACAAATACTATTAGCCTTTGAATAGGTATAAAATGTAAACAAAAGTGTATTGCATGCAAACACAACTTATACTGCTTTTGATTTTGTACCTCACAACCCAGAATATCTTTCCCAGTCTGATTCTTTTATGTCTAAACACACATTATTCCAAAGTTTTAATCATGTGTTCTTTCTTGAAAAGCAATTGCCATTAAATGTCACTGAGAATAAAAAGCAGAAACAAAGTGTCCTATATATGAAGTTTTCAATTAATTAACCTTTGAAAAGCTATGAGAACAGGAATTTGTATAGTGAAAAAATGTTCTTCACTGCCTGGATGGCCAGAAACCAGAGTCTGGATAGGCCAGAGACCTAGGATGAGTGTTTCGTCCAATTGTTATCAGAGTCTTTCCCCAGCAACAGGTGGGGTGTGATGGAGAGACCTACAGGCAGACATTATGCAGAGTCTAAATCAGAGGCCTCCATTGGGTCCTTCCCCTCAAGGCAGCAGACGAAAGACTGTAAGAGTCAGGGCAGATGGGGGACACCAGGAGAACATGGCCCATTGAATCAATTAAGCAGGGCTCATATGGGCTGACAGAGACTAGAGCAACAAGCACAGGACCTGTATGGGTGTGCACCATGTCCTCTGCATATATGTTATGGCTGTTAGCTTGGTATTTTTGTGGACCTGTGAACAGTTGGAGTGGGTGTATCTCTGACACTTTTGTCTACTCTTAGAACTCTTTTTGTCCTATTTGGTTTTATTTCCAGCCTTGATATGAGGGCTTTTGCCTTGTCTTATTGTATGACATATTGTTGTGTTTGGTTGTTGTCTCAGAGAGCAGAGAAAGCAGGGAGCTGAGAGGAGTGGAGAGAGGAGAAACTGCAGTTTAGATGTATTGTTGAGAGACAAAAAAAAATCTATTTTTAAAAAATGTTTTTCTTTGGATAAATTCTTGGTTACATGAAGATTCAGCAAGATGAAAAAGATGGCTTAGTCCTGAAAGGATCAAGTGTCCTTTTGATGATGATGATGATGATGACGATGACAACAATGACAAATTATATTTATAATATATTTTATTAAGTTGTTGTAACATCAATATAATAAAATGTATAAATAATAAATAAAATATTATTTATATAGTATTAATAATGAATAACCTAAGGATATTATTTTGTTTATCTACCTTGCAAGACTTTAATGTAAAGATCTTGTCTATGAATTAGTGTGTACCTATCATCAGACACAGGGCTTGTTAATGACCTGATTTTGGAGTTTCTAGCCTCTAGAATTGTGAGAAATTAACCTCTGTTCATCAGCCATTCACTTTGTCATGATCTGCTATAGCAGGCTTAAAAGATGACACAGTTGGAACCCATTTGTAGTGACCATTCCCACATTAAAAGCCTGGGAGACTTCTGATACCAGTATCTGCCGTGCCACCAGTTTAAGAGATGGGTATGATAGGCCTTTCTTGGGACTACAAGCCAGATGGCCTATTCAGAGTTATGAGCAAAACAACTCCAACTGATTACACATGGAACACTAAATGTTAGCATATTTTCTGGGAAATAACTATTAAATAAACAAGGGTCATGACCTAGGATGCCAAGATACTTGCAGAATTTTGCAACATGTTCATTTTTCCTTTCCCAGAAATGGAAGTGGCCCAGATTATAAGCCTTCCTAAATACATCAAGACTTTATCTTGAATAGAATCTGAGGAGTGGTTGGTACATATGGCTAAGAACCCCAAAAGTTTCTTATATTAGAAAGGTTTATTGTTAGTATTACAAGCACTGCATATTATATAAGGAAGAGTCATTTAACTATAAGAATAATACAGTTTAAAATAGAAATGTACTTAGAAGGTGGTGACAAAATATAATAGATTGCTTATATATAAGATATATCATTTCTACATAACCGACCCAATTGTGAGTATGCAACCGTTCACCAGGAGGTAACATTTTAAAATTCATCATTAGCCTCTCTATTTTATCATTTTACACTGTTTTTAATTTCAACTAAAAGTTCTGAAACTACATACCTATACTCTTCTTTAAATAGTTTGGTGGACACATGATGTTGTGTTAATACACTTTCGCCTAACATTTAGTTGTTTGCTTAAGCTTTCTATTGCATTTGCCTTAGCCCAAAGCTCATTTCCATCCATTGGTCAGACTGTCTTTTCTGAGTCATGCCTTTTTCTCTTTTGATTCCAGAATTCCCATTCAGATAATTGGAATGGACACACTCAGAATTCCCAATGACAGAGTGAGAGGACAAATGACTAAGGATGGATGCTGATAGGAGGTGTGCATTTGGCAACCTGGCTTTCATGCTTTGAGCATGATGATATATCTTGTGCCCTGGTATAGGAAGAAAGGCATGATAGGAAGACCAGTTTCTTAGAATTAATTCCTTTCACTCAAAATATCTCTGAAATAGTAAAACCATATGCACCTAGGTTGGTCTTAATATCCATACCAAATTGATAATAAAGACAAGAAAACGTTTGCTCCTAGGGACCCATTAACTGGATGATGAGACATTTTGAAGTTCATCTGTTCCTCCCAGCAGGAATCCCAAAGGTTATTAATAAGTGTTGATTCTAACTGACCTGGACTCCAAGTCATGTTAGTGAATGAAGATCACCAACAAACAAGCACCAGGTCTTAAAGCAGCTAAGTGGATTTTGGTGTTGCATTTGTTTAGGCCTGATTTACATAAGTGAGAAGCCTCTCCTGTGGAGAGGTCTCCTAGGCAAGGGGTTTCTAACTATTCTAACACCATGGTGTGGGTGGATCCTCAGTGAGCCACCTCACCTGGGACCTTTTGACCTATGAACAATCCCACATGCCCACAGCAGAACAGTTTTAGGTGGAGTAGAAAACTGCCAGGTTGTACCCAATATGTACATTGAGTCACCAGAGAAAGGTTGTTATTATTTTAAACCACACACATTTTTTGTTTGTTTGTTTCAAGACAGAGTTTTTCCTGGCTGACCTGGAACTCACTCTGTAAACTTGGCTAAGGACTTAGAGATCTACCTACTACTGCTTCCTGAGTGTTGAGATTAAAGACATGCTTCGCCAGGCCTGGCTGAAACCATGAAAATATGAGTTGATTGAATACCTCAGCCATGAAAAACAAAATAAAAACTTTTAGAAATAAAACAAACATTGGGCTTTACATTAAGGTAACATGAAATCTGTGATGCTGGCCTTATAAGTTACACTAGTGGGATTTAGCAGGAGTTTGAAGACATGGTCAGTTTATGTTGGAAATGGGTATTTTTCTCTTTCAGGTTTCCATCTTCCACCAGAGTCCATGTTGTAGGGGCTAATCCTACAGTCTAAGCTCATGGTTTCCAAACAGATATCATTCTAAAGACAGCTCTGAAACCTTTAAGAACACTACACATTGGGTCACCTTCAATTAAAAAAAAAAAAAAAAAAAAATATATATATATATATATATATATATATATATATATATATATATATATATATATATATATATATATATATATAAAGAAAATTGCATTTGGTAACACCACAGGCAGGCTTGTGATTTTTTCTTTTTGTTCCACATATATATTGCTGTAACCATATATATATTTTGGTTTCAGGGAAGTTTTTCTATGCTCGAAGTATTATCTTTTTCTTCTATGTTCTTTTAACATATTTATGGTTAATATTTTTAACTATGTGTCTCTGTGTAGATATGTACACATGAGTGCAATACTTGTGGAAGCCAGAGGTTTCTGTTCCCACTGGAGCTGGAGTTATAGGCACTTGTGACCACCTGGACATGCGTGCTAGGAACTAAGTTTCTGGCTTGTAAGAGCAGTAGGCTCTGAGCCATCTGTGTAGTCCCTCTTGTATTTGTTTTTAATGTCTTAGGCCATATTCTCTTCATTGACTTGATCCCTTTACTCCTTTGCTATTCTTTCTGTGCTTAGGGCTGCACAGAACATGTGTGCCTGATATCTAAGTGTTAGACTGTCTCATGTCTGGTCCTTTCTACTGTGCTGTCTGCATGCTCCCGTAGCCAAGTTACCACCCACATGTCCTTCCGGTAAATCTTTTGGAAAATCCTTCCCTGCTTCTCCACAACAGCTCTTCTATATATACCACAATATCCATTCTTACTCCAGTAATTATGTTTTCCAAACTGTGATATAGCTGCCGGTTTGTATCTTATCTTAACTTCTGTTCTGCATTACTTTAGGCAAGAGTTTTGTCTCTTTTTCTTTACTGCTGGGCCCACAAAAATATTGTACACACAGTGGGGTCATTATAAATATATTTGAGTATAAATATAGAACTAAACCTACAATTACTTATGTCAAGTTCCTATACACCTTTTCATAAAGACTATATTGTGGCAAAGTAAGTATATAAAATACCTCACAAACTGGGTTGTAGATGTTAATTTTGCTTTACAGCTTGCTTTTTAAGTGAGAGGTATGGTGAAAAAAAATGACAAACAGGGATGTTCAGGTCATTAAAATACTTTCTTTTTCCTACTCCAGATCAAGTAGGAAAGTGCAATTGAGTGTTTATTAGTGCTATGTAAAAAGCAAATTTTTCCCTGTGGTAATATTTTCTTTGTCCCTTCAATTATTTTTACAAGGCAAAAAGCTCTCTGTGTATGAAGCCATCAGGCTCCTAAAGATGGCTTTATGAACTGTTTTTAGTTTGTATGCCTTTAAATTATGCCTAAATAACACAGTTATTTTTGACTGATTGATTCTAAGAATTTTGCTATTACAGCCAAACCATGACATTTTATATTATGTATTTTTAGCATTTTTTAAAGAATGAAATGCTCTTCTATTTTTTGAAATGATTTTCATCTTGATTTTCAGCCAAATATCTAAAAAATCCATAGCTCCTGGAGCTCACAGCAAATTAGCAAGGCCAAATGAAACACAGGCGGCTTGCTGCTCTGGCCGTATAATTTAAAGAAAGCTTATATATTGACTAATTCCTAGATGAACATCCATAAACTGCTGTGTCTGAAAAAATGTGCGTAGCTATAAGAGCTAGAGATGATGTCATTTTGATGCAACAGGTAAAGAGATTCTGTGGATCTGCGCTTTTAAGTATTGGTACTGAGGTTCTGAGCACCAGTGTGCTAACCCATACTGAAGATTATCCACCGATGCTCCAGATAGATTGCCAACGTTCTATCCAATCAAATTCATATTCGTATGCATTTTCACTGTTTGTTTTAAGGATATTAATGTTATTTAATACATGCAGAAACATTTGTTGGCTTAATCCAGTGGAAAAAACTTCTTGTTTTAATTCATTCATAATTTAGAATACTTTTTCTGTGCAGGTTGTTGGAGACTGAACCCAGGATCTTGGGGGTGCTAGGCAAGTACTGTACCATGGTGCTGCATGCACCCTAGTCATTTTGTGCTGTTAAGACCACTATAAACACTATGGTGCATTAGAACAGAAAGCGACGTGCATTAGTATAATTTGAGGTTTTCCTTGTAACTTCCTTGCCAAATGAGATGAGATAGTTTCTATCCATGGATATTTGCAACCTGAGAGACATTCATGTATAAGTAGATATTATTGAGGTCTTCTACACTGTTCCAGAATAGAGTTACCACAAATTAGTTGATGTTTTCCTTAACAAATTTTAGATGATCCTATGATTGCTTAAACAAACAAAACAAAACAGCAATGACAACAACAACACAAAAAATACAACAGCGAGAGATGGCTCAGAGGTTAACAGGTTAACAGTACTGGCCGCTCTTCCAAAGGTCCTGAATTCAATTCCCAGAAACCACATGGTGGCTCACAACCATCTGTAATGAGATCTGGTGCCTTCTTTTGGCCTGCAGATATACATGCAGGCAGAACACCGTATACATAATACATAAATAAAATGTTTTAAAAAATACAAACAACAAACTTGAACTAGAAAGAAGCTGAAAAGGATTACACCAATCATTGGGTCAGACAATAAGAGGTGATGGCTGATGGTGGTTTCTAGCTGCCACCTCCAGTCTCAGCACCTGTTTTTGGGAGCCTGAAACATGAAGTCAATCCCTTCAGCTGGAGAGACCCTGTGGGAAGGTGTTGAATTCTCAAAGGGAGGTCTTTTGTCGGTGAATAGGAAGTCTTTTGGCCTCTTAAGCTAATACAGCAATCAGAAAAAGCAAGTAACATAGCTGGGCCATCTGGAATAGGGAAGGTCTGGCCCATGAGTGGCTAAAGCCAGTAAGACATGTAGTAGTAACAAATGCCTGCTGCTCTCAGCCACTGCTCCTTTGTTTGTTAAATATTATCTAGCAACAGATAACAAGAATTTTTAAAAAATGATATATTTTTGCATATGCATTTTACTATTCTTTAACTAGGTTACAGATAGATAAAAATAAAATTACAGAGCTCTTCAAAAATTCTATGAATCAAAACTGTTAAAATAAAAATTTTAGGGATATTGAAAAAAATGCAGACTTTTACAAAGTATAATTCAATTTCCATATCTATTATAGAGATAAGTCAGATCAGTGCACACACACACACACACACACACACACACACACACACACTCACTCACACACATACACACACATATACACACAGACACAGACACACTCCCACATACACATACACACATAAACGTGTGCTCTCTCTCTCTCTCTCTCTCTCTCTCTCTCTCTCTCTCTCTCTCTCTCTCTCTCTCTCTCTCACACACACACACACACACACACACACACACACATACACACACACATACAGAAATAGAGCAAGCAGATGCATAGTTATTGACTTAGCACTCAGCAGGAAGAGGAACGCGAAGTTTTCCTGAAGGTCAGTGTGATAAAACCAGAGGAAATCTCTTTACTTTGTTTCATTTTAACATTTAGAAAAAAAAAACTTGGGGCAATTGAAAAAACAAAAGTATATGATAAAAAGATGTATGTAGCTATTAAAAAGTCTTCCTCCTGATACTACATGGCTTTGAGGTTTTTGTTGTTGTTGTGTGTGTGTATGTTTTGTTTTGTGTGTTTTGTTTTTTGTTGTTGTTGTTGTTTTTTTTTAACAGCACTATGCAGGTATTAACCATTCAAGTACAGTAGCACCTGGCTAACTGGGATAGAATTGGGACGGCAAAGTAAACAGATATCCAGCGTTTAACAGGCTGGAAGAAGCCACGACATACTCTTCATGAATGTCTTCTGCAGCCAATATAACACTAGCCATTAACCCAGCACTGAGTGTGCTAATGTGGGAAAGATGCAACAAGAAAAAATACCTATGTTGGGAAGACCAACACTTTAAAAACGAGTGAAGCATCTCACGGTCTGGATCTACCTATAGAGTCCTACACCAGCTTCTAGAATATTTGTCAGGAGGGAAAAAAATAAATGACACTGGTCAGTACAGTCTTTGGATATTTAGGAAGGAGTCAGGGAGAAAGTCGGTTCTCAGAACAAACTAGTCAGGCTCGGTCTCGTGCGTAGGATCTTTGGATTCTTTGTTCTTCCACGTGCTTGGAAGCCATTTGTGGATCCTGGTTCTCTTTGTTAGCTTCCATTTTGGGGGTCAGTTTCTCCTCTGCCATTTTACTGAAGTTGTTGATGGGTGAGGGGTTAAAAGCACTGTCTTCTTTTCCGAAGGTTTCAGGCTCAGTTCCCAGCACCCACGTGGCAGCTCATAGCCCCGGTTTTTGACTTGATAGCTTTCTGGAGCACTTCTTTTCCACTCTCCTGCTTCTTGGCAAGCTGCTTCAAGACTTCTGCTTCACGAGACTTGCATCTTTCCTCTGCAACTTCTAATTTCTTCTGAATTTCCTCCAGGGAAAGGTCCTTCTTCTTTAGAGAGGGGCGTGGGGTGGGGTGGGGGGATTGCTGACAGATTCTTTTGACCAAGGCTGAGAATTAGTTTGAAAGCCTGGCCTGCTGCACACGTCTCAGTTATTTGACCTGAATGTCAGAAGCTGCCATGATGGATAAAAGACAAGAGACTGGCTGTACCTCTACACAATCCACTTGTAAGGAAAGCCCTGCTTTGTCCCAGCTGCCTGACCAGACTAAAGGGCTTTGAAAGAAGACAATCTTGCTTTGTTTTAAGAACAGCACACACAGGGGCTGGAGACACGCAGAGCACGGAAAAACACTGGCTGCAGACTATAGGGCAGTTCACCATTGGAACTCCAGTCCCAGAGGATCTGACACCCGATTCTGGTCCCCCTGGGTACTGCAAGCACATGGTACACAGACATACAAGTAAGCAAAACATTTATACATGTAAAATAAAATGTAAAAATTAAAGAAGGAATGCACATACATGCACTGACCTATTTGAAGATATAGTGAAAAATTTGAGTATATGTTATGTTTCACTTGTGAAAGGAAATGGTTTGTTGGAAAATAATGTTAGTAATAGGAATTTAAGTAAATAAAATTTTGAGGATAGTTCTGTAAGCTATATGGGACATATATCAATGGCACACTAGAGGAAAATTTATCTTTGAATATAAGATATTGAAATGGTAAACACTATAACATAATTTTTGTTAAGTCTAAAAGTGAGAGGTGGATGATTTTGTCCCAGACTTTTATAAGGAGATAGATGTACTATCGCCAAAAGCTGAGACTCAGCTCTATTTCCACAATGGCTCCTCAGTTTTCCTCTGTATGGACCTCTCCATAGGGCAGATGTGGCAGCAGACCTCCCTCAGAACAGAGGAGAAAGATGAACTCTGTTAGAAGAGAGCCATCAGGTGGATATTACATTCAGTGGGAAGGAACCAAGCTCCACCTCTTGCCAGAAGTAGAATAAAACAGTTTCTGTACATATTTTTAAACGGCTTCAGGCAAACTAAAAGAATTGCCAAGAAGCTGCCTCATTTGTCTGTTGCAGAATTAGAAGTGACATTATAACTAGTGTGTGTTTCATTGTCCTGAGCCACAGTATTGTTTTGAAGGCTATACTTTTGAGGGACTTTCTCTGAATTCACCATTTCTCTCACTCCACTTCTGAGTCTCACAAAAAAAAAAAAAAAAAAAAAAAAAAAAAAAAAAAATCAAATATATGCCCCAGGATACAACCTCATATTCTGACAGAGTCAGGGCATCCTGGGTCAAGATGATTGCTAGATCAAAACAAACAGTGCAAAACTGCAAACAAACCACACTGAACTGCAGTTCATGGATTTAGAAACACCCTATTTCAGCCAAGCCATTTATCTCCATTATTATATCTGTTAGGGAAATTGTAAAAATTTTCAGTCTTGAAAAATATTATAATGTGATCTGAGTTCAAAATAAATATTAAAATCAACAGCATATGGGCAGTTTTATGGCTTTTTAAGTAGGTGACTATTTGATTATATCACTAAAATCTTGTAGCACAACAATAAGACGGAGTACGAAGAGGAAGGCCAGAGAGTGACACTGAAGATACTGACCTTTCCGAATCAAGGATCATTGATTTCTTTGCTAGTCACTGAAGTAGCTTACAATGTATATTTTGCTTTTATAAAGAAAGATATTCTTGAGCTTAGTTAACAATAGAAAGATTTTGTTTTCAATGTATGTTCGGATGGTGATGACATGATAATCTCAAAATTCATTTGATCCTAAGCCAGTGTGTGTGTGTGTGTGTGTGTGTGTGTGTGTGTGTGTGCGCGCGTGCGCGTATGTGTAGGTCCTAAGGCTGGAACTTAGAGTCTTGTATAGTCTAGACAAATTGTCTATATCACCACCAACTAGCAAGTCTACCTTGCTCTCTACTTCTGTTACTCAGTCTCTTTTTCCACAAAGCTGGCATAGGTGCCTATAGTCCATAATACTGCTCTCTATACCATATGTCTCAGTTTTAAGTCACTGGTGAGAATGTAGTAGGTCTCCAGTCTGTTAGCCAAGCAGCCCCAGTTCAGACAGATGGGAGTGTAAGCCATGCAAAGCGTGGGATCCCAGAAAGGGCTACAGCACTTCTACTTTTGAGACAGGGTCTTTGTATATATTCCTGGCTATCTTGCACCTCTTTATGTAGACCAGGATGACCTCAAACTCACAGACACTTGATTGTTTTTGCCCCCACATTCTGGGATTAAAGGATGTGTCTGGCTTGCACTGGCAAATTTGTTCCTTTCAGAAGGAATTTTGTGTACTATGGCATTTAGCTATGTCATACCAGGTTAAACAAACTTTTGTTGCTGTCTCTTCTGTTCATTCTTTACAAGACCTTGAGATACCATTGTGATGTATGCTTTCTTAGTGGCCAAAGGGAGATTTGTTTGTCTCTTTACTAATTAGACACACTGAAGTCTTGTTGCCTGGGAAGGCACATGCTAGGTAGGACTTGTGGAGTCTTGAGACATGCTTCAGCAGCCTTCTGTGCCTTCAACACTTTTGGTGATTAATGCTTTACATAAGCAAACACAAAAACTATGGTATAAAATTTAACTTTTTAAAATAATGAAAGCTTAAACGCATACTTATTGTACTTCAGAATAGATGCAAGGAGAGTAAAGATAATAACGCCTTACTGACCTTATAATATTTGCAACATAGGAAGGGATATGAGAGTTTTGAGACTTTGAAGGGGCAAGCTTATCAGTCCATGTTTGGAGAACAGAGTTCTAATGAAATACGGCCTTTTATGTATAAAGAATAATTCAGATGCAGTCAAAGTGGCACACACCTGTAATCTCAGAATTTGGGGTGGTAGAGGCAAGTGGATCTCTGTGAGTTCAAGGTCAGCTTGGTCTACATTGTGAGGCCAAGATTACACAAAGAAACCCTGGGTCAAACTGTGCCCCCGCTGCCACCAAAAAGAATTATTTAGAACTTGATAATTCAACAAAGTTTTAATAAATTAAATTACTTTAAATATTTTATAAAAACATTTTATTTGAAAAAAACGTATGAACTTCTTTTTCAGCACAGAGTACTGTAGGCAAAATCTGCTGTCGGGCAAGCCATGCAGCTCTCTGTTTAAATGATCTACAAGTTCCCTAACTCTCAAGGCTGTAGTCTACCTTCAGGACTTTAGATAATTATACCAACAAATCTTAAAAAGCCTTGTAGCTCTAAGATTCTGTTGAGTTTTGTCCAATCAGTTCAACACTTACCTGTCATTACAAAGGCTGTGGTGTACACATACATTTTAGCATCAAACCACAATTTAATAACAGGGCACTGAGGTCACAGAGCCTCCTGACTCTATTCCATTACTAATTTATCAGGGGCTAAAAGCAACCAAAATGAGGATCCTGGGCAGACAATGCGGCCTTTGAGGGGCAAAACAAGAAGCATTTAAAAGAAAAGCATTACCATTCTAAAATAATGGCAAAGCACGTGGTCTGAATATTCTGAAAGAATGCCCTACAGAGAAGGTATTCTTGGCTTAAATACCCGAAACAGAAAGGCTTTTAGTTGGGACCCAAATAAGAAGAAAACAGCTCGCAATAAATTGGATTCACCAGTGTTCATGGTGTGTGTGTGTATGTGTGTGTGTGTGTGTGTGTGTGTTTGCTACTTTTAAGGGGTATGGGTAAAGACAAAGACAGTTTTTTTTTTGTCTGACTGTTTCTGGTGGCAATGTAGCATTGATATCTCCTAACTTGGGCAAAGAAAACAGGGAAGATATTGTTATATTCTTCCCTATTTTTGTTACAGAAAGAACATATACTCATATAAAAAACACTTCATTCATTCTAACATAAGTAGATGCTTTGTTGTCTACTCTCTTTGATATTTTGATTTGAAATAAGGGGATAACATTCAGTAGTGAGGAGTGCATATCTATATCTGTGATTTAGATTAAAACAGAAAAATGAAATTAAAAAATAACTTTTTCAAAATTTTTTGCACACTATCATGAACACTACAGTATAACAGTGCATTGTATATTTGGAGAGCAAATTCAATCCACGGCCTATCAATTTAAAATTATTATGAATACAGATGTGAAATAACCTTTAAGTATATTACTCAGGTGAATAAGATAATTGTTCTTAGATTCTTAGGAGTTAAGTTTTTCATAAAAACAATCTAAACAAATTCTACAAACCATATATCCCCATCTAAAATTATCAGTTGAATGAAACACCTATGATGAAAATGGAGTACATGTTGCAAATCTGGACAGATATTCATAGCATATGAAAAATGTCTAAGTTTCTATTCGGAAAGATACACTTGGTGATCATGTTTCTCCTCAGTTTCTACTTTAAGCAGAGTTCTGCACACACTCATAGGAAGCTTGCATTTGACAGTACTGACCTTCACCTGGTGGCTCTACGTACTTTCTAGCTATGTCCACTGTTCTTTAAGTCAGACATCATCCACAAAGAATTCATTTGTATTCCCATGTAACAAAGCAAACATCACAGGATTTTTAACTATTTAATAGTTTGCTTGCCTCACTATTCCCTTAGCCGCCACCTCCTTCCATTCTCACAAGGTCACTCAGGCTAGGCTGAAGTTCACCACCAAACTAACCCTATTCTGTCCTTTTTTTTCCCTACTTTATTATCATTTATTCAGATTAGATCCTTATTGTTATCCCCTTGCTCTTCTTAGCTCTTATCTTCCCTTTGCCACCCTGCCTCCCTCTTCTGCCTTATTCTTCTCCCCTAGACCTCTTATAGAAGGGGACCTCCTCCCCCACCATATGACCACAGGGTATCAGGTCTCATCCGGATAGCCTGTATTCCCTTCCTCTGTGTGCTGCCTGGCCTCCCCACCAAGAGGAAGTGAACAAATTACAGGCATCAGAGTTCATGTCAGAGGCAGTCCCCCCAACCCCCATAACCATGGAGAATGAGCTATCCATCCATTGCTAGGCTCACTACATGCATTGTCCTTGGCTAGTGCAACATTTTGTACAGCTCCTGTTCCCCTCCCCCCATCCAGATCCACAAGCCTTGATGGTCTCCTTGTGGGGCTCCTGAACCCTCTGGGTTCTTCCATCACCCCCATTCTTCTATACCAATCTCAGCACTCCACCCAGAGTCTGGCTGCAAGTCCCAGCATTTGTCACCTTCCCCTACTGGGTGGTGTCTCTATGTTGGGCTAATATCCACTTATAAGTGAGTATATGCCATGCATGTCTTTCTGGGTTTGGGTTACTTCACTCAGGATGATCTTTTCTAGTTCCAAACATTTGTCTGCAAATTTCAAGATTTTTCTTGTTTTTAATAGCTGAGTAGTATTCCATTGTGTAAATGTACAGTTTCTTTATCTATTCTTCAGTTGAGGGATATCTAGGTTGTTTCCTGATTCTGGGATTTATGAATAAAGCTGCTATAAACATAGTTGAGCAAATACCCTTGTTGCATGGTGGAGCATTTTTTGGGTATATGCCCAGTAGTGATATAGCTGTGCCTTGAGGTAGAGCTATTCTCAATTTTCTGAGAAAGTTCCAGATTGATTTCCAAAGTGGTTGTGCAAGTTTGCACTTCAACCAACAATGGAGAAGTGTTCTTTCTTTACATCCTTGCCAGCATGTGCTGTCACTTGAATATTTTATCTTAGCCATTCTGGTAGGTGTAAGATGGAATCTCAGAGTCCTTTTGATTTGCATTTCTCTGATAACTAAAGACACTGAGCATTTCTTTAAGTATTTCTCAGCCATTTGATTATCCTCAGTAGAGAATTCTCTGTTTAACTCATACCCTAGTTTTAATTGGATAATTTGTTTTGGTTGTGTTTAATTTCTTGAGTTCTTTATATACTTTGGATATTACCCCACTGTCAGATGTAGGGTTGGTGAAGATCTTTTCCCAGTTTGTAGGCTGTTGTTTTGTTCTATTCACAGTGTCCTTTGCTTTATAGAAGCTTTTTAGTTTCACAAGGTCTCATTTACTAAATTTTTATCTTAGAGTCTGAGCGATTGGTATTCTGTTCAGGAAGTTATCTCTTGTACCAATAACTTCAAGGCTCTTCCCCTTTTTTTCTTCTAATAGATTTAGTGTATCTTGTTTTATGTTGAGGTCTTTTATTCATTCAACTTTAGTATTGTGAAAGGTGATCAATATGGATCTATTTGCATTTTTCTACATGTAGACATCCAGTTATACTAGCACCATTTGTTGAAAATGTATGTTTTTCATCATATGGATTTGGCTATGTTGTAAAATGTCAAGTATCCGTACATATGTGCTTTTATTTCTGGGTATTTTATTTGATTTTGTTAATTAACCAGCCTAGGTCTATGCCAGTACCATGCTGCTTTTTATTACTGTTGCTCTATAGTACGGCTTGAGATCAGGGATGGAGATTCCTTCAGAAGATCTTTTATTGTACAGGATTTTTTTTTTTAGCTATTCTGATTTTTTTTCCATATGAAGTTGAGAATATTCACAGATGATATGACAGTGATCCTAAAATTCCACCAGAGAATTCCTACAGCTGATGAATACCTTCAGCAAAATGGCTGGATACAAGATGAATTTTAAAAAAAAATCAGTAGCCCTCCAGTATACAAAAGATGAATGGACTAAGAAAGAAATTAGGGAAGCTACAACCTTCAAAATAGCCACAAATAATATAAAGTATCATAGTAAAACTCTACCCAAGCAAGTAAAATACCATTATGAAAAAACTCTTTATCTCTGAAGAAAAGAAACTGAAGAAGATGCATGAAGATGGGAAGATCTCCCCTGCTCGCGCATTGGTCTGCTCGCGCACTGGTCTGCTCGCGCACTGGTCTGCTCGCGCACTGGTCTGCTCGCGCACTGGTCTGCTCGCGCATTGGTCCGCTCGCGCACTGGCAATGTCAACACAGTAAAGATGGCCGTCTTGCCAAAAGAAATCTACAGATTCAACGCAATTCCCATCAAAACACCTACACAATTTTTTAGAGGCCACTCTGCCTTCTTATAATCTTATCTAGAGACAGAGTCTCAGCTGAGTTGCCCAGGATGGTTGTGAGCTTTACAATATTATGAGCAAGGGTTGAACTTGCGTCTTACTCCCCAGAATCACAAATAGCTGCAATTATGGACCTACATCCCTGGCCTGGCTGCCTTACTACCTGCAAACAAAAGTTAAATTCAATTAAAAACCTTTCTCAGTACTTGCAATTTTCAACACAGAATGAAAGGTACGTAATTTATCAACTTTAGAGCTGAAAATAGTCTTTTTTGGAAGCTAAATTAAATCATTGCTTGGTTTTGGATAATAATAATATCCAACATACTAGAACCAGGAAGATAATGTAACTCAACATGCTTCACACTCTTTGCTCTCACTTTATAAGAAGACTGAGAGTGCTAACAAGACGAACAAGTATTTGGTCATCTCCCTATCACGGTAAAATAGGATACATGTGCAAGTGCAACTGTGGATTCAGGCTCATTGCTGTAAGCTTATAGACAATACAATTACCTCCAGCACTGTGGGCTCCCTGACTTACCACATGTGATAGCAATGATAGGCAGGAGTGCTAGTTTTAACAGTGCTCTGGATATTAAAGCATGTTTCAGTTAACGTTGTTGACTCTTGAAGTGATACAATTCTAAAAATGGGTTTGATTGGAGTGACCACTCTGTGTCATCTCTGGTTAAGTTCATTTCTCTTCTTTTGAAACAGATCTTCTAAAAATGTATAACCTCTACCATTGGGTTGTTATTAGCATACATATTAAAATAGATCTACACATATAACTACTAAACTTCATTCATGCATTTCCTATTACTTCATGTTAAGCTTAGATTGTATATATATATTATACACACATCTATATGTAGATATACACATGTACATATATATGTATGTACGTATATATGTATGTATGTATGTATGTATGTATGTATGTATCCAGTATAACAATCTTCACATTTAATTACTTCAAAATTTAACTCCAGGAATTACTTTTTAGGGGATTTTTAGTATTCCCTGTTTTGAGGAAGCTTTCCCTAAGTCTGAGCAATGATTTCCTTGTATGATAAATGTGGTGGACTTGAGCCAGCATAAGGGTGTCATGGTTCCTGGCTCATGCATGACTATTGCAGGTTTGTGACCACTAATCCTGGGTAGTCACTACTCATTAGCAATGATCAATCCCATGGGTTCAGCATCACATCTAGGGAAATACCAGAAGGTAATAACAAGTGAGCACCTCTGTGTTTGATGAGGGCTTCCAATAATCTTGCTTGAGTATGAACAACAAATAATTCACTTACTATAATGCAGAGTTTTTATAACAAAGTGCAGACTGGCCTACTCCCATCAACTTCTCTTCACAGCAGTCAATGGTTCCTTGTTACCATAGATTCTAAGTTACTAGCGAGCATAAAAAGACTCATGAACTGACTCACCTCACTTGGCCTCCTGACATCTTTATGACATGAGTACTTTCCACAGAGCTCAAACTTTCCATTTTTCATTCTCTACTTTACTTTTTAAAATGTGTTTCTCAGTTGAGTCTGCTGTACAGATACCTTGGTGACTTAAACAGCAATGTGTATTTCCCAGCTCAAAAATCTGAGAAATTCTAAGTCCAGGAGTGGTATAGCTATGTCTTAAGGTTGCCAATTTTCTGAGAAAGTGCCAGGTTGATTTCCAATGTAGTTGTACAAGTTTGCATTCCCACCAGCAATAGAGGAATGTCCCCCCTTTGTCCACGTCCTCAACAGCATGTACTGTCACTTTTGATTTTAGCCATTGTGAGAGGTATAAGATGGAATCTCAGAGTTGTTTTGATTTGCATTTCCCTGATAGCTAAGGATATTGAACATTTCTTTAAGCGTTTCTCAGTCATTCGATGTCTGTTGACAGTTCTCTGCTTAGCTCTGTACCCCATTTTAATTAGATAATTTAGTTTGGTTATGTTTAATTTCTTACATTCTTTATATATTTTGGATATTAGGCCTTTGTTGTCAGATGTAGGGTTGGTGAAGATCTTTTCCCAGTCCGTAGGCTCTTTTTTTGTTCTGTTGACAGTGTCCTTTGCTTTACAGAAGAATTTCAGTTTCATCAGTTGCCATTTATTAATTGTTGACCTTAGAGCCATAACCAAAAGATGTTCCAGCATACAACAAAGACATATGCTCACCTATATTCATAGAAACTTTATTTATAATAGCCAGAATTTGGAAACAACCTAGATGTCCCTCAACTGAAGAGTGGACAAAGAAACTGTGGTACATTTACACAATGGAATACTATTCAGCCATCAAAAACAAGGAAATCTTGAAATTTGCAGGCAAATGGATGGAACTAGAAAAGATCATCCTGAATGAGGTAACCCAGACCCAGAAAGGCACATATGGTATATACTCATTTATAAGTGGTTATTAGCCCAACATAGAAGTCCTCTGAGAAACTCCACCCAGTGGGTTTGGGACAGATACTGGGACTTGCCTCCAGATGGAGAGCTGAGAGTTGTATGGAGGTAGGGTATGTCAGGACCCAGAGAGGTCAAGAACTCTACAGAGAGACCACCAAGTATATCTAGACCAGGGGTCCTGCACAAGCTGATGCACCAGCCAAAGACAATGCATGTAGAGAGTCTAGACACCCTGTTCAGATGTAGCTGACGGACAGCTCATTCTTCATGTGTGTGTGTTGGGGGGAGGTGGGGTCTGCTTCTGACAGGATCATGCCTGTGATTTGTTCACTGTCCCTTGGTGGGACGACCTTGAGGGCACACAGAGGAAGGGAATGCAGGTTATCTTAATGAGACCTGATAGACTGTGTTCAGATGGTCGGGGAAGAGCCCCCTTCAGAGGTCTAGGGGAGGGGGATAAGGTGAAAGAGGGAGGGAGGGAGGGTGGGAACTGGAAGATAAGAGCAAGGGGATAGCAATCAGAATATGATGTGAATTACACACACACACACACACACACACACACACACACACACACACACACACACACACCACCTCGGAGGTTCAAGTTCAGAGTGAAAGCAGATATCATCTCTGTTGAGAACCTCTTCCTGGTTTGTAGCTTCCTGGCTTGTCGCTGTTGTTTTTGTAGGCTGTTCAGCTAGCATCAGAGAAGGTGGCCTGGGTTTCTTTATTTACTTACAAGTGCCTGAACTCAGTCAATCGCCAAGATTCTAATGTCAAGATCTTATCTACACTAAATTGTCCCAAAGGCCCCACCACCTAATACCATCACACTGGCAAAATATGCATTCATATACATTGAAGTCAGATTAAACATGACCCTCTCTGAAGTATCCTCTGTTACTGTTGAGAAAAGATAGTTAATATGTCATAGGTACTTATTTCCTTGAGTATACCTAACACCTAAGATTACAGCATTATAGGCCAGTTTTGCTTTCTTTTGTTTTTTAAAATAAATGGAAGTTAAAAAAAAATTCTGATTATGATACAGATGACAAATCTCATATATCTTCATTAGCACAGCTACCTCCACACACACTGCCAGGGGAGAGTCACAAAGTAAAAAAAAAATCCTTCATAGTAAAATGTGAAAGCACACTCTATTTCAACAAATGAAACACAAAGTCCTTGCTCATAATTCGACATGAATCTATCTCTTTAGTAAAACCAGGCTTACACGTAAGTCTTTTCACAGTTTCCCCTCTAATTGCTTTTCATTCAGAGAGAGAAAAGCAACATTTAGCAAGCCCTTAATTGCAGCATGTGTAGAGTGAGTCAAATTGTGTCCATGTGGGGAACTTTTAATAGCTCCGATTCACAAAAGGTCTCTGCCTGCTGAAAAGGCCATACTTCTTCTCTCAGAAACATGTGACAAATGACTAAAAAGCTGAAACAAATAGTGTATTTTAACAAAGTCAACCAGAAATTTTTAGCCTTGGTTAAATGACTGTACCTTGTTGAAGGTGTCCTACCAGTAACAGAATAGTTCTAAAAGTCACAAAACATCTTGAAACCAACTCCTACCTGTGGGGGTATCTTGATATACCCAAGCAAACTTCAGAACAATGCATCTTGTGGACTATACAGTAAGCTGCCACTCAATCATGTCTTTTTACATTAGCCTAATCCTTAGTTCAAAAAATCCAAATAAATTAAATGCAATAAATTCTGATTTTTTCATGTGCTCTTAGTTTATGCTCATGAACTCTAGTTATATGCTTAATAGAACAAAGGGTATATTTTCTGTCTCTTTAATTTTTAAAAATTACATGGCATGAAACTGACAATTAGTTGATATAAACAGGTGAAGCTTGAATATCTTAGCTAGGTATGATTATATGTCAGGTGGCTGCGGTAAGAGCTTCAACTTCACCATTTAGTGGTAGAAATCTTTCAATTAGCCTATCCCGCACATTCTCCATTCCTTATAATAAAGGCAAGTAAACATATTCCTTTTCCTCACTGAGTTGCACATGGCATACTTTCGGGCTGGGCATATAGCCCACTAAGGAAGACGTGACTAACCAGTACAAGGTCCTGGTACTTTCCTCAATTAAAAGAAAGAAAGAAAGAAAGAAAGAAAGAAAGAAAGAAAGAAAGAAAGAAAGAGAAAAGTAATAATACAGATAGTTTTTTGCATTTCCCACTTTATCATTCATTACAAGAGTATTTAATAAAATAAGTTACCTTACTTTAATTTATTTACATGATAGTAATATTTTTATATAATCTCATGTTTTAAGATATATGTATAGTATGAAAAAATATACAGGATACATTTTTGCTAAACAACTTTATAGATAAAGTGCCAGCCTCTATTTGTGTTACATTATATATATTATAAGTTGCTGGAGAATATATCTACAAAATTATTACAGAGATTATGCCTATATTGTAAGATTCTGAATAATTGCTAATATTCCTTGGTACCTATTAATATTATAAAAATTACTATTTGACATTTATGATTTTGCTAAAATCTTAGCACTTTTTTGTGAGAAAATATTTGGAATCCCCTCAGTTTATTGAAATAAAGAAGTGACTACTGTTGACTACATCAGGCTGGCCTTCAACATTCCCTCTAATTGAACCTCTGTGCTATACTGTACAATGAGAACAGCTAATTCCTATTCCCCCTACCTTCCTCATCCTCTTGTCACTCTCCCTGTACTTTGATTTTTTTAATGAGTTCAACATTAATCTATAGTTCCCAGATGATCAGAGATCATCAATATCTTTTCATCAATCTGTTGGTCACTGTATCCTTTTTGGTGGCAGTGGGGGGAGGGGGCATGTGTTCAGATAAATACCAATGACCACTACCCAAAATACAAAGACATTTTTTTCCCAAAAAAACAAAAGCAATTTTAAAATTCATATGAAAACTCAGGGTCCTAAGTAACCCAAACAACACTGGGAAAAAAGAACAAATCTGAAGGCACAACAATGTCTGACATTAAAATGTGTCGTAGTGCAGGCAGAAGAGCACAGTACTGGAATAAAAGCAGATACCTTTACCAATGGAGTGTGAGACACAAGAACTAGAAATAAACAAGTCAATCGATTCTCAGCAAATATGTCAAGACACCTGCTGAGGAAAGCATAACCTCCTCAGAACTGAGGCCTGGAAAACTGAATGCATATTAGTAGAATGAAATTTGATCCATATCTTATACTGTGTTACTATGTACAGACATTAACTTAACTGAATTTCAATATAAAGCACCCCCAAACTCCTGAAAGTAAACATAGGAAACATTCCAGACATTTGTCTGCAATTTTTTTTATATTTGACTCTAAAACACAACAAAAACAAGAAATTTATAAGTGGCACTGCATTGAATGTCAAAGCTGTTACTTAGGAAAGAGAATAATAAACAGAATGAGGGGATGGCCTGCAATGGAATAGAGCATTTCCCAAGTATAAAGGTTTATAGTCACAAATATTCAGATTACTCAGACACCTCAGTAACAAGAAGACAAGCAGTTAAAGGGATACAAGTTTATCTTTAAAAAACAAAACAAGACAAAACAAAGACTTAGGCTGAGTGCAATGGCACACATCTTTAAACCCATAGGGAGCCAGATCTCTGTAATTTCAAGGCCAACCTTGTCTACATAGAAATTTACAAGATATTCAAGGTTACATAGTGAGACCTTTTCTTAAAAAAGAAAAGGAATTTTCCAGTCCTAAATATTACCAAGCATACTTTCTCACCCTATACTCTTAGAAATCTTAGAAATAATGATTATTTCATATTGAATACAGATAGCTTGATTTTATTGAGGATGCTCTTATATCTTTCTTACTGATTTGATGTATGTATACTCTGTGCTAATGGATCTCCTAAAGTATATTGCTATTGCCTGAGTGCTTCCACGCTGAATATGTCATGGGATGCATTGGCACCTCAAGAGTCAAGTCACTGACTGACTGCACCACCTTTACTGGTCCACCAGGGCAGCTTCAAATTGTTATTGAGGTAAAGCGTTTGGAAGAGGCCATTTCTCTTGGTTAAGCTGTCCATTCCATTCATCTTTCCCAAGGCATCTTCCGTATAGCAAAGGAAAGACAAAGAGCCAAAATTAAATGCACAGCTGTTTGCGAGAGCCAGGGAAGTGTTTGAGAACCAAGGCTCATGGACCATTTTGTGGATGAAACATCTATTTCACCATGTGCACTGATGCTGATGCCAGACTGCACTGGTAATTCATACTGTGTCCTAGTTAGACACTGATCTATATGAAAAGGCCAATATGAAATATCATTATACTATGAAATAATTACAATGTATATTTTTATATTAATCTATATGTATAAACTTATCACATTGTTAAAAATAAATATATATTTATTAGTCATTTGGCATATTTGATAAGTCATGTTTAAAATGATGTTTATAGGATACCTATGTTTAGAAGTGCCTTTACTGTATTACATATGCATCAATTGATACATTATGAGTTTATATTGTGATTTTCTAATTCCCCTTAGAAAATGAAAGCAACTAGAAGCCGGAGAATACCATGGTCACTGGCTCAATAAAGTATCAGTGTCAGAAATCATTATTTATAATCAGTGCTAGAATGCAGTCAAGCATTCCTTATCACCACCGGTGGAAGCCATTCCTGAAATCTAACTTATGGATCCCATACAATACATGTGAATTAGTCTGGCATGTGGTCTCACTCTCCATTCATTGGAAAAGTGTGCCTCCCTGAATGCTGGGAGCATCCTTCTTCAGAAGCACTGTGTTTTTAGCACTAGAGAAGCTTGAGAGATAGCATAGCTTTCTTTGTCAGAATGGTAGCAGCATCAGCTTTTTGGCATGTCAACTTTGGATAGTATCAGAATACAGAGGAGGTGTTACTTGAGTTCCAAACCCTTGCCCTGAAGAATATGAGATAAAACAAAATTTGCAATTCAATTGCCGAGTATCTTATGCCAACTATTCTATTTAAAAAATGGGGAAGGAGTCAGAATATGTCTTGGGTTAGTGCTCACATGATAGAAAAATCCTTATTTACAACTGTCCTTATTGTAAGTCATTTTTCATTGCTCTAAATTCTCATTTTTGTATTTCCTTAACTATGATGTAAAACAAATAGCTTTAATTTTTCCAGATCTTTCTGGTAGAAAACTTTTGTAAATTCACTGAACATTTAATGTCTGGATGATTTCTGAGATTCCAGACTGTTTCAATAACTGTAGTTATAAATACATAAGCATATTATAACTTAACATATTTTGATTATTTTTAGAATTATAAGCTATATGCCAAAAATGTTAGAAAATTTTAGAAAATCAATTCAATGGTCAGAAAGGCACCAATAGTACAATTTCTTTTCACCTTCAACCAATACGTTGGCCACTTCGATTACTTTTCCTATTGGTCACAGTATCTTAAATAAAGTGATATATACACATAAGTACTTCTGAAAAACATGTTTCTTTTTGGCATGTGTTGGGGTGGAGGGAAAATAGCACCATGTACTCTCCACCAACTCTTTCACCAGTCAGTTTCAGTGACTATGCTACATTAATTGATTATTCTTTAATATGTATTGATCAACTTTTAAGTTTTAATTAACAGAGTGGCCTTCTGACCTTCTATAGGGTACTGTAAAGAACATCTGAAAGGCTGGAATTTGAAACATAATTTTATCCCTGTTATGATATCAATCATTTTGCAATTACCAAGAATAAGTAATGTACAGACAATCACAGGAGTAGCCAAATCTACAGGTCTAACAAAGTTTATCTCTAAGCAGCTATCTGAAAACTTGCACTCATCTTTTGCTATAAGAATTGGACAGAGACCTGGTGGCACTCAGAGGAAGGACTGCAGGCTACCAAGAAGAGACTTGATACCCTATGAGCATATACAGGGGGAGGAGGTCCCCCTCAGTCACAGTCATAGGGGAGGGGAGTAAGGGGAAAATGAGAGGGAGGGAAGAATGGGAGGATAGGATAACCATTGAGATGAAATATGAATAATTTAATAAAATAAAAAAGGGACAAAAAAAGAATTGGACAGAGAGGTAATTGGGGAATATCAGAAGCCTGTAAGCATGTACAAAATTATTCATGTGAGAATTACCTCAAATTTCAACCATGCAAGTATTGTCTATTCCTCAGACTCCTATTTCTCAGCTGGCCCATCTTTAGTTATTTGGAATACCAGGAAGCTCTCTTAACCACTAAGCTATCTTTGTCCCACTGAGTATGTTTATTTTAAAGTCATTTCCAGAGCCATGCCTGTGGTATATTTCATACATTTAATTTCAATACTTATGTTGGAAAGAAATGACTCAAGTATTGATTACTGTGATATATTTCCATGAGTTAGCACTAATTGACAATTACAATCTTTTACTTTTAAAATTATCTATCTATCTATCTATCTATCTATGTATCTATCATCTATCTATCTAATCTCTGTCTGTCTGTCTTTCTGTCTGTCTGTCTATGTAACTTAGTGTGTGCCCATATGCATATATGAATGTGAGCTCTGGTATGTGTATCAGAGAGCATATGTGAAAGATTGTGCTTGTGAATTTGTGGCTCCCAGAGGACAAGTCTTGGGAGGCAGTTTTCTCTTGCCATCTTATGTAATCAGGGGATCAAACTCAGATAGTAAGCCTGGACACAAGCACCTTTGCCTACTGTTGAGCCAGTCACTAGTTCTGCCATTATTTTATAAACCCATAAAAAGTAGCCATTGCACTTTTAATAGTTACCTATTATATGCTTCCTGGCAACTTTTTTGTTCCTGACTTTGTTGTCCTTTCAGCCAGTCACCTAACTCACATCTACTTTCTCCCCTTTGTTTTCAGTACTGGGCCCTTGTAGAGTCAATCTTTAGTTGTTAGTCAGACTCCATGGGCACTTTCCTCAATGTTGTCACTGTTTACACGAAAGCAACCAAATGTATAGCAAATAGACCAGCTGGAAACCTCTCCAGAGATAGACACATCCAAACCGGCGGTTCCTCTACAAGTGTTGTGGGTCAATGCAGTTCTGCTATGAGAAAAAAAAGCAAAATAATAAAAACCAGCCCACACCCATATGCACTGTTACTCCTGTATGGACAGCTTTCAGGATCGTCCACATAGCCTGGGCCTGAGCCAAAACTTAACCCTCCTCAAAAACAGGCAGACAGAGACACGATGTGACAGCGATTTGGAACACTGTTTGTGGCATGCTGTTTCTTGGCGTACTTCTTCAGAATGTAAGAGCAGACTCTGCTAGGCTTCCTGAGATGCATTGTTTATTACAGAATCAGTCTTTCAAAATGGCTATAGATTCAGAAGCAATTGCTAGGTTTACTACTAAACTCGATATTGGAGAGATTCTGAAAAATTATGTTGAAAGCTTATAACAGAAACTCATTTCTTGGCGGACAAAACCTATTTTGAAAATATTTTTTCAGGATGTGAAAAAGACAACTTTGCCAATGGCATATATACATGTATCCTTCGGTTTAAGTAGAGAAGCATGCTGAGGAAACACCATGAAAGTGCTTAATAAAGAAAGAAACATATTTGAATGTATAAAACTGTGTCTGAACAACAAAAAGGTATATTTGCATGAGTGTACAGTTATGTTATATTCTATACTAGTAAGATATAATTTCTTAATAATATTTATACATTCTACTTCTAAGGTAACTGATATGGGCTAAAAATACATATACACTCAGTAAATGTCTTTTAATAAGGGATAACACCATTAAGAAGTTAACACAATTAAGAAGTTAGCTTTTAAAATCACCTTTATATTCCCATATCATTGTAGTACAAAAAGAAATAAATATATAAGTAAAGGCCCCTCAGTCTCAAAACTCACAAAATTATTTCTGTACAAGAAATGAGGTTAAAAAGTGAAGTTTTTAGAGTCTTCCCAGCAAATCCGGAATCCCTTTCTAAGGCAAATGAGATTCACTGAGTTTTGTGTCATCGCTAAGATTTTTGTGTGTCTTTAGCTTTGTAACAGCAGAGTAGTCAACTTAAAGAGAAACGTATTGATTCTGAGTACATGTCCCAACTCAAATGCTTTGCCCCATTTTGAAATGCCCACAGCATTTCTATAGATTTGGCAGATTTCATGGGCAACATGCCACCACCAACTGGAGGTGTGAGAAACAACTTCTCATCCTTGTTAACAGGTGACCTGCAGGAAAAGGTATATGTGGAGGTCCAGGTCTGACTTAAGCCCAGTAACACAGGTATAGAGGAAAGCTGTGTCTCATTCCTCCCAAAGCCACACATTTTTATGCTATTCATTTCTAGAAGTGGAAAAATGTAAGAATGTCTTTAATTAGAAAGGGAGAAACAAGGGTAATACAGAAGAAATGTGAGGGAAACTAAGGATCTTTGAAAAGGTATTAGGGCAACATTATTTTAAAGTCACCTTAAGTTATATGTAATACATATGTATACATATATTCACATGTTAAATTATGTCACCTGGCCTGACTGTACTCCTCCTAAGAGTCATATACCATCTAATAAATACCTAAGCCCTGATCATCAGAGATCTCTTTCCAAATTGTCGATGAGGGGAGTCCAAAAGACTCCTAAGAAATACAGGTTATTGTGTTTGGCTGCCTTCTAGACATTGCAGTTAAGTCCCTATTGCTGAATAAACTATGTACTTCATGCAAAGGACTAGAGCTGATGTGACCTGAAAATATCCTCTTTGCAGACTAGCTTTCCTGGTGCTGGAAGGTGCTGTGTAAGCTGCCAAGGGAGGGAAGCAACCTATAGTCCTACCCAGCTGTGAAGTCTATAATCCACGAAAATGATTGGCACAGCTAGGCATCTCTAAATGTTCAATAGAAGCACTCACAGAAAAGCACAACTGGTCAAAATGCAAAGATCAAGTGACTTGGAGGGCCCAGCTCCAACAGATACACCTATAAGAAAAAAAATCCTGCTCTCAATGCCCAGGAAATATTGAAGAAGAGGCATAAAGATTATAAGAACTGGAGGAATAAGAAGCCTTCTGTGAGAGTATGTTTCTTAGAAGTGGCAGAAAAGCTACACTCACGGTTTCTTAACAATATGGTTACTTAAACAAGACTTAAATAATGACTGCAATAGACATGCTGATTAAGAAAAATGCCTCATGTAGGCTTCATCATTAGAAAAAGAACTAATGGCAAGTAATGACTCTTGAGAGAGGGAGAATTAGCCTTCCCAGGCATAAGTCCTTTAATTGGTTATGTAGTATCAAGTGGTCAATACTGCCATCATGTATATGTTGGCAACATATACAGGTACATCCTAACATTATATATATGTTTGCAACATGTATATGCTTAAACATTATGTATATGCTTAAACAGGTGTGTGTGTGTGTATGTGTGTTTGATTGTGCACACTCGTACGTAATGTGCACATGAATCAGTAATAATCAAAGAAAAAGAAGCCATGAATTTGATGAGTCAGGGGTGGGGCCATGGGAGGAATTTGAGGGAGAGAACACTGAAGAGGATGGAGAGATGAAAGAGAGGAAATGATATAATTATATTTTAATAAAATTTTTAAAAAATTTAAGAGGAGAAAGAAATCTAGAAAATAGTAGGTTAGGAAGGAAATCTCATATCCTCTCTGTAACATTAAATTCCAGAGACTGACTGAAATGAATTTTTTCATTTTCTCCAATTTTTTAACAAGAGTACGGATTACTTGTGAGACTTTACTTTGGCATGACAGCCTATAAATTGTGACAGAAAATGTTGTATCAGCTGTGTGAGGTTTGACTATCCTGTTATACAATGAACTTTAATGCCTCCTGTCACTCTACAGTGCTGCACATCCAACCTAGATGTGCTGTAAGGTATCTGCATCTTTTCCTCCACATGAGCCAGGCCGATAGGGCACACATTCTCAGGGTCACTGATATTGTTGGGGCAGGATGGCGCTAGACACCTGTACCACCTGACTGGTTTTCTAAACTTCTGCACACATGGGATACCTGTCACTTTTGTGGCTGTCTACTGACAATGAAAAGAAGAAAACTCCTGGTCCTGTCAGAAGAAATCTCCATGGAACAAATGCATAGCTGATCACAGATTATATTCCAGAAGTAAGGAAGAGGAAAGTTTGAAGCTGTGAACCCAAATGTGAGGAGTGTTGGTTTAATGGAACTTGGATTAATCATGATTTATTGTTAGGCAAAATGATTACAAATCACAGATCCATGAGGTCACCTTGAAAGAAACCGACCAAAGCATTGTGCTGTCTAGAAGTAGCCAAAGATTGCTCGGTGGAAAGCAATGGAAGATGAAAAGCAGTTTTCTCACTTATAAATTCAAAGTTTTTTTTTCCAGTTTTAACTTTTCATTTAGATATAATTTCATGAATGCTTCACATAGCCACCACATACTTCTTGTTTGTAATTGCCTATAAATGCCTTCTTAGTGTTTGTGTCTTCTTTTGGAAACCTCAAAATGGAGTTGCTTTGAGAATCTCAAGTCCTGGGAAGAGTGAGTTCTCCTATCAGTTCTAGAAAGAATCTGTAGTATGTAGGCTCCTCGTGGTCTGAGCTTTAACAGAGGCTCGAAGCTCTTTGTCTCTGGCATTTTGTTATTTCAGAAGAAAGTTTTTCATTGTAATCATTTGGAAGAGCCTCCGATGAAAGTCTCAGTTTTAAGAGTTTAGTGCCAGGAATAATTATATTTTTTCCTACTAAATCTTAGGAATACATCCAGGTGAATTATTCCAGGTCAGCAGAAAATTCAGCCCTTACTAGTGAAAATCACATACCCTATAGTACATAACAATGGACTTGTTGCCTAAACATTTTGCTTCCCTAAGCACATTGTCATTTTGGACCACAAAGCAGACCCCAGCCTGGAGAAGCAGGCGCTAATCTCAGTAGCTTCAGGCAGGGTGACTCCTTCCTGAAAATTGTTAGCCTCCACTTTGTAGCTCCTTTTCAATTTCTTTACAAAAGAGGTGCAATCTCAGAATGACAAATGCTCACTTGTAAATTGTGGGCATTGTTTATTTCCACTATAGAAAGCACTGGGAAATATGACAGTTTGTTTGTTCCATGTATGATGGGTCATATTGGTCTAATATTTGGGGATTTAAAAAATAATCATGCACGTCTTTTGAGAGGATATTAATTATAATGTTTGCATTCAAAAGACCCCGTCGGTGAGACGTTCTGTCATTTGCTGCACTTTCATCCCTGGTGGCTATGAAATTATTCGTTTAAGTTGTCTCTTCTCCCTCCTGCAGGGTCTTTCCTGGGAAAATGGCGCTGCAGTGTCAGCAGCGCCTTAGAAAGCCTGTGTGGCTAGGCCGCTTCCTCTCGCTGCTGCTCCATGTGCGCTCACGCTGTGAAAAGTGTCACAGCGACACTCCCATTCTCTGTCAGCTGGGCGGTATCTGCTCACATTCATATCTTGGATTGACTGCAATTCAAACGTGGTTATTTGGAGTTTTTTTGTATCAATTGTTACAAAAAATAAAAAAGAATATTTCAGTACTGTTTTTCAGAGCTCCCAAATAGAAAAACAATTTTTAGACAAATCTATACCATTCCCTCTTTGGAAATCTCAATCCTTAAACCAGCAGGTGAGACTACATTTTATTAAATGGCTCATTCTAATTCTGATCCTGGGGTAGTCTTACTGAAGGATGAATTGTGTTGCATCCCAAGAGAACTATTTAACTTATTTGTACTTAGAAAATGTCTCTGTGTACCAGCTGCCTGATTTCAAGTCATGAAATGAGAGGCTTCTATTTTGAAATCAGATGTTTCAGAGCTGCCGGTTCTGACCAAGTGGCTGGTACTTTACTAAAGAACAAATAAGACAAGCAAAAGAATCAGAGCTTCTGAGCATGGCTGATGTTGTCTTAAGCCACCTGCACATGAGGCAAAATGGTGGGCAGAAAGGGAGCCACTGAATATTCTGGACCTCCTTGGAGACTGGGAAAGTCAAAGGATGCTTTTAAATCATCTTTAGGAGCAGAGAAAGAAGTTGGTGGAAAAGAAAAAACATCAATAGATACTTCTTTCACACTGTGTTTTTAAATTTTCTCTCCCTTTATCTTTTCACCTATACATGCTTATTATTAGACATATATAAGATAAACTACTTAGAGCAAGAGGAACCAGGAAGCAAGCAGGAATTATATTAGTGCTACATTCATAGTGTTTGGCTATTTGGCAACAATGTGTCTTTAAAAATTATTTTATTTTCCTTAGTTATTTAGTTTTTGTTGAATAGGAACATCATTAAACTAACTCACGGTTTTTTTGTTTTTGTTTTTGTTTTTTGTTTTTTTGCAATTTTTGGGCTGTTTATTGCAGAACACCTGTGTCCTAAGTTGGTAACTATTTTTCATGCCATTCTTAGGTCAGTGACTGATTGTGTGTGTGTGTGTATGTGTGTGTGTGTGCCTGTACATGCATGCACATATGAACACACTTTGTGTAGGTATGTGCATACATGTAGTGTATGTATGTGAGGATGTAGGTGAGTTCTAGAAATTATATTCACTGTCTTTATTTGATTCAGACCATCACCTTTAATTTTTAAGACAGGATTTATCACTGAACCCAAGGGCTATTAATTCAACTACTCTGATTGGCCAGTTTTCAGGTATCCACCTTTGTATCTACCTTCAACTTGTATGGCTAGGGTTAGAGGTATTTGCTACTATGCCCTCTTTTTCTCATATTGGCCATGGGAACTGATATTAAATCTTCATGTTTGTACAACCGGCATTTATCAATGGAGCTATCACCACAGGCCCCATAATTGGCTCTTTACAGGGTGGGAAATAATATCTTAAACCTATGACTCATTTATTCTTTATAAGTTTTCATTTATTATTTTTCTTAGTAACCATGAAATATATATTCAATTGAAACCTGTCTCCTCATCTTTTTATCTGCATATTTTTCTCAGTGATATTCCTCTACTCATGTCTACAATTTATTTCCAATCCTCAGATTGATAGATTTTACTTTGTAAAATGGACTAACTTAAAATCATGAAATGGATGCCTATATCACTTTGAATAAATTTCCAAGTCCTTGTAGAATTCTTGTTCAGTCTTTAAAAACAGACTTCTCTGGTTTTATCACTCTGACTTCTCAATCTTCTCTTTTTTTTGTTTCCTGTTGTCAAATCCAATCACCATGAATTTAGTAATTTGAAACAATACATTGTAAATAACAAAATTTGGAGGTTAAAAGTAAAACATAAGCCTCATTAGGCTGTAATTTAAGTGTTGTCAGGGTGCTTTTTTCTGGGGACTAGTTTTAGTTATTTTCCTATTGCTATGATAAAACACCATAGCCAAGGCAATTTATTAAATAACATGGTTAATTTGGCTTACAGTTTCAGAGGACTTCTGTCCATGATGGTTGAGCAAATGCATGGTTGTAGAAACAGCTGAGAGCTCACATGGTGATCCACAAGCAAGGTCACTGCATTGCTTGGATTGTTGCTTTTAAGAAAGCCAAGAGCATGCAGCTAAATCTCACCCTCATACATGACTTTTTGTCTTTCTAGTACTTTCACCTACTTATAAAATTCTAGCAATTATGTTGGGCCCACTCATTTAATCCAGGATAACTGCCTTAATTTAAAGCCTGTTAATCAGCTACCTTTGATTTCACCTGTATCCATATTTCTCACTTGTTGTGTAACATGACATATTCATGGAATTCAAAGAACAAGACGTAAATCTCTTTACAGAGAACCCATATTTTGTTTCCTACACTTGAATGCATTCTTTGAAGATAGCTCTTCTGTGCATTAAGCCACTAGATAGGCAGTCATTGTGTTGACTCAAGATAATTGTTAAAATGGGAAGACTGCCATACTCAGCCTAACAGAGATTTGAAATCCCAGAACTGTTGGAATGCTGCAAATGCTGTAAGTATACATATGAGCATCATAAGTGTATGATGAGACAGACATCAACACGGAATATAACTATATTCAACCAAAGTTATAGATGACAAAAATTCCCAATTAATTGTCCTGATATCAGTCTACAGTGTTCAGGAGACATAGAAATATTTTTGATTCTTATAGATTGCTTCAAAATTAATACACATGAAAAAGTTGGCAACTGTCATCCCATTATTCAAAGATTATTGAATATCTTAAATGAAGTTACTCTCGGGGGTCAGTGGGGAGTGGTGGCTTTTAAGTAGCTTAAGAGTTTAATGAGAATCAGTTGTACTCTTTTAAACAGAGTCGGGAAAGGCTTTGGTGCAGGTTTTTGAAGGATCTATTGGATGTCCAAAGAGATTAAGCTGAAAGGATCACCCAAATGCATTCTAGCACAGGAAGACTCCATGTTTTGTAATAGTAATAAACCGATCACTGATGATGGGCACATATAATGCCTGCTGTGTCCATTCTTTCACTAAATAGAAATGTATCACTGTTTCTATAGGATATAGATTTAGTTCTTGACACACATTGTGCTCTGTTCAGATCCCTGCTGAAGAAAAGACTGAGTGTATGAATGCTAAGCATTTAGCTTGCTTTCATGGAAATAACATTATTGTGAATGACTATTTTATGATATGTCAGCATCAGGTCTGTATTTCTGTATTTCTGAAACCCATTTCACAGTTAATGTTTCTTAAGCGTGCCTTTCTGGTTATAGACTCAAAAACATTGGTTCCTTTCACTGCATAAAGACAGCACGGTACCCAATATATGTCAGACTTATAGTTTTCCAAAGCCAAACATTGACATTTGGATTCTGAAGTGTCATCACTATTGTTTCAGACAAAGTGTTCTGGGTTGATTTGTATCCATTAAACTTTCTTAAGGTTTGAATGTTATTCATGCTTTCTGAAACATATCTCAATTTATTTTTTTTCTATATCTCTTACTTGAATGCCTTTGTGTTATTTTCCATAACACCAATTCTTATAACTCTGCTTCAAATCTATCACAACACATAGACAGGGATCATCATAATTGTAATATGGAGAAAAAATAGGCAAGAGAAAAGGAAGGGTCATTTTACAAGAGTTTCAGGTTGATTTATATGCATACTTTAAGGGTGAAATGCAAATGGGAGCCATCTATATAGAACGGCCGGTAAAAATACATCAAATTATAATTCTAAAGCAAGAGAGAATTCAATGACAAGTCACAAAATTCTAAAGCAGCAGCTAAAAAATCTTTAAGGGCTTGTTTTTTGATGAGTCAATAGGTGCATTATGTAACATGTTAAAGGAGCTTATGGGTCATAATCAGATTTGTTACAGCGGAGAGTGCTAAGTTCATTTAAAACCACTATGGTGCTTATATAAAGCAGTAACTATGATATGGAGTAAATTTAAACTGTTTGTACATTTTAGCCCTTTTAACTCCTTATCTTAACCCCAAAAACTCTCATTATCTTAACCCCAAAAACTCTCATGATGACTGAAAACAGAGTATCATGATTTGATTGGAAAGGGAAATATACCTGAGAGAAAAGTCTTGAAAAAGATGTGAGGAAGATAAAACATGAAGGCACATTTGCATCGTTCCTGAGAGCCATCTAGGGAACGACAATTAACCATGTGTGTTATCAATGAAAGCTATTTAGCAAAAAACAAATCCAAAAGAAAGCAAAATCCCCAGAACAATTTTGTGTATAAAAGCACATAAAATATTTGAAAATGTACAGCTTCCTAGAAAATAGAACACTGGGCCACCATTTTTATGTAGTTATTCCTTTCACACACGGAGATAAGAATCTGTAATTCTATATTATCAGTCCTCATGATAAACTTTCTAAAAGGTTAACTCAATAATGTTTGATTCACTTTAGAAGCCATCATTATTTTTAATGTGAGTATATGACAAGTTATTCCTTACTCTTCCTAATTCATCATTTCTCTGTTCTTAATTTCTTATTATTCTCAGATCACATATCATATTATTTGCTCACTGAAACATACAATTATGATATTAAAATTATCCAGTTTATCACTTATCACACTCCTGAAAATGATGAAACAATCTTCTATTTGTACACCATATAATTATCTGATGTACTTGCCTATACTGTAAGTCTGAATAAATTGACAGATGAGCTCTTACTCAGTGTCCTGATTTTGTCAGTCTTTTTTTAATTGTTCTTTAAACCTACAATGAACCTTAAGGTACTTCATGACGGCTGCAATGAGCATAGAAATTCATTACACCACCATTGGTTTATCAGTCAAAGATGACATTTGTTCTGACCTGGATGGATTTTCTTGGAGAAATCTTTTAATAGAATGCAGATTTATTGAATTTGAGCTTTCCTACACCATTAGCTGCCACTCTTTCTTATGGTTCACATAGCCTGAAATATATTTGTGCATATTTAACATAATTTTAATAGCCAAAGTTTTAATATAAAAGACTGCACTTTATCTATTTTGTGATATTTGATATTCTACTCATATTAATATGTGCATCACCTTTCCAAAATATTTACAATTTCTAAAAATCTTAGAATAAGTAGAAAAACCTCACATGGCCACACTAGTTAGGAACAATTGGAATACTAGATCTTAGACCTCGTTATCCTCCACAATCTGTCTTTGAAGCTTCCCCAGCATGTGACATATTGCACATATCTTAATGATAAGTCTCCAAATTTCTACCTAAAAGTAAAAAACAAACAAACAAACAAACATTTTCTATGAGCACCATTTTTATGGGTACAGCTTCATCTATGGCATACACAAGAACAGAACACATATTTATAATCATATTTTCAGATCTTACAGCCTCCACCAATTCTCAAAACAGTAGTCATCAACTATTTGCAAAGACAAATTAGGAGCCTTTACTTATTATACCGTAAGGTAAAAATTTGGCCAAATCGTGGCAATAAAAATGCTAGTACTATAGCCAGATGCCCTAGTTTACTGTAGTACACATTCATAGACACATATATATGTCCATGTGTAAGTACATGTGTATGCATAACACACACACACACACACACACACACACACACACACACACACACACATACAGCATCTGAAATCTTAGAGAGTGGATTCAGATGTAAATAATCTTTTTCACCATCTGGCTAAAAATGGACATCTAGACATGTGAGGTACTTTGTTTTGCTCTGTGTACTTCATTCATTCCAGGAGGTGTGCTCACAGTAAAGTCTACAGTGCTTTTGTCACACTCACAGAAAACTCTAAGTTCCATCAGACAGGGCCTTCAGAAGCTATCCTTAGATTTGGATGATGCTTTAGCAATAAGGGCAAAGTCGGTTCAGACTCTCACATCACCTGCAGTTTTCCCAGGTTCTTTCTACCTTTGTGATCCTACTCTGTAATGAATACGAACAATGTAAAATGAAAGTCTGTGTCATTAATAGAATCCACAAGCACACTATTAAGTAAAAGAACTGGAAAAAAAGAAATGAAATGATTTTATTTCATACACACAAAGGAAAATATAATATTTAAGGACATATGGTAAAACTTGCAGTGGCAATCAAGAATAGTTACGCTCAAGGTCAAGATAATGGATCTTCTGTTGGAAGAAAGAAGCTTGAAATATATCTTAAGACTGCCACAAGCATTTTCCTATTTTTCGTTGATGAACACATAGGTGGTCAATTTGTGGTAGGTCACCCAGTGACTACTTGGTCTTGAACTTTGTGTGTGTTCATGCTCTGTTTGCACATAGAATATTAAAGTATCTATTGGGTTATGTTCACATGAAACATTCTGAAGTTACTGGCATGTGCTTCATTGTATTCATTTGGAAAGAGGATACTTTCCCTGTTGCTGATTTTATTCTAGGTGCATGAACTTGCTTGCTCTTCTTTTAAAAATATACTACCAGGTTCACAATCTATGCAGTTGAGTGTCCTTTGTGCCAAGCAGTTCACTTTTACTGGCTTATTGCATAATTGTTTTCTTCCTCATCCTTCTGCCTAGAAGTAATTATACCTTTCCCAGAGATGCATCTCTTGATTAGTCATTACTAACTGACACTTCATCAATTACTCCATGACACCTTATTTATTCCCTGTATGCCAGAACATTGTATGTAATAAAACTTATGACATGTTTAACATGTCTTTCATTTTATGCCCTGTGTAAGATCAACTAGGCAAACACACCTTTGCCCTTCATTCTAAGCATCACTGAACATCAAAACGAACCATTGGTCAAGAAATATATTTTTAGGTGGGATTTTTATAATTGCTAAATTATATAATTTTAGTATGCTATAGTGGTGAGAGTTGCTTAGGATCACATTGTACAATTTGGTTATCATAGCTGTGCTGCTAGGCTATGGGCAATAGCGGTAGACCAGACCTAGATATCTTAAACATTTTTTATATGTGTTCAATGTCAATTTTGAAAATGACAATTTACTTCCTGTTACATCTGAATGTAGAATTTCTTCCATATATATTATGAAATTTAAAAAAAACCACTTATAGTGAGGTAAAACTGAATATGAAATGTGTTCCCCAAGGTCAGATCTTGAATAGTTACCCCCAACTCTCAGATTGTGGTATTATTTTAGAGCTGTGGAAACTTAAGAGTTGTGCCTTCATGAAATAAGGTGCTGGAAGCAGGCATTAAGATATAGGAACTCTGGTCATTCCCTGTGTCACCTTCTGCTTCTAATTTAGCCATGATATGGACAGCTTTTCTCTACCACATTTTCCTACCAGTAGGATGGTCTGTGTAAATGTTGTTCTTATATGTGCATAGGCCAAGCCTTTCTAGATCTCAGGGAGCTCTGTCTGGCTGCTTCAACTCAGCTGTTAGAGCCCAAACTCCTCTCCAAGCTGACTGATTCAAGATGACTGAATTGCTTTGCCTGGCCTCAAACTAATTCTGGCAATATGTTTTTTTTAAAAGATTTATTTATTTATTATTTATACATTATTCTGCTTGCATGGCACCAGATCTCATCTTGGATGCTTGGGAGCCACCATGCCCTTGCTTGGAATTGAACTCAGGACCTTTGAAAGAATAGACAGTGCTCTTAACCTCTGAGCCACCTCTCCAGCTCCCTTGGCAATATGTTTCATCTTCTATTTCTTCTTCTCTGGCTCACTCTGTCTTCATCCTGTGTGTAGCTTGTTCTCGGCAAACTGTCTCTGTACAATTTTCCCAGTGAAAAGCTCTCTTCTATCTCCCTACTCTGCTCTTTTGTTGTTGTTGTTTGTTTTGTTGTTTTTTATAGTCTGAATATTTTTATTATAATTTATTCATATTACATCTCAATTGTTATCCTGTTGCTTGTATCTTCCTGTTTCTACCCTCCTTCCTTCTCCTGCCCTGTTTTCCTCCCCTTGAGCTTTAAGAGGAGGGGCCCTCCTCCCCCACGGTGTGACCACAGCCTATCAGGTCTTCTCTGGATAGCCTGCATACTCTTCCTCCATGTGCTTGCAGTACCTCCTTGCCAAGGGGGAAGTGATCAAATCTTGGGCAGCAGATTTATTTCTTATCAGAGGCAGTCCCTGCTACCACCGCAACCTTGGAAAATGAGCGTTCATGGTCTCTATCTGAACAGGTGGTCTACTTAGGTCCTCGGTATGCATCATCCTTGGTTGGTGAATCAGTTTGCCGTATGCTCTTAAGCAGTCTTTTCTGCTGTTCTCCTGAGAATTGGGTGTATTCTATCTCCTACTTATTCTGTCAAATCTTCCTCTGATTCGTCACTTTGTCCCTCAATTAAAGATTATTGTTTGGGATTAAAGGTGTGTACTAAGGGCGTGGCTGTATGCCAGCTAGAGGGATTAAAGGTGCTTGGTGAGTCTGCATTCCAGCAGGATCACTTAGGCCTACAAGGTTTTTGGACTTGATCCCTTGCCAGAACAGTCATGTTACTGGATTACAGTTGCTCAACAGTTCTGTTAGGGGTTAAGATGTTTTTAGGTCTAGATAGACATTTTAAGTTGATAATGACAAGATGTGATAGATATTGATTTACATTCAGGAGTTTAGAGGCACCAAGATAGGAAAGATGTTTTTTCAAGCCTGTCAAATACAAATAGCCAAAACCCTAAGAATGTAACATGTATCAAGCCTGTCAAATACAAATAGCCAAAACCCTAAGAATGTAACATGTATCTAATTCTTGATTGTGTCATGGCTATTCTTGCTATAGGTAGTTTATTGTACAGATGTGGAATAATATAAATGTATATGTAAAAAATAAAACTTATTTAATAAAAAAGACTTAAAAATGAAATTGGGTCCAAGCAATCATAGTCAAAAATAATCTTTTCTCCTTTAAAGAAACATTTATTTTTATTTCCTGTGTCTGTGTCTTTGCCAGCATGAACATAAGAGGAGATCTGTTCTCCTTACACTGAAGGAGGAGGCTGTGAGTCACCACATTGAAGCTGGAAACAGAACCCATGCCCTCTGCAAGAGCAGCATGAACCTCCAACGCCTGCAGCACTTCTCCATATCACCTTCTTCCTTAAAGTAGCTTTACCAAGTGTTTGACCAAGAAATGCAAAATCAGTAATACAGAAATTTAACTTTGTAAAGACAAATTTTTGTATTTTATGTTAATTTAAGGAATTATGTATGCTATTTGTTGAATTTCGTGTCTTTTTAAAAGATTCTGTCTCATGTCTTTGGAAAACTACATTTACCATACCATAAAGGTAAATGATTGACCTTTATTTTGATACACTCTTTTTTTTTTTTTACGGGTTATTGAGACTTTTGACACTTAATACTTCATTAAATAGTGGAACTTTCCAACTGTATTCATTTGAAATGTGATTATTTTCCAATGTTTTCTTTACTTCAGGACAATTATTTGCTCGGGTCAATTTTTCATTTTAAACCACTTTTATAATCAAGTTCAAATACACCTATTGAGTCATGGGCCTCTCATCCCCTTATATCAGGGCCACTCGGTTGGAGCAATGTAGATTTCTAAAGGTCTACTGCCATTTACTCTGAACCACTGGCTTTAAATACATAAGACATAACAGTGTAAAGGACACTGTTAGGTGAGGCCTCATGTCCTTACAGAGATGGTGACTCCATGCTGACGGTGGACCTTTCATCTAACTCTGCTTCTGGCAGTTATTTTTGCCATCATGCAAACTTTCTAGAGATTGAAAATTGTGACTATTAGAACGGAGAATAGCAGTATGTGTCCACATAATTTAATGTTTTAATAACACTCTGGACTAGAAAATATGCTTGTTCTTTTTTAGTTTTGTCTCGTCTGTTACTCAATTTAGTTTTTCTTTGCAGAATTAATATTCTACACAACACTTAAGTATTTGTGTGTGTGTATGTATGTATGTATGTCTGTATGTCTGTATGTATGTATGTATGCCTGTATGTGTGTGCATGTGTGTGGGTACATAACTGTGTATAATCTGGCAGTTTTACACATTACATGTAAGGTTTATGTATATATTTTCAGTTAAAATTATTACTTTTCAGTTGAATTATCTCTTTACTTATATTTTATTTTTGAGGCCTACCTAGATTGCTGGTGTGTCACATTTGGCATCCTTCTATCTGGTAAATGTGAGACAGCTTATCTTTTATATTGAAGTGTTTTATAGATTTTTTTATTGCACCATTAAGAGTACTTTGATTTCTGCTATATTCCAAGATTTTCTTGTCATAATACATAACATTCCATGGTTCCACTTTGTGCTAAACCTTAGAGCATTCACTTATATCTAGTTTTCTGCCTCAGAAGGCCAGGTAATGAGATGAGCTTCAGAAAAAGAAATTGCTGGTTTAGTTTCTCACATTACAGCCCAAACAGATTGTTTTTGCTAAAATTGCTGGCCAATGCTCAGTTCACACATATTTTCCCTGCTAAGCAAATGTTGCCAATTTAGTGTCCAGTAGTGAGTTTTCAGCTCATAAATGTCACTTGATTTTTGGTTCTTAAGTTGAGAAATAAAATGTTTATTTCAAAATACTGTGAATTTTAATAGAAATTCTATGGAATTTTTCAAGTACTTGATAAAGTAAAAAATTGCTCATTCATGGCACAGTAGGCCCATTTTCAATGTAATGAAAACCTTTAAAGGATTGTTATTATTAGCAGTTCCTATTTTTGTCAGTAGTACAGAAATATTCTAATAGAGGTAAATTCCAGCTTTGGAGTTTAGTTTGCACAAATTCTCTACATTTTCTATATAACTCTTCACTCAAGAAAATGCTTACATATCACATAAAAATACCGTTTGCACTTATCACCTCATTTTTGATTATATGAAACAGAGTTCTAATCTCTTGAAGCTATTCCTGAGGTTGACATGGAGGAAAAATGACAATAATGATGAACACTAGATGAAGGGAAAACAAGAACTCTAGTGTATAAATATAAATATTCAGAACTACTATTCAATGACAAAGCTCAAAGATTTCCAAACATGTCAACAGTAGCAATGGCTTCCTGGTCAGTGACTCACTAGGTGACGTGATGGCTACTAACCCACTAGGTGACGTGATGGCTACTAACCCCAGGAACTACAACTTCTTCTTAACAGAGATCCTACATGCTGCTTGACAAGGATTACAAGTCCCCGATTTTCAAGATCCTTATTGTTGTAATTGTCATAGTACTTCAGGTTACCACTTTGTAAGAGAGATGGAAGAAAGCAGAAGGCTCTACCATAATGCTATAGCCTTCTCAGTTTTATTGTGAAACAGATGACATCTAGGAATCTAAGCATACTAGATAAATACTCCCACACTGAACTCCATCTCCAGGTGTTTGGTCAGGTCTTAGCAAAAAGATCATTGGACTGCTTGAGGTTGTTTCAACAGAGTCTTCTATTTATTAATTTTTTGAATGATTAATGCTGATTTAGGTGGAATAAGATGGTAAAACCAGGGGAGCCTTTAAGGAAAATAAAAATAATGAGTGAAATATAGATTAATTCTAGAGCCTACTATGGGCTTTAATCATTTACTGTGCCTGAAATATCTAGGTAGGATATTCCCACTCTCTCCTTCATAGAGATGATATTATCAATGAGACTAACAAGTAAAAAATTAAACATTTCTGTATTCTGTGTGTGTGTGTGTGTGTGTGTGTGTGTGTTTATGTGTGTAGGAAGTACTCCACTTCTTTGATTAACCAGTTTGTGGTTGTGCTTTAAATTTTTCTTTGATTTATATTTAGCTCCTTTAGTAGTTTCAACAAGATTTTACTTGTACTTCATTTGTCTTCACTTATCATTGGGACTTTTCAACTCATGTTACTGATATACATGACTCCAATAACTGGCTTCATATTTTTTACTTTCCTTTTTAAAAATTTTTGCCATATTTTTAATATCTAATATTATTACAATATTAATAGAAAATAGATTAATTAATTAAAGATATGATTAACTTTGTATTTGGAAGGTAGTCAAATCAAGGCACTTATAACTATTGTCATGATTTCAAACTATGCTTCCTACTAGTCTGTAAGAGGAAAAGACTTTTAATAGTATAGAAAATGCTTATAGGCATTTAATATTTTCATACTTCAATTAATTAAATTCTTTCCCAGAGAATGATGTGGTATTATAAGCTCTCATCTAAGACATTTAATTCAAGTTTGAACATATTTCTAATGTATGGCTGGACATATTAATTGGGTAGAATCAAATAACAGTAAAGGTTAAAGACTAGAAGATGTTCTCAATGAAAGATGAGCCTTTGGCTGCTCCACATGCATATAGAAGTGAAGAGCTGAAACTTCTCTTAAGATTACAGAAATGGACTTAGATGTGTAGAAACAAGATGCTTATCTTTATCAACATGTACACTTGTAAAATATCAACCCATAAGTGTACTAATTAGTGAACAAATTTTAATATTGGTAGTTAATATGAATTACAATAAAAATGGAAACTTAAAAGAATGTAATTTGTTCAGATTTTCTGTTGCAAACTATATCCATTGTTCTTTGCTCTAAATACGGTATTGCTTCTCATTAACTTATTTTTGTTTTCTTTCTTTAAGATGATTTATAACTTAAATTTTACACAAACACTTTAGTTTTTATTACTTAAGATTCTGATATTATAATATGTAGATTTTTCTGTCACCTTAGATCATGTATATTAATGACATCATATAAAATTTCTAATGGTAAATACTACTCAGCTGTTAAAAACAAGGAAATCCTGAAATTTGTCCATAAATGGATGGAAGTATAAATGATCATACTGAGTTAACCCAGACCCAGAAAGACTCATGGTATATACTCACTTATAATTGGACACTAGCCCAAAGGATGTCCATGAAAATCTTCACTTACCAGAAGATTGGGATAGATGCAAGGACCTCCTATTGGGACTCTAGGTGAGAGAAGTATGGGAGAATGGGGAAATAGAAGGATCCAGAGGGTCCTAGCAACCTACAAGAACATTGTGATGGGCAGATCTGAACCCAGGGGCATCTACTTGAACTACTGCACCAACCAAAGACAATACATGCAGTAAGCATTGAACCCCTACTTGGATCTAGCCAGTGGACAGGATTTTCTCCACAGTTGTGTGAAGAGCAGAGACTGACTCTGATATGAACTCTGGTGCCCCATATTTGACCACTTCCCCTTGGTGGGGATGAGACCTGATAGGCTGTGATCATATGCTGTGGGAGGATGTCCCCTTCTGTCACAAACCTAAGGGAAATAAATAGGGTGAAAGAGGGAGGAAGGGAGGAATGGGAGGATACAAGTGAAGCAATAACAACTGAGATGTAATCTGAATAAATTAATAAAAAACAAAAAAAATTAAAGGAACATATGCTGTTAACACCTGCAGTAGTCAGTACCACTTAGCAGAGGGACAACTCAGCAAATATTACTGAAAACAAATGTAAGGTGCTATATCAAGTATGGACTATGATGATGCCAAAAAATGGGCAGGATAAATATGGATTGTGGGATAGGCTCCAGGTTTATTCTCTGTGTGGCTTAAAGTTGGAAATTAAAAGACCTTTCTGAAAACAGAAAAAGACCTTGAGCAAATGACTATCTCATTATTAGTGATAATCTATTTATTTGGAGGCTACACATGCCCTCATATGCATGTAGAAGTCAGAGGACAACTTGCAGGAGTTGGTTCTCTGATTCCATCATGTGATCCTCAGAAATCAAACTCAGGTCATTGGGGTTGGTGGCAAGTAACCGTATCTACTGAGATATCTAACTGGCATACCTATCTCTCTGTTTCTATACACTGGTCATTAGAAAAGGACCCTTGATCTTAGAAAGCAAAACTTGATGGCCTCTTTGATCCCACATTACCAAAGTCCTTCAGTGCCCAAAAACATAACTTAGATTTGTCTTCTTATGGTATACAATAGCTGATTCATTTAAATGCAAAAATAATATATAAAAAATAAGGAGTAGATCATGGTTCTGTCTTTGGTTTTAAATACTCCAGATTTTACTATATACTGCCTTCTCAAATGGAAATAAAAAAAAATGCAAGCCTAAAATAAACCCTAATGGTTTCATGCTTTATGAACACATATAGTCCTGAGAGACTCTAAAAGCCAGAAGGGCCTAGGCATATGTCCTTCAGACCCTGAGAATAAAGGTGCCATCCTAGACTACTATACCCAACAACCCTTTCAATTGCATAGATGGAGAAAACAACATATACTGTGACAAAACCAAATTTAAATAATATCTGTGACAAATATGTCCCTACAGAAGATACTAGAAGGAAAACTCCAATTGAGGGAGGCTAATTACACCCAGGAAAAGACAGGAAACAAATAACACTACAACAGGAAAACCAAAAGTGAAACACACACACACACACACACACACACACACACCAAAATAACAGAAATTAACAATCATTGGTCATTAATATCTCTTAACATCAATGGAATCAATTCCACAATAAAAAACACAGACTAACAGAAAAGATGCAAAAATAGGACTCATCATTCTGTTGCATATAAGAAACACACCTCAGCAACAAAGATAGATATTACCTCAGAGAAAACTACTGGAGAAAGGTGTTTTAAACAAACAGAATCAAGAAGCAAGCTGGTGCAGCCATTTTTAATATCTAATTAAAAAAAACACACAATCAAAATTAATCAAAAGAGACAGGGAAGTCCACTTCATATTCATCAAAGGAAAAATCCACCAAGATGATATCTGAATTTTGAATATATATGCTCCAAATGCAAGGGCATTTATATTTATAAAAGAAATATTACTGAAGCTTAAATCACAGAGAACTCCTCTTACTAATAGTTGGAGACTTCAACACTCTACTCTCACTACAGGACAGGTCATTGATACAGAAACTAAACAGAGAAATAATGAAACTAGACGACCTTATGAATCAATTGTACCTTACTGATAGCTACAGAACATTTTACCCAAGCAAAAAGAATAGACTTCTCAACACATTATAGAATTTTCTCTAAAACTGACCATATACTCTCTCACAAAGCAACCCTCAACAGGTACAAGAAAAGTGCAGTAAACCATGTATCCTGTCAGACCATCATGAATTAAAACTGGACTTCATCAAGAGCAGAAACAACAGAAAGCCTACAAACTCATGGAAACTGAATGACTCCATGACCAATGAAATAAAGAAATTAAAGTCTTTCTAGAATTCAGTGACAACAAATGGAAATCAAAAGAATACAAATTGTAAAGGAATAAGTCACAGTATCACTATTCACAGATGATATGATAGTATATAAAAGTGACCCCAATAATTCTACCAGGAAATTCCTACAGCAAATAAACACCTTCACCAAAGTGGTAGGCGTAAAATTAACTAAAAAATAATCAGCAGCCCTCCTGTATACAAATGATAAACAGGCTGAGAAAGCAATTAGGGAAACACTCTTCACAATATCCACAAATAATAAAACATATCCTGTTGTACTTTTAACTAAGCAAGTGAAAGGGTTTTACCACAAGAACTGGAGATGTTAGAAGAAAAAAGTTGAAGAACATATGAGAAGATGGAAAGATGTCCATGCTCATGTATCAGTAGGATTAACATGGTAAAAACGGCCATATTCCCTAAAACAAGGAAGGACAGCAGGCTACCAAGAAGAGACTTGATATCCTATGAGCATATACAGGGGAAGGGGGTCTCCCTCAGTGGCAGTAATAGGGAAGGGGAGTAAGGGCAAATGGGAGGGAGGGAGGAATGGGAGGATACAAGGGATGGGATAACAACTGAGATGTAATATGAATAAATTAATAATAAAAAATGCTAAAAAAAAAAAAAGATTGTTCCAGGAATGGGAAATACAAAAGCAAAGACTATGATATGGTAACATGTTTGTTGAATTTTCTGAGCACCAAAAAGATTATTTTAGCTCAAATTGCTTGAATGAGTGAGGGCTTTCAAAATCAGATTGACCGGATAGACATTGAGCTACAGAGTGAATGATGTCACTCATGTGCACACTGACATTTCTGGTCTTATTGTAATATAGCTGTTATCTGTCTCTTAATTGTATATGGCATATGGTAAAATACTATTTTAAAAACACATCTACTAGCCTTAAAAATAAAACATTTAGCATAAATATAATCAGTTTGCTCAATTTGAGAGGCGAGTACCATTTCATTTAAAGTTTTGTTCATCCCACACAGTTTCTAATGAAGACAGAAACCATCCGTTAATCAAGAAAATAATTAAGTTTTCTGAAAAAGTGTTAATAAAAGCATAATCTGTTTATTTGTTGTCATTTATGGAAAAAGAGATATATGCGTATGTTTAGCATGTGTATATGTGTGAAGTGGACGAAAGAGATTTTGGTAGAGAGAAAGTCATATTTAAGGAAGCAATAACATGAATCTTGCCTTGGATGACTATGAATGACATTCTTATCCAGGTCTGTCAGGGGAAAACAAAACAAAAACCAGGAAATGGCATTTAAGGTGACTGGAAATTATTGCCAAGTGGCCAGATAATATGACCAATGATGATACTGTAGTTTGGAGGACCAAGCACTGAATGATTTAACCCTGTGACAGTTTTTCATTTAAATTAGAAGCATCAACACCATCACTAACATTAAGAACAACATATATGAAAACAACAGAATGCCTACTGAAAGTTCTGAGCCACACCCAGTTCCCCTGAGATCTGCAAATGGCCAGGGAAGAGTTGTTTCCAAAGCAGACGGTAGAGACATGAAACAAAAGCATACAACTCCTTCTGCCTCTTCCTCTGACTGAGACCAAGCTTTGATAGTTTGTATCATAGGGAGCACTGCTTTGCTCTCTCTCACTCACCTTTAACAATGAAACACTTATCGTGTGTTTCTTTGCCTCTCTTGTCCCAGTTCTGCTCATGCTCCAGTTAAAAACAACACCTTGATCCATGATTGAGACCTTCATCTCATTTTTCAATTGATGCCATTCCATGCTTCATTTCAAACACATACACACATGCACATGCACATATGTATGCATACACTTGCATGCAGATGCATGCATGTAACCCACAACAACAAATAGGACAACATATTTGTAAGACTTTTTTTTTCCCCCTTTCCCTTTCTCCCTCCCTTCCTCTTTTTCTTTTCTTTCTTTTTCTTTCTGGTCAGGATCAGGGTCAGGAGTTGGTGTTGGTGTTAGGGTTCCATTTTCCTCTTTTTCAATCTTTCTGTTTTTTCTTTTACTTTATTTCTAGAAGAGTATTACTCTGTAGCTTAGGCTTGTCTGGAAGTTACTCTATAGCACCCCATTTTTTGCAATCCTCCTGCCCCAGAAGAGGCCATTAGATCTCATTATAGATGGTTGTGAGCCACCATGTGGTTGCTGGGAATTGAACTCAGGACCTCTGGAAGAGCAGTCAGTGCTCTTAACCTCTGAGCCACCTCTCCAGCCCATTTGTAAGACTTTTATCTGAGCATTACTAGTAGTCTTATATATGAAATTGTACTGCATAGTTTTTTAAGTGGAAAATTTCTTGGTTTAATACATCTTTTATCTCTAAAATGATTTACTTAATTCACTTTTGTTTGATTCCAATATTTTAGATCACTAAGTAGTTTCTAGATTTGCAAAAGTATTAAATTTCAGTATCTATCATAAGCACCACATTCATTCACGTCCTTGAAACTGAAAACACCTGTTATAGTTACTTGTTGATTGCTGAGTTTTATAAGAACATTTGGATGACAAGTAATGTTTATAAAGATAGAGTATAGAAAAACTCCAAAAGTAAAAATCAAAATGAAAATCTAAAATATAGTATTTAATAATATTGAAGCATACTGAGTTAAAGCCTTCATTAATTAAAAATGGCAGAATATATGTTCCTGAAGATTGTTAAAATCATGTACATATAGAGAAATGTTTTACTCCTAAATCCAGCATCTGATTCACACTACTGTTAATGTGATCACCACACAGGTCAAATGAAAAAAAAAAACCTCAATTTTATTCATTGCAAATCATTGAATGCTCCTCATAATTAAATTACTGCTGAAATTTGAGGGAATTGTTGCTTTGTGGGTGAGAGGAGGAGGGAAATCCAAAGAACAAACTTTATGCTGCTAGACCAAGTAAAAGATCACAGACTCTGCCTATCATATTGTTCTACTTGTAGATTTCTAGGACCCTCTGTATCCTTTTATTTTGCTATTCTCCCATGCGTCTCTCATTTAGAGTCCCAATAGGATGCCTTCCCCTATGTCCCAGTTTCCTGGTAAGTGAAGGCTTTCGTGGGACATGCCGCTTGGGCTAGTATGCAGATATAAGTGAGTATATACCATTTGATTCTTTCTGCTTCTGGGTTAACTCACTCATTATGATCATTTCTAGCTCAATCCATTTATCCACAAATTTCGGGAATTCCTTGTTAATATGATAGGCAGATTTGGGCCCAGGGGTCCCGCTCAAACTAAGGCACCAGCCAAGGACAATACAGGAGGTAAACTTTAAATCCCTTCCCAGATCTAGCCAATGGTCAGAACATTCTCCACAGTTGAGTGGAGACTTTCTTCACGTACTATGGTGCCTCACATTTGACCATGTCCCCTGGAGGGGGAGACCTGGTGGCACTCAGAGGAAGGACAGCAGGTTACCAAGAAGAGACTTGATACCCTATGAGAATATATAGGGGGAGGTAATCCCCCTCAGGAACAGTCATAGCGGAGGGGAATAATGGGAAAATGGGGGAGGGGGAGGAATGGGAGGATACAAGGGATGGGATAAACATTGAGATGTAACAAGAATAAATTAAAAAAAAAAAAAAAAAAAAAAAAGAAAGATCACAGACTCTGTGCTTCTCACTCTGCTCCCAATGCTCATAAGATTATTTTTGAAGATTTGGTGTTAGTCACCTAGAAAGAATGATGGAAAGACAAAGTATACTATAATTATGCATTATCACCAAGTACAGAAAGTTTGGAGAAACAGTGCCAGGGCTTCAGAGTCCCTGTTTGCTGAGATTGCTGACTAAGATTGCTACATGAGGCTATCACTTTTCCTTTGCTATGTTAACTTTTGGTTTAAGTCTTGTTCAACTCTGCAGAGTCAAGCGAATCATTTAAAGAGTATGTGACTGAAAGTAATGACATAAGAACTTAGAATAGTCAGATCTAAATGAATGATGAGGCAGATCAAAATTGCCTTACCATGCATACATCTCCCCTCTTCTACTTTCTTTCCTCTAGACTATAATCTTGAGCCCTGTAAGCTTTTGGTAAGACAGTGCTTTGGATGCTATTTCCATGTCTCTCAGTGTGGTGTGTTGAATAAAACCTTCCTGTCGGACTGAATGTACATTTCATGTGAGATGTGGCAAATCCTGGTCTTTGAGACTGATCAGAGTGGGGCTTGCAGCTTACAATTCCAGAAATGCGATGAAAACATCACTAATTAACATTGTTATTTATGTACAAGGGTATTTAAGACTGTACTTGGATCTGACCATGGCTAACTGACCTCATAACACCAATATTTTCTGATATATAATGATGTATCTGGGCCTCCTTTTCACTGTTCATATATTATATCTATGAGTTTTTAAACTATGAAAGACTTCTAAGCACTATTCTGTAATCTTTTTTGTAGAAAATCTAAAAATGAAATTGATTGGTATTGCATGAGTTTTCTCTTAGTAATATTCTGACAAGATATTCTGAAACCATGAATGCTACAGATTTAGAAAGAAAATGTGTTTCATGTAGATTTTTGATAAAAAAAAAAAAAAGGTTCAAGAAAAAGTTGGCATTGTAAGGATTTGATGAGAACCATGAGTTTAAATAATTTTGCAAAGGAAGATCCTAGTAACTTTGTTGTTAATATGCTTTTTTTCTAAAAATATAGTTGTGGTTGTGTTTCATTCACAAAAAAATGTATCTTACAAATAGAAGCTAATTCTTTCATTAACTCAGAACGAGATTACTACTTTCAGTATTAATGGTTAGCTTTGACATATTTAAAAAGGGTAGAAAATACTTAATAGACCTGTCTCCAATTCTGAAATGAACAACTCTTCAGGGAAATGGAATTGTTCAAAGATACATTTTCTCTCTGCCAATCTATGAAATATAATATAATTATTCTCTTTTAATGAATCTCTCAATGAGGAGCAATTCTTCAGTGTCTGAACAGGTGAAATGTAAGGATAATGGGAACAGCTTTGTAAATACAAGGATAAAATGAGATTGTTATTTTGTGCCTTGTTATGAGATAATTAGAGTAACAGTGTGGAATTCATCAGGCATTTGAACTTTCTCAAAAAAGCTCCCTAGGGCCACTTTAAATAAGTCATGTTTATCCATGGAGATTTTGAGCCTTATTTCAGATGTCTGCTATTTTATAGCATTTGAGCCTGGATGCTTAGCTTCATCTGATTAATTGCTGATAATGTACAGCCATCAAAAAGACCTTGTCTGAAACATACATTTAAAAAGAACACCTGATTGTAAAATTCATATTTGGCTAAAGGAAGAACAAAGAAATGTTTTTTATTATCTGATGTAGAGGGACTGTGAGTTTCATCCCTATCAATTTCCACAAAAATGGAATGGGCTGGATACTGTCCAAGAAGCTACTATTCATGTGCTAATTGGGTCTTGGGAATAAAAGACTATATTCATGGAAACCAAATTCATGGCCATGGAACTTCAGGGGCAAGTTGCTTTCGTTAACCTAAATTTGTTATTTAAAGATAAGTAGATAGTAGGATTTGGTTTGTTCAAGAAACAGCAAGCTGTGCTCTCTGCTAGACACTCCAGCATTTATTAGAGTTATGTAAGTACATGCAAGGAAAACCAAGTGCAAGACCATGTCCATTTAATCACAACAACAGAAATTATCAGAAACAAATCAATAATTAAGACAAATGCTCAATATCCCTTCAGTATTGAAATCTTCAAGAGAGATGTTCATCCACAAGCCGGTACAACTGCAATTTATTTCTGAATTGGAGTACAGATTTTCCTAGTAATTATTTTTTATCTTGCTGCGAAAACAATGCACTCCTTAAAACAATAAGGGGAAAAGCAGAACCCTAACCTACGTTCCCTCGTAATGGAGTGATTCCACGTCCTTTTGATAGTTTGTCCATGTTTACAATTTTTAAAAGTCCTCTCCAACTTGTTGCTGTCTATCTACCCCAGGACCTTGACAATAGGAAAAGTCATTTTAAGTAATGTGAGGGAAATTTATCACTGCAAATTATCTATCACTATGAAAGAACAAGATTGCTTCAGCACTGTTGAGGAATCAAGAATGGTGGCTTCATACTTGCAATGTGAAATTTCACAAGATTCCTATGTACCAGCACACTCTGCACTCTAGAATGCACCCTCCACAGACTGCTAATTAATTACTGCCTTTATACTCCTCAGTGTTTTAACTTAATATATACTGATTTTATATATGTTAATTTAGTATATAAACACATAATATAAGTATTACATATAATTTAATATACATTAAATCTTAGTCACTGCAAAACTGAAATCTAATTGCAATCACACACACTCTTAATCTGGATGGAAACTTAACATGACTTTTAATAAACTCAGGATTGTACATATATCACAGGGAAAAAGAAGACAATAATTTTGTCACTGATATACATCATCATCGTCATCTGTAGCATATTAAAGCATTTATGTCTTCCACCTTTCTCTGAAGGTACAGTTCAAGTGAGTAGCTACGAATGCAGCAGGCTAGGACAGTGGTCACTACTTTGCACTTAGCCTCAGGAGTTGGATTAGATGTTTACCACGAGCCTTAATTAAGAACTCCAAGAAGAAAAATCCCTTTCCACCTTCTCATGTTTCCAATGTACTGGTTACTAAGACAGGATTTTTTTCTTTCAGAATTAAATTGCTACTAAAAACTTATTTTTCTGCGATTTTCCTAGACTTGTTTATCCTACTATTTCCTTTCTTCTGGGATTATATGCATTTTTAAAATATATCATAAAGATGGATTCTAGGATGGCTCTTCTCAGTGAAAAGACACTCAAGTTGATTTCCAGAATCCATGTATTAAAACACACACATATGCACACACACACACACACACACACACACACACACACACACACACACAGAGTTGTGGTGCTGCCCATTTGGAATCCTTGTGTCACAAAGACAGATATAAGAGAATCCCTAAGGCTTGGTAGCCCACCAGACTAGCATACATAGGGAGCTCTGTGCCTTTGAAGACCTTCTTTCAAAAGGGTGTGGAACTTTTCTGAGGATGACAATTCAGGTTCTGTTCAGTTCTCCATGTCTACAAGCATGCCTGTCATGAGCACATGCACCTATATCCATTTTAAAAATATATCAAAGTGCTATCACTTTAAGCTGCCCTGGTATGTTATCTTAAATTTCAAATTTGGTATTTAGGTAGCTTCATTAAGTATGTGCAATTACTTCATTTCCCTATGCTGATACATTTCTAAGGAGGCAACTTAAAAACATACAATTAAGAACTCATTTTGAGACATCTCCTTTAAAGGTTACTAAATAGCAAATGTTTGGATCTATCTGTTTTCAGCCAATGAAATTATCACGATATTGTTATATGCATTTTGTGTGTGTGTGAAAAGAAATCTTTCAAATGCCATGATCTTTTTTCAACAATTTTAACATCTAGGTATAATTGTGAAGCATGAAATTCTTTTCTTGTTTCTAAATTTAATTGACTTAATCACTGAATTTAAATGTTTGGAAGTTGTTCTACTTGCCCGGGTTTGAATGCCAAATACAGCATCTACAGATCTAAGATGAACATTGCTTTTATATTTAGGCAAGGTAGGCACTGCCTTCAAAATTACCCTAAATAACCCACAGAAATGTTTAGAGAGTGAGTAACAATGTTTGACAAATGTCCTTAGCATTGACTTGCTGATGTATATGATTTTGTACAAGGCACAGAAAGTGACAGTCTTACTTTACTCCTTTTTGTGCAGTTTTCTATGTAATGCAATGTACAGTATACACACATCTCAGAGCTCATATCATCACTTTAAAAGATGAAGACAGAATTAATTATCTTGTTTATCATCACAGGCAAAAGAAGATGTCAAATCTTGCCAAAACTTTGCAGATACTTTTCAATTTATTCTCTTTGATACATGTGACTTGTATTGAATTCTTTTCCTCGTCCTCTTCGTAATTTATGTAAATTATAAGAAAACTGACAATGAAGCCACATGATATGAAGACACTCCTTAACAATCAATCAGAACACACACTGTCTAGTTTTTGGCTCACAAACACAACCACAGTTTTTGTCTTTCTTCCATAGTGCTGCAATGAATGTAGAAATCAAAATGGGAAAAAAGCGTGTTTAATGTTTGGAATAGATACTTATTCTGGTTATGGTTTTTCCTTTCCTGCACCATACCCAGACTCACTGATTGCCTTATGAACTGTCATGTTATTCCACACAGCATTGCTTCTGACCAAACGACTCACTTCACAGTCAGAGAAGTGCAATTGTGGGCCCATGGCCATGGAATCCACTGGTCTTACCATGTTTCCCAACATCCTGATACAGTAGGCCTAATGTATATATGCAGTGGCCTTTGGGAGATGCAGCTACAGCGTCAATCAGGTGGTTGCAGCCTGGAGGGCTCAGGCAGTGTATGCTGTGAATCAACATCTAAAAAATGGTACAGTTTCTCCCATAGCCAAGTTCTGTGGTCTAGGAATCAAGGTGTGGAAAAGGGAATAGTTTCACTCATGATCACTCCTATGACCCACTGTTTGCTTCCTGTTCTTGTGCCCTAGAATTTTGGGTTCCAGAGCAGGGACTGCTCCTTCCAGGAACTATAACAAACATTCCATTGAACTGGAAGCCCAGTCACTTTAGACTTCTAACAGTTGTTAGAAATAACAATGTTAGAAGGGGTGATTGATCTAGATTACCATGGGGAGATTGGATTGCTTCTCCACAATGGAGGTAAGAAAGATTATGTCTGGAGCGCAGGAGTTCATTAGGGCCTCGCTTGGTGCTACCATGTCCTGTGTTTAAAGTTTATGGGGAAACTAGAATAGTCTAATCCAGGCAGGACGACAAAGGGTACAGATCTGTCAGGAATGCAGGCTTGGGTCACTCCTCCAGTAAAAGAGCCAAGACCTTCTGAGGTGCTTGCAAATGGTGAAGGAAATACAGATTGGGTAGTAGAGGAAGGGAATTATACATACATGCTAAAGCCACACGACCAATTACAGAAATGAGGAGTATAATTGACAATAACACTTGTATTGCATTTTACTAAGAATGCACTTGTGGAGATATCTGTATACTCTTTCAATTTTTTTTATCATATGTTACAACATTAAGAGAATATTAAAAGGATGGCCCCCAAAGACATTGCCACCTATTCCAAATTTATAATGCCTTTTGTTTGTGGGATAGTTATATTACATGTAGGTGTTATGGTGAGCTGGTTATTGTTTTCATTCGGATATTATTCATGATATGAGGAGATATGATTGTGTGTCAAGTTGACAAAGGGTGGACTTATGATGAATATTCTTGGTTGTGAACTTGACTATGTCTAGAATGAAGTACAATCTAGAAATGGAGGGCACACCCTGTGAAAGATATTCTGTTTAGTTTGAATTCACTTCTAGTCCAGACCTTTGAGGTAGGAAGACAGAGGCTTTTGAAGGGTTCTTGACCTTTAATCTGGGCCACACTTTCTGAAGCTGGAAGTCCATATAAAGACATGGAGGAAGGAAAGTTTGCTCTTTGCCTGCTTGCCCTGGCATTGCCTGCTTGCCCTTGCCTTGCTTGCAAGTCCATTCCTTCACTGGGTTAGCAGCTGCTTCTTCAGGATCCCAGCCTATAGAAGACCAGCTGAGACACCCAGCCTGCAGGGACTGAACAGCTACTAGCTTCTTGGACTTCTCATTCACAGCTTACCATTGTTAGATTAATTGGATAGTGATGGCAGCCTGTAAGTCATTCCAATAAACCACACACACACACACACACACACACACACACACTCACACATACAGTGGGGTGGAGAGAGACAGAGAGAGAGAGAGAGAGAGAGAGAGAGAGAGAGAGAGAGAGAGAGAGAGAGAGAGAGAGAGAGAGAAGGAGAAGGGGATTCATTTAATAAGTTCTGTGAATCTAGAGAACTCTGGCTAAAACAGTATTACACTACACAAATGCTTATTTTTGGAAGAATTCACATATAATATATTTCATGCAGAAAGAGACTGACAAATAAGAATAATGTTTATATGTAGGATTCACATAGCTTATTATAGTCAGTTTTAAAAATATTTGTATTAGTGTGTGTATGTGTGTGTTCATGCATGCGTGTGTTACTATGTGGCAAATATGTGCTATGATGTGTGTGGAGATCAGGGGCTCATTTGTGGGAATCAGGTATCTATCATTTGCATCCTAGGAATTAAAGTCAGGTTGTCAGGCTTAGCAATAAGCACCTGTACCCACAAATCTATCTTCTGTCCATAATCACAGTAGTTTCTCAAGTTTCTAAACTTTAGGGTTTTTTTAGCCTACCTTTACAATTTTAACCTAATCTAATGAATTGCTATATTTCTTGATTTAGTTATTCTACTCTTTTTAATCACTTCTATGAATAATTTTAAAAGCAGGATTCCTCACCAGAAAGAAAGGATAAGAGAAACACAGTCACAATATCATGTATGTGTGTGCGCATGCATGTGTGTACTCATGCATGTGTGACTGTGCTGGGTGTGCATTCATGTGTGTGTTTTTGTGTGTCCTTGTGACTCTGAGATTTAAACTATTGGGAAATTAGTAAACAATTAATTTTCTATCAGTGAGTACCATTTTGGACTGGGGAAATTCTGGACAAATAAAAGATTAGTTTTTTTAAATGTGAATGAAATCATTGAAAAATTTTGGATGACAAATACACTGATTAATTTTTAGACAAACTTTCCTGTAACAAGTATCTGCTAGCAATAACTGTGTGGAGAGCACCTACTTAATGATATTCCAAGTACGAAGTCTAACTCTTCCTGGCAACACCTCTCTACACTTCTGACTTTAGTGTTTCTATGTAATAACGTTTGCTCAATACTATTCAAACTTTTGATAGAAGTCAACGATTTAAAAATAAAGCAATATTTAAAAAGTTATACATGAGGAAAGTCATAATATTTTGTATAAATATAAAACACTTCAGATTTTGGAGTTTCAAATATTGCTAATAATTTCAAGGTGATCAGTCTCTAAGAATGTTGGCACTGTCATGAAAGTTGTGAGGGAATCATAGCTTTTTAATTTTCCACTTTTTACTATTTTATTTTGGTGGTATGCTATTGAGACTTTCCTGATAGGCAGATATGTAAGAAAGCAACATAAACTTCCTATGTTGTTCCTTAGGCATCTGTAATAATCACCGTTACCTAGCTGGTAAGTTGCATGGCTGACTCTGTCTATTCATAGTTAAACCTATTAGAGCTAAAATGACCCAGTTCCTTGTGAATTCCTCACACTTTGGTTAAAAATGCTTTTAGAAATGTTCATTTTAATATTTTTTCAGTTACATACTGTTTGACTATAATGTCAGGTAGATAGGGGAGTGTTTGCCATAACCTAACCATAATTCAATGTGCTGATTAAGATACCATTAAATATGACTTACTTCACTTCTGTCCATACAAATGTATGGAATGTAATTTGATGCCTGGTTCATATTTTCACCCCAAATTCAATTTGCTCAGTTTTATCTCATCGTGCATGCAGAATTAACATTTTCCGTTTTATGCCTGACTCCTTATAGGAACTTTAATGATGAACATGTTTAAATCAAATCTACCCTGACAGCCACATAGTTGATATATGAATGAGAATAAGGTAATTATTTGTTGAAAATATCTAAATAACACAGCTCCGTTATGAGCAAATGTACAATTATAAACTGACCTCTTTCCTTTCAATACTGGTGATGCTTGGTTTTACTTCTACCTATTACTTGGTGCCAATTGAATCTTGTGCTAAACAAAAGTATCTGAGTATGTTGGTCTTTTCTCGCAGGTGCTTCATATATATTATGATGATATTGTGTACTACATGTTTGCATTTCCCCCCAGTAAATATTCAGAGATGTGTTACTTTAAATGATTATTGAAGAGTAGACCGTTGAAAGTATGGTGATTTATGTGTGCATATGTTAATAAATGTGTGTGAGGAAGAGGAACTCTGTGTATCTCACCATCTATCTAACCATCCTATCTATCTGCCCATATACTCTCCTAACTGAGGAGACAAAAGAGAGAGGAATCAGAAGGCCATTCGAAGCGCCTGTCTGTTCATATTTGAAAATAGTTAATATAAAAACAGTTTTAATAAGAATAATTTATTTTATTAAAGTTTTTTTTTAATTTGTTACCACATACTGTAATGGACTTGAACTAAGTCTTTTTAAGAGCTGCTGAAGAATCTCAGCCATAACTCAGTAGAATGCTGGATGAAAAATAATGTTTTAGCTAAAGGCCTTTATGTCTTTTAAAATGCAAATACCTCTCCTTTTGTCTGCAATCAGTCATTTATACATTAATGGGAGTGAATTTATTAGACATCTCTCTGAGGTTAATTTAGAAAAAGGGAGCGTACAGATGAACTTAGTAGCTGCAGAGACATGGGGAAGATTAAGTATTAAGGGCAGGAGTATGGAAGATAACGTGGCCTACTTTATAGTTTCACTTAAAGGCAATGCTGTCTGTATTTAACACACTCATTTGTATTTATAAACACACATAAAGAAAATGTCTGCCTAATGAGCAGAATGTGACTGCATGTTTCAGAATTGTATCCAACTAGTTCACTGTGTCTCAATGGAATGATAATATAATTAAGCAAATTACTTATAATTTTGTTCAACTCTGAATTAAGTCAGCAGCAGAATTCCCAACCAAAACACTGACTGAAAATATTTTGATCTCATGAGTGCTCTCAAAGACAGCAAGCAAGTGAACTGCCTGGCGTCTCACATCCTGGTGGCTAAGAGACCTGGGCGTTTCATGCACCAAAACTAGTCTTTCACTATGTACTTATGACAATTCTTTAAATATGCTTTGAACATATAGTGCAAACTATTTCTTAATTCTTCTTATTAAAAAGTAATTTCTCTCTGATACATAAATATAATGGGGCACTTCTTCATGATTCCTGGCACCTAACACGCTTTCTAAAGTTAAGAAAAACAAACCTCCCCCTCCAAAATATGGTAAAAAACTTAGCTGTCACTTTTAGTCCAGTTATATAGAGGGGAAGCTGAAAGTTTTCATTATTATAAAGTTTCCCAAAAGAGAAGGGAACTCACAGTGGTCAGTTTTACACTGCTTCACTTAGGTATTTTAGAAGTATGGAAATTGTTGGCTTTCATTTCAAATGTCACCAAACTTATTCTAAAGACAGAGCTGATTGATATACATAAGTTGCTGTTGCTGTGTCTCTCAAACCTTATTGCAGAAGCTCCTTTTTTATTTTCTATTTTTAAGTAAATGGTGATTAACACAGAGCATCACATGGCCAGAGTGTGGAGAATAAGTGATCGCAGAGCTCTCAGCCCTAAGTGTGACTTTATATACACCCACTCAGTGATCATTGCAGGTGACTGGATGGAAGGTGTAAGAGCCAATGGTGGTAGAAGCTTAAAAAGAAACAAAGCTTTCTAGACATAAATGAACTCACAGTGGCCATGCCAGTGTGCACAAGGCCTGGCTAAGCTCAAGCTGGACAGATGAGCTACATGGCGGGGGAAGATAGGTATGCAGTCCCACGCCCTAGCTGAGGAATTATTATTAAAGATTGATAGCTACCAGGAGAAAGAGTTAGTCTTCTCCAAGGGGCTGATCCTTGGTACGTTTAACACACTCCAGTTGACGGCCACATACCTAAGAGAATATAGGCAGCATTAACAGGGCTTTTTTTAAAAAAAGGCCAGGATTTTAAAATAATGAGAACACAGAGTTGGGTGGGTATAGAATAGGTGGATCCTAGAGGAGATGTGGGAGAGAATGAGTCCACAATGATAAATTCTAAAAGAGTTTATAAAAATATATTTAAAAAGTACAAAAAGACAATGTCTGTAATGACCCTGACACACTAATATCACACCTATTTCTGTATCAAAAAATTAAAAAAATAAAGTACTATAAATATTAATATTCAGATAAGGGTACCTATAGTTAGTTTTATTATTAAATTTATTTTTACACATTAAGTATAACAGCTAAGAAGTAGCAGAATAAATTATTAATCCAAACTTAGGAGTATTTTGATACGTGACTAGCTATAATGTTGTAACATTCACCACATTGACAATTTTTACGTTGTTCAATTAACAAGAAGGAAAGACTATAGTAATTGGATTTTTAAATATTCAGCTAAGAGGTCTATCTGGAAACACAACTCAGCCAGGCCTGTACACACAGTGAGTTAACAAAGGGAGCAGATGCTTGAACTGGACTGGCCTTAGACATGCTTCTCTTACTACTCCAATGAAAATGTTCAAACACTGCAGTATGGAAAGCGTGGTTCTACTCTCTCCTTTCACACTCTGTGTGAGAAACTAGTCTTGACATTTACATAGCGGAGAGGGAGAAGCAGGCATAGGAAAATCCTCACTTCACCATGGGTCTGTGATAATAGCGGTAGCCGGTGTCCTTGTGGCTTTATTTCAAGCATATAATCTTAAAGTAAAGGTTTCTGGTGAGAAATTATGAGGCCAAGCAAACTGTGTGCCGAAAAGTCCTATGAACACACAGGCATGCTTGTCATACATCTGCCAGGGAAGAGGACAGGCACGAGCCGTGAGCTCAGATCGCTCAGGGGTGAGCGGAATTGTCAGCTGAGCCACTGAAAGTCAGCATGGAATAAGAATAGAAAGAGCAGAAGAACATGCCACATATGCATAACATGGGCATTAAATATTTATGTATAATAGTGATATACACATGAAAAGAAACCTGAGAAATTACTACCTATATTAAATATGTGCATAACAAAATATTTGTAATGTAAAAACAACAAGTACATTGTAGTATATCATAACATATAATTTGCATTATTAGAAGACTGTTAGCTTGATCTTACTCTTACTAAGGTTCTAAGATAATTCTAATAAACAGAACTTTTATGGATAGTCTTAGAAATATATATATATTTAAATTGAAATGCCTTTATATTTAAATCTTGTAACATAATGCAAGATGATTTAGACATCATTTCTTGTCTGAAGAGATTTAGTATAGATTATTTAGTATAAACACAATATTTACATCAACATTTCTACAAAACAATAATTGTACATATTATCTACTCATTTATATAGGACAAGCTGCTCAGTTTTCTGTATGTTCTTCAAATTTTTATGATTTTATTTTTAAACAGAAATGCCAAAAACCTTATTACTATAGAAGGTCAACTAGAAAACACACAGTGACAGAACTAGAAATCCATCATTATGGGGTAATGAGCAGGAAAGGAACTGCGGCCAGCCACCTCCAAACCTCATTTTTGCAGTAATCAAGCCATACAACTGCACATTTCAGTTGTAGCCCCACCTTGGCTGGTACAGACACATGGCACAGGGGTGAGGGCCTTGTTGTGTTCCAGACTCGTTCACATTTCTGCATACTGTTCATCTCTCAGCGTCCAGTGCCTAAGAACTGGGACCTCTTTGCCTCAGGCGGGAACTGTCTGAACTCTGACAGCAGTTCTTCCTGACCACAGAAGAGATTAGCCACCTCTGTGAAGACCTCCTTCTTGGACATGCCTTGGAATAGACAATTTTTTTTACTTGATTAAGGGCTTATAATTTTTTTCTTTAAATAATTTATTCAGGTTACATTGCAATTGTTATCCCCTCACTTATGTCTTCCAGTTCCCCCATCCTTCTCTCTTTCACTCTAGTCCTGTCCCCTCAGCCTGTGACACAGTCTATCAGGTCTCATCTGGATAGCCTGCTTACCCTTCGTCTGAGTGCCACTAGGGCCTCTCTGCCAACGGTAAGTGGTCAAATAGGGGGCACCAGAGCTTATGTCAGATTCAGTCTCTGCTCTCCACACAGCTGTGGAGAATGCACTGACCACTGGCTAGATCTGAAGAGAGGGTCTAGGTTTACCGCATGCATTGTCATTGGTTGGTACAGCAGTTTGAGCAGACTCCTCTGGATCCAGATGTGCCAGCCTTGATGGTTTTCTTGTAGGGTTCCTGGACACTCTGGATTCTACTGTTTCCCCATTCTCCCATACCTCTCTCACTTGGAGTCCCAGTAGGAATTCCCATCATCTGTCCAAATCCCCCACTGAATGAAGACTGTCAGAGGACATCCCTGTTGGGCTAGTGTCCAATTATAAGTGAATATATACCATGTGTGTCTTTCTGGGTCAAGGTTAACTTATGCAGGATGATCATTTCTAATTCTATTCATTTGCCTGCAAACTTCAAGATTTCCTTGTAGTAGCTTTGTAATAGCCGAGTAGTATTCCATAGTGTAAATGTGCCACAGTTTCTTTATCCATTTTTCTACTGAGGGACATCTAGATTGTTTCCATGTTCTGGCTATTATGAATAAGGCTGCTATGAACGTAGTTGAGCAAATTTCCTTGTTGTGTAGTGGAGAACAGGTGACTCTTCGTGTGAAGCTGACTCTTAGTGTGAAGCTCTTCCTTCTGGTAGGTGTGTATGATCTCCAGAAAGGATCAGAAAGTGGGTCTTAATCTTGTTCCCACAGCTGATAGAGTTTTTGAACTCCACAGAGTCCGACTCCGGGGCACCTGGCCTCTGTTCTTCCTGTAGAACATCTGCCTCAAGTCCTCTCCATGGTCACCATGGCTGTGGGAGTTCTTCCAGCTGCTCAGAGGTGATTGCATGTTCAACTAGCCATTCTTGGGAAGGTCTATATGGTATCCAAGTAGGAGGAAAGCATTAAAGCTCACAATGAGGTCAGGGTGCTCATGGAAAAGCTGAGTTACACATCTGATCTCACCAGGGGTGATGATGCTCAGGCTTTTGAACTCCTTTGTATTCTCCAGGAAGCCATTTTAAGTGCCAAAGTGGATCTTCAACTGGTTGAGGTCCTCCATGTGCACCGGCACCTTTGCGTGGCCCCCAGAATGCAAACATATGTCTCTGAATCCTGGGTCTGTGAAGCCTCAGCCTCCTGCATTCCCCATGTAGGAAGTCAGATCAATGTCTCTCAACTTTTTATTTTTATGTAATTTTTATAGTTGTACTGCATTCTTATTATAAAATGTTTTAATTGATTTGTTGCCCAAACACTTCGTCACCATCTGGTTGCAGTAAGTTTATCTTATGGAGGATGTGTGACACTTTTACCTTCAATCTTTGCCACATTGAGATAAAAAATTCCATTTGATGGAAGACATTGCTCACAGTTTTAATTTAAGCCTGGCTCAGAAGGGAATATCAAGTGTACCAACCATTTCGCATATTATTGATCTACTTATATTCAGGCTTTAATGTCACAACCTTTCCATATTTTGTTTTAGCTACACAGAGATAATAGTATTAATATTTTGTATTTACTTATTTGATAATGTCTGATTTTATAGAACACTTTATTTAGTTAAGGGTGGCCTCAAATTCATGGTAATCTTCCTGCCTACTTTATTATTAATAGTATTAGATATATTTTTGAAGTTGAAAATATTATACGCTTTTATACATAAACGAAAGGGACTATCTCCACTTTGGTGTCTTTGATTACAGTATCTATCACGAATTAGTTGCCATACCCAACATGAATGACTTATATTATAATGAGGTTGAAGCATAAATTCCCATAACTGTGCATTCTGTTTTGGTATTTCTTGTTCCTTGTTTCTCTGGTCATTAGTAGCAGATATTAACTTTCTAAAGAACAGCAAAAGATAAACATATATTGTGAAATATCAAAACATTCTCAGGTATATATTACTTGGAATAGTAGCATAATACAAGATGATGTGAATATCATATCTTTCCTGAAGAGACAAGAATAAAGTCTTTTTATAAAATAACTGGGCCTTTGGTACAACAATTTAAACATTGGCAAGAATGAGCCAATTCCAAAAAGAACTCAGTGTATAGCTTATTTTACTTTCACTGCACAAAGAATGTGCATTTTGTTTGTGGAGGGAAAAAAACTATCACCAAAGAAAGATGAAAAAAGAAGTAATACCTTAAATATGTTAGAATCCGCCATAATTTAATCATATATAGTTACCTGGAAGACTTTTTCAGGTAGGTTTGGAACAAAAGTAATAAGCAACTTAACATATAATTTTGGGAAATCCTACCTTGACTTGCAAACTTCAGCTCTTTTGCATCCGTGAGTGTGGGTCTTTTGTCAGAGCCTTTTTTCTCTATCCGTCGATGGCTTCTTTTTTTTTTAGACTCTCCCCAAAGATTAGATCCTCCATGCATGCTCGGTATATTCAAAATTGCAATTCCTTCCAGAGATATGTTTATTAAATCTATCTGTACTCCATCACACTGAAGGGACAGAGAGAGAGAGAGAGAGAGAGAGAGAGAGAGAGAGAGAGAGAGAGAGAGAGAGAGAGAGAGACGGAGAGGGAGAGAGATTATCTTTTTTGTTTCTTATTTTTTTTATTTTTTAATAATGCTATTTTAAAGTCATCTCAATATAAAGAAGAAAAATGCAGTAACATTAACCAGTTACCATCCATAACTCTGAAAAATAGGCATACCACATATGTGTTCTACTTTATAAGAAACCTTTGGGATAGAAACACATTTGTTTCTATGTAAACTGTGGGCCAAGGAGGTCAAGTTTAGTGATGAAAAAAATAGTATGATCATTTCCTCTTTTGAATGACAGATTTGAACTCCATGTGCTCCTGTCTCTACATCTGGTTTAGATTCCTCTCTCCTCTCCTCTCCTCTCCTCTCCTCTCCTCTCCTCTCCTCTCCTCTCCTCTCGTCTCCTCTCCTCTCCTCTCCTCTCGTCTCCTCTCCTCTCCTCTCCTCTCCCCTCCTGTCCTCTCCCTCCACTCCACCAACCCTACCTTTCCTTTTTCTCGCTTCCCCTCCTCTTTTCGTTTCTTTTTCCTCCTTTGTTCCTTTGTTCTTTCCTTCCTTCCTTCCTCTTTCTTTTTCTTTTTTCTTTCTTTCTTTCTTTTTTTTTTTTTTTTTTTTTTTTTTTTTTTTTTTTTTTTTGAGGTGTCAGGGAATGAAATGGACTGATAGACATTTATAAAGGAAAACTGATCTCAATGCCAAAGGGTGATCACAGAGGTTCCAATTACTGTGAAGTGAGTATGAACTCACTTTCTAAGCACATCAGAAGTACTGAGAGGCACAGCTGTCCTGGTGAAAGTGGAAATCAGATAGAATTGAGTGAGGCAGATGTAAGCAGGAGCAAAACAAGGATTCTTCAGCCAACATTACTTGTAGTTGCTGGAATCCTGAGATATATATTTTTTTCTTTGCAACAAGTCACCTTGTTACAAATGTGCTAAACTACTACTACCACTTTATATAGCTAGAGTGGTCAGTTTTTAGAGTTTTTTAACTTTCTGTTCATTATTGTTGGTAGATTTGTGTGGAAGATTATGAGGTTATTCTGTAGTCCTGTGTGTGTGTGTATGTGTGTGGGCATGTGTGTGTGTGTGCAGGTGCCTGTGCAATCCAGGAGAGGGCATCAGATCGCCTGTGACATAGTTACCAACATGTGCACTAGAAATTTAAGTTGTGTTTTCTGGAAGAGCAGTAAGGGCTACTAACCACTGAGTCAGGTCTTCAACTCCTATTCTGTATCTTTAAGTGATAACTTGTTTATTTTTTGCTTTAGGTGTTCCAAATTGATAGTGCTTACAACTATCTCAGAAATTATTCTTTCATTTTCTATTTTAAACTGAGAAGAGACACAATTTGAAATTCTTTCCAAGCACCCTGTTAGGGACAAACACTTCACAAGTAGCAAAGGGTTGCTACAATCACCGTGCCGTACTATAATTAAGTCATCACTAACTTAAACACTAACTTTAGTTCTCAGGAAAGCCATGACCTTTAGTCTTTGAAGAAGTTAATACTCCATAGAAATGACATCAAAACCAACTGAACCCCATCCGTTTCTACATTTGCCTCATCTTTATGAAGTGACATTTGTATTGTGCATGTTACCACAGTAACAATGCAATGAGATACAGCGACACATCTTGAACTCACTTGACAGAGGAGGAAACAATTCTGGAAAACTAGCTAAATTTTCATTTGACTTGCTTCTGTGAAAAGGACCCCGTTTCTGGGTGATGTGTTTCATTTTTTCCAGAAACAAGTACATTTTCTTCCTTTTTACATATTAAATTAAGATCATTTCTTTTTACTAAGGAATTCTGCTCCTGTGTATATTCACTCACCGCTATATATTCTAGATAAACAGATATTAATTTCATAATTAAAAGTAATCTTGTGTAAATACCCTGCAGGCCTCAATGAATCAAACACATACTGTGTGTCAGGCCTCCCACTGTCTTCAAGTGGAACGCACTGGCTGGATAATTAGATAGTACATATTTTTTAACCTTATTTGCATGCATATTATATCTTTTGCACACTGACAAGCAGCAGTAACAACAAAAGTCAGATTACCGCAGGGAATTCCCACAAAGAAGTCTTCATTCCTTATAATTTGCAGCCTAAATTAAAATAATTTGATCTTTGACAAGGATGAAATGTCAAGCAGAAGGGGGTCCTCTACAAGCCACGGCCTGTGGCTTCTGAAAACCGCCTAATTTATGTCAGTCACTTCTTAATACATATTTAAGTATTACACGAAAAAGATGATAAATATGCAATCTGACACCTTTGGTATTTCCCTGCTGTTAATTTATAAAGGTCTGGCTTCCCACAAACTGACTAAAATCATTTAAATAACAGAAGAATTGTGAAATAAGCTGGATCTGGGGCCTGGCTTCCATTTCCACTCAATATTGAACACAGCAGGTAGCGCACTAAGACAATTATGTGACGAGGCCTTAGGACCCCGCTGTGACAAGTTACTTTCAGAATTAGTGAACGAAGATTCCTTTGTTCATCTGCAGAAAAGGAGAGCAAGGTCTCTTCTCATCCTCTGCCTAATTAAACTAGTGGAGTTAGGTGAGACAATGGAGCCACACCAGTGTGTACGACCATGCATGTTTTCCATCTTCACAGCCATCTCGTGTGTGCTTTGAAGGAAAAGGAGTGACTTGTTCTCTGAGAAGTGTGGAAAAGAAAACCAGCAGCCACAGACTCTCAAGGAGTCCGGAGAACATGAAGGGAAGAGTGTGGCTGTCCCTCTGAGTCCAGGACAGTGACTTAAGTAAATCTGTGCCTATGAGTGCTTCAGTGGCACCAGGCCACCTTTCTCTATTTGCTTTGCCATCATGTTCTGGAAGGTTGCGTGTTGGTGCTGATGGAGTCAAGAGTTTCAGCACACCAACTGAGTTTATTAAAAAAAAAAAAAATAGAGCTGAGGTGATGGTTATGAAATATAAACAAGGGATAAGGCCAAATCAGGTAATGTTTTTGCGTGCTTTGAAGATTTGTGATTTTTTTCAAAAAATTTAATTAACTGCAGAAAAAAGCAAAAATTTAAAAGCTAACAGCTTCAGTGCAACAAATTCTGAATATTTTTGTTAAATACAAGGTCATGAACATCTTCTGTGGAGGGAACATGTAGGTCATATTGTGAAGCCACCACAGACATCTTATTTCCAGCACAAAGTTCCTTAAAGGGCAACTACATTTTTTTTCTGCCGATATGTATTTAGCCTTATTTTATAAAACTTGAAGAGTTGAAGGTATAGGTGTTAAACTTGATGAGACAAATTCAATGACTGGCTTTAGTTGTCTATAATGAATTAGCTTTTATGCCTGTATCAGTTAAAATTGTTAATAATTTTATTCAATGAAGCATAAAACAGTAGCAGGTTATGTTAGTCGTAGGACAGGCCGCTGGGATCACAGTGTGGAACACCGTAATTAATGCCTTTCAAAAATCTGTTAACAAACAACAATAATCCTATAGTTGATTTTACACCCATGAGGCTCTAGCATTTATTAATTCCTTATATAACTTAGTTGTTTTTTGAAAAATCTCAGACTTTACTACCTTCCTAGATTCACTAACACCAAAGAGCCTGGCTATCCTATCAAATGGGCATGCGAATCCTCTGCTTGGCTTTGGTACATGGAAGGAAACTGAGAACCTGTGCCCTTTGCTGCTCTGATCTCAGGCACCAACATGAAGTTGAGGGATACCCTTTACTCATTCTTGAAAACACTTTCTTGTGATTTTGAAATTTTTATTTTATTTATATTTTTGCCTTTTGTAGTAAAGTTAAATCATAACTGAGGATCTTCAAATTGAAACTCCCAATGTTAAATCATTGTTGCAACTTCATCATTAACATAAATACAGTATACCTTTAATTAATTCTGTAATTAATATAATTATTTTTCTTATAAATTATTAAAAATGTTTAACTATGCAATGAAGATTTTTATAGCATATCTTTGATTCATGGTGTGTATATAAAAATTAAACCAATAATGGAGGTGCATTCCTTAGTACTAGACATGAGGTAAAATTTAAAAATACATGTGTTTTAACTATTATTATGAAGTACATTCCCAAATATTTATTTGATTCCAAGTTTTTGCTCTTTTTAGAAGTAGCTCCCTGCAGAAAGAGCATTGTGACATAAACTACACACAGAAAGTGACTTGTTTTTGAAGAATCTGACATTAAAACATATAACCACTGTTAGAGGTTTTGTTGTTACTGCCATGGTTTATTCCTCATTAGACATTTCTCAAACCATAGTTGGTATGATTTTAGGCCACATAGGAAGCAATAGCAAGCAGAATCAAATTTCCGAACTGCTGATTTCTTATATTTAATTATGAAGTAACCTTCAGGGTAGAAAGTCATATTCTACTAATGTGATAAACTAGATTCATTAAAATGTGAGCAGAAAGACACACTTGATATTGCTACACACACACACACACACACACACACACACACACACACACACACACACACGATATACAATAATATAATGGGGAGAACACAGAGTACTGACTCCAGTTTATAAATGCTATAGTAGTGAATCCTTAAGCAAGCCAGAAATGCAGAACCAAAAAGCTAGACTATGTTAAAGCATGACTCTATGATAAGTAACTCAGTTCTTTTCCAGATTTCTTGAGGAATATCTTGAATTGCTCTCCTCCAACCATGTATTGTAATGCTATATGGAACAACACTTATTTTAGCTGTATTTAGAACTTTAAAACTCAATGATTTCTATATTTATTTTCATTAAATACTTAAAGCAAACGTTTTTCTTGAAAATTCAATACTCTGTGACACATATAGCATTGCTCTGTGGATTGATAGACTTTCATTCTGTGCTCAGGGAAAGGCACAAAGGAGGAGAGGCACAGGAAGGCTTAGGGTCTCCAGTTACACTATAAAACTTGATAGGCTGAGGTTAGGTGTTAGAGGAGGAGGGCTCCCCTTTTTGAGGACTATAGGATGGAGGAAGAGGGAATGAGGGGGGGAAACAATTGGGATGTGAAAATTTTAAAGTGCAGAACAAGCAGGTAACTTATATTGCTAATTTGACTATATGGGAATAGCTCTGAGACAGGCTGGGACATGAATGTCTAGGCATAGACAATGCTTCTTGTTGGCTACAGAACCCCTATGAATTACTGTTAGATGCCATTCTTTGTATGGCATCAGTGAAGATTTACAGATGTCTTTTTTTTTTTTCTGCTCATACAAAGAGCAGAGAACTAGCCTTAATTGTTCTGTGCATCACACACACATACCTTATACATTTAGAACTGTATAATGCTTGTGAGAAATTATATTTTTTCAAAACAAAAGAACTGGACACTGATACTGGATCAGACCTGATAGAATGCATTCCTATCAGCATGCTGAGCACTGACTTGCTGCATCCTTCATGTTCCAGAATCAAGTGTTTCAGTTGCTGGTCCTCATCAGAACAAAACAGCTCCCAAGACACCTTCAAAGAAAGCTTCCAATCTCAATTGGTCAAGCATTTCAGACTGTCCCACACAGGACTCTAATTAAGCCTGGAATTTCTCAACATTTAGAAACTGGACCACAAATGCTATTCCTAGATTGTTTAATCATTTCCTCAATTTTATTTGTGCCCTTACAGAGGTATAATTCATCCCAAATCAGCCTGAAGAAACCTTAAGAAGATGATGTCCAATTCCTTTAAGAAAGATTGGGTACATTTTTTGTTGCTTCCTTGGGCTATAGATGTTTATTTTCAATTTGAGTTGGTTATAAATTATTATTTGTCTTATTTAGAGAGAAAAGTCCAGGATCAGATCTCTCTCTCTCTCTCTCTCTCTCTCTCTCTCTCTCTCTCTCTCTCTCTCTCTCTCTCTCTCTCTCTGTCACCTTCCATTCTTAGGTTTGGAGATAAGAGTTAAAAACAAAGAAGTGGGAATATAGAAATATATAGGAAAGATAGAACAAAAAGTATATTAGTGAATCTACTCCTCAACTTAATGCCTTAATTGTCACTCACAAGGTTATTTTTAATTACTGGTATAGAATTTTGTATATAGATGCAAAATAAGTTTAATTTTAGATACAGTGGTATAGAATTCAAATTTAAGATTATTCTTCACACACATTATATATATTTCATTCTAATATGTGGTACTGTACTCATATAGCTCAATTATAATATAAGGTTTACTTCCAATACTTTGAAAGTGCTAGTGTAGGCTGCCAAGGATAAATAAATTATATGAGTTAATTGTTAGTTGATCAAATTATGGTCATATCAATCAATTACTAGGTAAAATAGATAAGGCCTTCCAAAACCTCAGAGACATACAGAATATGGCAGCTAAAAGGGTTTTTATAATTTTAAAGATTCATTGACAATGAGCCAGCCTAACTCCTGGCAACACCCAGACTACTTCCAAGAGGATGATGAGTAGCAGAGAATTTCCTTATGGACATGGCTTCAAATGTGACAAAGAAGCCACTGGGCAAAAGGTCCTCATTTCTACCACAGACAGGATTTTGCCTAAAAAGGGCAAGCATGGATGCAGGCAGAGTCGACAATCAAATTCTGACAAGACAGGATAAGCAAGTCCTCAATAGTTCATGCCTCACAAATATGTCTGTCATATATATTGGGCCAGAAGGCTGAAGATGATGCTCCACACTATATAGAGTTTTGGGTGACTGCTCAGGTAGTCAACTGTATCTTATCTTCTCATTTGGGAAGCTGCTAACCTGCAGCCCCTGTATACTCATGTAATCAATTTTATTCCTTCTCACGCCTCTGATGGGGTGACCCTGGACAGTTTAGTTTTGCAATTAATTTTAGTTGTTTGAGGATTAAGATGTTTTTAGGTCTAGATAAATATTTTAAGTTGATAATGATGAGATATGATAGATATTGATTTACATTCAGAATTTTAGATGCACCAAGATAGGAAAGATGTTTTCTTAAAGGCTGTCAAATACAAATAGCTAAAATATTAAGAATGTAACATTTATATAATTCCTGACTGTTTCATGATTCTTCTTGCTGTATGTAGTTTATTGTGTATATATGGAATAATATAAATATATATGTAAAAAATAAAAAATATTTAAGAAAAAAAGAAATAAAGAAAGACTGCGTACAACTACAACAACAACAGCAACAACAAAGCCATAGTTTGGCTTTTGCTACAGATTTTCCTAGAGCAGAGATTTTTTTTTTGAAAGCAGAAATGTTCAAATTCTACAATATAAACAGTTTCATGACTTCCTGATTTTTGAAATTAAAGTGATAGCATAATTTAAAAATAAACTCATGTAAATGTATATTTTATAATAACTACATATATAATGACATAATCAGGGCTGTAGAGATCGCTCCATCGGTAAAGTGCCCGCTTCGTAAGCCTGAGGGCTTGGGTTTGGATCTCTTACACTCAGGTATAAACAGGGTGTACTGTGTGTACTTCACTCCAGGGCCACATAGACAGTCAGATCTCTGAAGCTTACTGGCCAGCATGTCCAGCCAACGTGGTGATCTCCAGATTAAGTGGATAGACTGTTTCTCAGTAAAATAAGTGGAACAGGGATAGAGAAGGACTCCCTATATCAACCTATGGTTTCCATATACATGTGCAAATACACATGGGCATATACATAACATGTACACACACATATCATACACACAAAGTAATCTTAATACATGCAACTATATGTACACTATTACACTGTATACAATTAAAAGACAGTCTTAATTATTAATAATATATCATATAGTATAAATATTCATGATTGCACACATATAAATACATGCAGATACTTCTTTCTTTCTTTCTTTCTTTCTTTCTTTCTTTCTTTCTTTCTTTCTTTCTTCTTTTCTTTTCTCTTTCTTCCTTTTCTTTCTTTCTTTCTTTCTTTCTTTCTTTCTTTCTTTCTTTCTTTCTTTCTTTTGGAGGAGGAGTCCCATCTTGCCCATCTTTAAGCTGACATCCCCCACCAGGTCAGAGTGGTGGAGCTGTTCAAGACAGTAATACAGGAGAGCTGGGGTGTGGGACAGTACAAACTGGGTACTCATTAGTCCAGTTTAGGTCATGCTGGTCCCCTCACATCACAGTCCCCCCCCAGGTCCAAGATTACCCTGGTTCAATACAGAAGAATGTTCAAGTATTGTGTAGAGAGCCAGTCAGGGGTCTGGGCTACCCCTCACTACTCCCCTGGACCACGAGCTGAACACGTTATATAAAAAGTATAGAATGTCAGGATGGATCTTAATTGGAATCTTATGTGATCATTACAATTTATTCTGCTTAAGGACACAGTTTTTGTTTTCCCTAACCATTCAGTCTATTTCTAATATTTAGTCTTATTTTCAGTAGACCTTCAGATCTTTCTGAAGTCTGTCTTTTCTTATTATCTTTGCTTTCTTTCTTGGAGTTTTTACATACTATATCTGTAATGAGGAATGGCAACCGTGTGAACTGAGAACCTTAGCTAACAATTAAAATGGAATAGAAAGGATATATTTTAACATTTATCTGTGAAAGTAAGCAGACTTTCAGTGCACTATGTTTTAAACTTATGAGATATTGAGACCTGAAAGTGTAATGGTTTTGTTTTCCAAGTTTTTTTTAAATTTTATTCAGCTAATTTTTAAAGCTGTCATATTTTTCTTCATGCTGTGCACAGCAAATTATACTGTTTTCCAAATTTTTATTCCGCTTTTCTTTTATATGATATTAAAACATCTCATAGTAATACTTTCATTAATTTCAAATAGTACTACATTCAGTATGATTGACAAAGGTCATATTTTAGAATCTTGAGTAAAACTATATGTTAAAAGTATATTTCTTACTAGTGTCCACAACACAACACCAAAAAACAAAACAAAACAAAACAAAACAAAAAACCCAACAACACAAGCCACTTCATACTATTACAAAAGTGAACCATTTTTTTCTTACTTCTATTTCTACGGATTCATGTAGCTTCTTGCAGGTGGCTGAGAAGGTTTCAGATGTGCCAAACTCAAAATACCAAAATTTGTTCTTCATTCTGAAAAAAGGAAAAGAATCAGTTTAGACAATCACCATATCCAAAGGGGTTAAAAAGAAAGTAACTCTATTTTGTCTTATTTTCTTGTTTCTGTTGCTGTGAGCAAACACAAGGAGTATAAGCAATTTGAGCAAGAAAGGGTTCATTTCACTTGTATTTACACATCAGAGCCCATCATTAAAGGCAGTTAGGAGCCGGGCGTGGTGGCGCACGCCTTTAATCCCAGCACTCGGGAGGCAGAGGCAGGCGGATCGCTGTGAGTTCGAGGCCAGCCTGGTCTACAAAGTGAGTCCAGGATGGCCAAGGCTACACAGAGAAACCATGTCTTGAAAAACCAAATAAATAAATAAAATAAATAAATAAATAAAGGCAGTTAGGACAGGAACACATGGCAGGTACCTGGAGGCAGGAAGTGAAACAGAAGCCATAAAGAGTCTGCTTACTGGGTTTCTCTCTTCGGCTTAATCAGTTTTCTGCTTTCATTAAATCCCCAGGACCACCTTTCTGGGAGTAACACCACCCACAATGGGCTGTGCCCATCCTTACACCAATCACCATTTAAGAAAATTGGCTGCAGTCTTGCCTATAGGTATATCTTAAGGAGAATCCCAAATGAGAGTTTCTCTTCTCAAATACCTCTAGCTTGTGTCAACTTGACATAAAACTAATAATCATTTGAATGTTAAAAGTAAAAGAAAACATTTGAGGGCATGCAGTGTGTAGCCACATAAATTCAAAGTGTGTATGTTAGTGTAAAATTGAATGACAGTGCCTGATAGGATTCCAGGGGTGTGCTGATCTTACAGAGGCCTGAATATCATTGACTTTTCTATCTGTTGTTATCAGACTTTAAAAAAATTGCCTTAGAACTCGTAGTTCGTGTGTCAGAAGCAACTTGATTTTAAACTATTAACTCTAAACACCATTAAGGGTAAAAAGAAATATAGAGTTTTCTGTGAGAAAAGAGAAAAAGATTTAATATGCTAAAACTTCTAAATAGCTAACTTTTCAAAAAGAAAGGATAGAAATCATATTTATGAAAACTTGCTGGTTACCAGAAAGCTAAAAATTACTAGGTAAGAAGCATTAATTGTTTTAACCAGATTTATTTTCTCATATGAATAATAGTAGAAAATCATGACAGTCTGAAAGCATTTAGCAAGAAAGGATAATGCCCAGAAGCTGAAAAGAATATATTAAAAAAACCTCAGTACCAAATTAAAGTAATAGACTTCCTTTTATGTCACTCAATGATTAAAAATTTGTCTATTTTACAAGGTAATTAAATTCCTGGTCACTTACTGTAATTTTGCAGAGTTTGGCAAGATGTTTATATTATTTAAAATACATAAATATTTTATGAATATATTTAATTCTTAATTATTAACATTTATGATAAGTAATATGCTTTCTTAGAAGAAAATAGAGGTAAATGACATACATATTTTCATATACCAAAATGATATTGAGATTTATTATAATATGTAAATATATTTATCACATTAATTTCTTCTGTTTTTAATAAATATTAATAGGTTACCATTTTATCACATTGTGAAACATTTTGACATGAAGATATTCTGAAAATGTGCTACTAATTAATTGAATAGTCTTTGTTTTGAATGCTGACATGGAACTTAATGTTGAACTTATTATTATGGTTATTGAAATAAAACTTCTGATATAAAGTTATAAAATATGCAAGTAATCTTTTTTATCTAGACATACTCAGTAATATTTAGGTTCATAAGGGTTTTATTTTCATATGTAATTTCTATAAGCTCTTTCTGTTTCAACCACATGCAAACCACTAAGCTGAAGAACAAAGTTGATATCAAATTTCACAGGATCTTACTTTTCCCAGAGATTATTTTTTTTAACTTTATAGCCTGATATTACATATGTGAAAAATTAAAATATGAACCATTGAGATGTAACAAGAATAAATTGAAAAAAAAAAAAGAATAGCTAGTGCTTTGGATCTGTGGACCTGTGTAACATTAACAATCGCTAAAGTTATATAAAATTTTAAATATTTCCCTACTGACTCATTCTGACAAAATTACATCACTGTATATGGAAACAAGAAAATATTGGTTAATGTAAGATGTCATCAAGACATCCTTTTAAAAACATAGCATTTGTATTTGTACTAATTCATTGAGAATTCCAAACATGCATATGATGTATTTTGATCATGAGTTCAGTCATTGCTTTTTGGAAAACCAGTTTTTTACAATCTGCAGGTGTAACATTTGGGTCAGCATTTTCTCCAGATATCTGTGGATTCAGTCATCAATTTGTTTACTCATTCAACAAGTATTCAGTTGGACCATTCATCTCCTCTGTGTTAAGTTCTAAAGATACGAGTCCAAAAGTTCATGCTATATTATGGGCAAATGAAAAAGAATGTGGCAAAATTACATGCAAGCATAAAAAATAATAATTAAAATGTCAGCTAAAAATATTAGTATTGAGTGAGCATTCATAAATGACTAATTTTGCCTCAGTGAACCCAAAGGACTTAAAGGAGGTAGCAGATAAATAAATTACTAGCTGAAACAATGGAAAGAAATAGTTGAATTCTGGCCTTCCTGGAAGTACATCCTGACATAGCAGCATGTTGAATGAACATGGACTATCAGGTTGGGTGTGGTCTATTTCAAAACTTGTATGCAGAAGGTAAAGGCTATGATTGACATAACACCGAAAGAAGCTTATGATCAATGCAGTGACATGATCAGCTTTATTTTATGGATGGGTAGGAATGGAGACATGGGCTGAATAATTAAAATAACAGAACTGCTGAAAGAAACATGATGGAACAGTGAAGATGTCAGCTTATGCCAAGTGGCTAGGGGAAGGGAGGAGAGGTACAGTTCAAGAGACATGGGAGAAGTAGACTCCACAGCAATTGATAGGACTCTTTTGTACTGGCGTGTTCTATACCTAGGTTACCTTTGAGTGGGCATGTGGGAACATGAAAGGCCACATTTCAAAGGTTTTGTGGACTAAATAATACATTGCAGTTGTAAATTAAATATATGTATGTGGATCAGTGTTTCATGCAAATGATAATTCCCTTTGGTTTCCATTCTGCCTATCAAAGTTCATCATACTTTCATGTAAATATTGTTTCAACAGACAAACACTTGTTTCACAAAAACATCATAAGAAACAGAAATCTTGAGAATTTACATGCAGCCTTTATTCACCATATTAGTTAGCATTACTGCTCATGTGCAGAAGCTACTTTAAATTCTCCATTATTACAACCATTTTATGCTTCGCTTCGATAAATATATGGAGGCAATAAAGAACACATAGAATCAGATCCACATGACAAATTAAAGGCTGTTAAATTTTATTTTTTTAAACCAAACTGGTCCTCAGGATGTAGAAATGCAAAAGAAGCACATTTAGGCATGTACGCCATCTATTTTTATGGTTCACAATAGAAAATGATCTGAATAATTCACAGTAAGATTTGTGAGAAAAATCACATTGCTTTGGACTTGAGAATCTGGGAACTGGACATTCAATTGGTATGATCTGATCACATAGAATCAAACTTATTGTATATTTAGACAGGATTTATAACTCCAAGTAAGATGACAATTGCCCTACAAAGTCCACATGCAAAAATTATGCATGTAATTATAATTTTAATTAATATACGAAGTCTCTTTCCAATGAATTTAATTGTAAACCTGCAATTAATATTCAAAATGCTTGGCTACCAGATGTTCAGGTAAAAATGAAGAGCCAAAGTCCTATTTACCAGGTATTTTTTTCACTAATAGTAAATTTATCTTTTACATTTTCAGAGAAATATGAACTGTGCAACATTTTGTTGAAAAATTGCCTTTGTCATTATGAAATTTTGTCAATGTTTAGTTCTGTGAGTTTTTAACTTTCAACTAGGTAATTTAGCTTCTAGCAAAACATTTTCCATGTAATATTTGTAGCATTCTTGGTTTTCTTTTCCTTCCTTCCTTCCTTCCTTCCTTCCTTCCTTTCTTCCTTCCTTCTTTCCTTCCTTTCTTCTTTCTTTCCTTCCTTCTTCTTTCCTTTCTTCTTCCTTTTTCCTTCCTTCCTTTGTTCATTCCTTCCTTTTATCCTTTTATTCATTCTTTTTTCAGCTTCCAAATTTAAAAAAACACACGAAACACACAAAACTAAATAAAATATAAAGTTCCCGTGTACTTCCACAAAAAGTACAGATGTGCCTAACCAGATGGGACGGTTGCTTCTAACCAGGCTGCAGAGTAGAGAGGCACAAACACTTCATTTATCTTGTGTAGAAATTTGTCATAAAAGCACAGAAAGCTAAACACAGCGAGAGTGTCCCTCAGGATCACGATTAGATCTTACAGGTGCAATTGTTATGTATTCAGTGGAAATGCAAAAAGCACATGGAGATTATTTACTAAATATGAAGTCAACGGTCTCCCAAAAAGCATTTGTACACTTTTCAAGGTTGTTTTAAAAATGATTCAGCATTAAATTCGAGATCCCTCTTGATCTTGGACATTTAAAAGCACACAGAAACACAATCTTCTAAATAACTTACTTTTACATGGAATTATGATAAATATGTCTTTTAAATTTTAATTAAAGTGTTCCAATAATTCCTATTATTTTTATTGGTTTTGTTTCACTTTGTTGTTGCTGTTGTTCCTGAAGTATTCCAACAGCAATTTAAGTATAGAAAGAGTATTCTCATGAAGACAAGGATTTTAACAATGAATATCTTCCCTGGAATTCTAAGTTCAAGTCTTTCAAAGCCATTCCATATTCTGAAGTATACCAGAAACTGGGCTTGCCTGTCAGTGTTGGTGAAGATACACACAAGTTGATTAATTTATTGTAGTATGGTAAGGGTTTAAGCTTGCAGAGTTTTATCAAGAAATCAAGTCACCTGTATTTGCTTTCACTGTCAGAAGCCATTACACTAGACATTTGATACATAATTACTCATATTTTCCCAAGCACAGTGAAAAGTTATTTTAAAAAAATATAAGGCAGGAGCCAGATGGAAGTGCCCCTTAGAGCCTTGTTTAAGCATCAAGTGGGACTGTGTCTAGAGAGCGCTGTTTACAGAAGTTAGTGCAATCCAGAGCAGCTATGTGAAATTGTGTCTGTGTCGGTCCAGACCTGCTATTGCAACAGTCTTAGCATAGGAGCAAGAAAAAGAGGACTGGGGAGTGTGGTGGTTTGAAGATGAATAGCCCCCATAGGTTCATATATTTGAAAACTTGGTCCTTAGTTGATGGAAGGGCTTGGAAGGTCTAGGGGTATAGCCTTTTCAGAAAAGGTATGTCACTGGGGATGGGCTCTGAGGTTTCAAGACCTTAGAGTTTCCCAGTTAGTTCCCACAGCCTTGTTACATGTCAAGACATAATCCCTAAGCTACTATGCCATATTTGCCTGGCTGCTGCCATGCTCCATGACACAGTGGTCATAGACTCACTCTCTGAAGTTGTAAGAGCACAATAAACTCTTTTATAAGCTGCCTTGACCATGGTGCTTTGTTGTAACAATTAAAATTTAACTAAGGCAATATCTTATGTTTTTTCTCACTTCTAAAAAATGTTTTATGTAACACTCACACATGCATATATGGTTAGATCAAATTCACCCCAAATTTGCACCCCTTTAATTCTTCTCCTATTTCTTTCACCACTTCCCCCTCTAAAATCCTTTCTCCTGTGACGACTGAGTTCATTTAGTTCTGCCCATATGGGCATGGATGGGGGACCATCCATTGGAACATGTGTTTGCTCACTTCTTAAAGTCTCCTGGGAAACCCTATGCTGCATGGATGACTCAAGTAGCATCTGTTTGTTAACAACTAAGTCCTGACCCAACCCAGGAGAAATCAGTTTTTTGTTTCTTTAATTGGCAACCATAAATATACCAGTAAATAATGAAGAAGATTATTATTCTATTCATGAAAAGTACATTGAATAAATATTTTTACTGCCACTTATAAAAATTATAGTGTTAATGAATATGTATATGAAGGTCCTATGTCACTAAAATTCCTACCCATATAAATATACCAGTGATACAAGTGACTTGTTCTGTACCATTGTAAATCGTGTAACAAACTGCGTCTTATTTAGATTCTCAAATTTTCTTTTCTTTGCTTCCAGCAATTTCTGTCTTTCACAGTAAGAGAATGACGTTGGTAGTAGTCCATAAGGAAGAAACGCCACTGTGACTACAGCTGCGGTAGTCCATAAGGAAGAAACGTCACTGTGACTACAGCTGCGGTAGTCCATAAGGAAGAAACGTCACTGTGACTACAGCTGTGGCACTGTATAGTCACACCAAGGAGAGCAAACAAGGCTCATGTTTCCAGACAACTAGTAGAGAAATGAATTTTTCTTTAAAACATGATGTATAAAAATGCTTCTATCTAATTCATAAGATTTGCTTGTCAATTCCCAGGGAGATAAGCAATATGCTATAGAAATTTCAGACAGAATCATATAGTAATCGATCTTGGTTTATAACAAAAGTTAGATGTTATAAAAATATAATTTTTATTTGAAATTTTTTTACAAGACTAAACAAATTTTCTCATGTAACTGTACGAAAAAATACTTTTGGAAATAAGACCTTTTATTATTTTTAGTGGTTTAAATTTTTCATTAAAATAGTGGTTATGTAACAGGGTTGTACGGTTGAAACTTTTCTGTTAATAGATGCTAAGAAGCTAATGTTCCTATAAGTATCCTTTTTGTCAGCATTTTGCCACATATTATATCTAATTAATAAAGTGAAATAAGAAACAACCAAAGCAGCAATGTCACCAAATCATCAGAGAGCTGCCTGCACACAATAAATACCTTGGGGTGCTGATAATTTTGTGATTACCTGAAACAAACTATATACCATGTTTAATCAATGACCAAGCATGTCTAGAACCTTTACATTTCAATCAACGGTTTCTTGTAAGTATTTTTTTTTTTATGAAACCTATTACGGAGAATAAACATAATTTTATGGTAGAGATAATTGCCTTTCTTATTGAGCACAGCACTGTATCACAGAGGCCAATTGCCAGAGTGTAGAAGTGAGTTGCAACATTTCATGGAATGCAGCAAAATCTTACTAAATAAATGCCAGAGTTCTCCTTTCCCTTCTGAAAACATTTCTCATTGAACACAAGAGCGACTGCAGCATTTCTTGGAATCTTTACCTGAGCCATATAAAACATAGGTTAGACAGGTCAAAGGTCAGACAAGTTGACAGTGGCTGACATTCTTTTTAAGTGCTCTTCTTTCTGTCTCCTGAAGCAAAACAAGTGAATATGTGAATATGACTGCACGATCTAGAGTGGATGACAGAATCTCTCTCTCTCTCTCTCTCTCTCTCTCTCTCTCTCTCTCTCTCTCTCTCTGATAAAGGTCACACAGAGTAAAGGTTCTGCCCTCTCTTCTTGTTCTAATTTGTCTTCAGGAGAGGATGAAATTTGAAGGAGATGGCATGGCTGCTATCTTGTCCCAACAAGGAGAAAGGCAAAGAAAATTCAGAAGCACCAACTGTGAAGCCGTGTTTCTAGATTTTTAAGTATGTGAGATATAACAACAGACCATCTACTTCTTGTGGTCTTTTCTTGCAGCAAATCACACTTGCATACAGTGTAGCACAGTTTGAGAAGTAATGCACACGCGTGTTAATATCAATGAGATTTTTAAAACTCTAATTGAAGTCATATCATGATAGAATAATGCAATTTCTCACATTGTGAAATTCAGTAGTAGCTGAAAGAACAGAGTTAAAATGAGGATTTGTGTTCAGCACGTTTTCTTGTATGATATGAGTAGACATACAAAGATCACGGAATCATCTTTCCTTACCTAATTCTCTGTATGCTCAAATTTTCTTAGCATTCTTTCCACACGTAAATATTTGAAAGAACCTTAAAACATCACCATAAAACATCATTTTTAAATTATTTCCTCATTTGCCAACGATGCTTTTATTTGTAGTCAGAAATTTCAGTATAGAACAGAAAGCAGTTAGTGAGATTGCCATAATACAGTAAGGAATGCTTTCTACTGTAAACCTGTTCACACCCCTCTATCAATAAAGAAAGAGGGTGGCCTTGTAATATTTGTTCTAAAAAAGTATTTTGTGAAGTCTTATTATTTTCTATAGAAATATTTAAGCTATCTGCCAGAAATGAAACAGAAACATACAGAGTCCATCCAAAAATGATAACTAAATGTAAAATATTAATTTTGTCACTCAAACTGTAAACATGGGGGATTATTCAGAGAATCTCCATGGCCAGAAATAGAAAATATATATCATAAAATTTTCTTTACTATATTTAAAGTCAAATAAGAGTACACTACAAATGTAGCAACTAACATATCATGCTTGGGTTTTATTCTGGACATCAAGAGGCATGACTGTGCTCCTTTTCTGATGAGGAAAGAATTTATTTATTCAATATTTTGATTACCTACCTCAAAGATAAGACACTAAAATTCTATTTGTTTGTTTGTTTGGCCTCAAACTCATAGTGATCCACCTACCTCTGTTTCCTGAGTTCGGGGATTAAAGGTGTGTGACACCACATCTGGTCTAAAATTGTATTTGTATACATAGTAGAATATGTCTTTATTGAAACTGCATATATTTTATGAGAAAAGTGTATTACCATACTTTAAGTGATTTGTAATAAGTGCTAAAAAGAAGCTATAAGTTTGTATAAGATAAAAGGAAAGACTTCTTTCTGGGCAAAAATTCAAGAGACTTTCCACAGGTTCTGGGTAACAGAATCCCACAGCTCATTCCACTTTGCCCTAACTTTGTAGTCACTAAGCAATCTGAAAGTAAACTTGGCTCTCTGTGGATTATGAGCATAATATCTGGAATTGTGGGATGTGCATTTGGGCCATCACAACTTCCTCTCTATTTTAAGTCTTTCAATCTCTCTGTAAGAATGAACAAATGAATGAGAGCGAGTCTGATCACTTTTAGGCTCCAGGACTCAATTACCTTTGTGCATTTATCAGTGTGCAGATATATGGTCACATCACCCAGACATGGCTCTGCAGAACCACTGGGGAGTCTTACAGCATCCCTCAGCAGTTCGCAGTGATGGATAACAGCGATGGAATACACTGAGTTAGGGAGGGAGTGACAGTTTTCTTCATGCTCTCTTTTCTATCGTCCAGGAACTGAATTTCATGAGATTTCTTGGTTCTTTCTTTCTGTGCTGTTTATTGATCTTGATTCAATCCATCGTCAGTTACCACATATAAAAGTTGTTTAGTTTTAGGATAATATAGCTCGACAGATATTTACTGGGCACTTACTGAGTTTTAGGGAAACTAGTTAAATATAGAGGTTTCGACTATCTAATAAGACTATCCTAAGTCATAAACAACTTCACAAGTAGAGTACAAATTGATTGTGAAGTTTGTTTATTTACAACAAATAGTTGAAGATGCACTCTACTATTAAATAAAATAATTTTACTTAACAGCGAATGCTTAACCTTTCAAATATGAAAGTCACTTGAAGCAAACTGTCAGGGTAGTCTCAATATAGACAGTTCACCATGATATATATACATATATATACATATATATAACATCCATGAGCAATTCACATATGATCATACACATTTATATGCCTACGTATACACGTGCACACATGGATTCGTACATGTACAAACATAATACACATGCACACACTCACAAACACACTTACTTTTTTAACTGGAAAACTAATACTTTTTATTACTCTGAATCACCTTAACTCTAGATCATAGACCATTAGTATCTATTTTACTGTACCCTGCTGTATTTTCATGTCTCTTCTAAATGTAAGAAGTTATATTTTTTAAGACTTGCAAAAGTCAAGGAACAAAATTATACTTCTCTGGCTCCTTCACACACTGTTTCCTTTACCACTGTGAGGACTGCCGCAGCTTCACAACTAAAGAAACATACTTCTAATAAGACGTGTTTCTATTCTCTGAAAATTAGTTAAGTGCTTTACTTTTTGCTTTCCTTCACACATCAACAGTCTTTTTCAGGTTCCCTAACAAGAAGCCAGGTTTGCACTTTGAAAATGGTGTCTTTTTAAAAAATTCTCTGACACTAGGACATAAAATGGAGGACAGGTCTCCTCCCTATGACTCTTTGATGAGTAGTTGTATAAACATCAATTATCTCACAAAATGACAAGGTACAAGAATCTGACTACCTGAGTTATATTGAACCTGTTGATGTTTTAAATCAAATTGAAGAACTGTGTAGCACAAGACATGAGTCAGTACAGCCATTACTACTTAGATTGCATTTTTTGTCACTGATTTACATCATGAGGGACCCAGATGACTCCCTGAATATCATATTCTGTTTTTGTTTCCATCATGAAGCTGTAATTTATACAAAATAGTCCAGCTGACTTATACATAAACTAGTTGACAGATGTACTCACTCTCATTTTGGGATTAACCATGTGTCAACACACTCAAACACACAGGATACGATCCTAAGACAGACATGAAGAGAACATTTCCTCATGCTTTCCTTCCCGTTTTCTGTTGTTTTATTTTAAAAGCTTTCCTAGCCAATACAGTATTTGCCCCTGTTTAAAATTGTTCCTATGAGCAAAATACAAATGGGGATAAGTTCTGATGGAAAACAATTATTTAAAGATAAAGCTGTTTTTAATAAGCATTTGAAGATGTCACCAAACCACAACTACTTTTCTTATGTTAAAAAACGGCAGTATGTTGCATGGATCTCCACAAGTAAAATGTCATCTGCTTTCTAAAAGCCAGAACAAAGTGAAAAGTCCTGAGAACTGAATACAGGATGCAAATATCAACCTAGATACAGAGTTGGCGTCATCACATTCTGAATTTTATTATCTATTTATTTATGGTTACTCATTTTGACTAGTGACTCATCGAAAGATGCTTCCTGACTAAAAAGATTACATAGATTAGTGAGAGTAATCTACTGCCATTTTGAGCCCATCAGTAAAGAAAAAAATTCCCAGAGGCTTTTTTGGTGCGAGCCATGCTTAATAGTCACAAAATAAAATATTCAGAATATTCTTATTTATACAATGTTCTAATGTCTGTAAATCTTGCTGAAGTTCCTATTAGAAATTCACAAGGCTATGCATGTGAGTAGGGCCTTATTTCTACACAGCCGTTTCACTAGGAATTTAAACCCAGATACTTGAAATACATGCAAATAAAGCAATGTCCAAGAATGCCAGATAAAGAAAACTCAATCAATATTAGGTCACCCATTCATTCATCGAGTGTTGGGTGGTACCACTTTATGCTTCAGGACCTGGCAAAACACTGGAGACTTGTGAATGAACAAAACAAATAAGTTTTGCCATCATATACTGCTTTTAGCCATGACTCATTTAAACAGAATCACAGACTGTCTATTAACACTCAGATTTAATGGACTAGTCCTTGTGCTTATAGCCGGAGGGGCATGCAATAGGCTACCCTCCCAAGTTTCATGAAACATAATAGGCAATACAGCTAATTCCCAGAATGCTTGTTATCACAACTGCCACCCATATTAGCAATTATTTCAATGTTAGTGAATATTACCCAAGGATGTTGCCAGAACTCACGTTCACCCTTGGCCTGGAGGCTTGGTTCTGTGTAGTAGGACTGTCCTACTTTCCCTTCAAAGGCAAATTTCTCTTTACCCTCTGGAATCTAGCCTTATGGTTTACCTTGTCCAGGGAAATGATGCAGATATGATGTCCTGGGGGCTCCAGATCTTTGGACTCAATGGACTTGCAAATTCATGTTCTCCCTCTCAGAGCACTGATAATACTTACATGATAAAAACTCACAACAGAAACCAATTTGTTGATGAACCCCAGTCTCCTGACTTGATTTCATATACCAGAATACTTGCAACTATCCCAGGCATGGGTACCAATTTATTCCTGTTTCAGGCACCTGTTTGGTGTGGATTGTGTATTATATGAATACAGACAAGAGAATTGAAAATGTGTTATCTGGCAGATACAGCGAGGAAGGCCTATATTAACATCAGTATAGCTTCCCGAGGCGCGACCTATAGTCTCTACTATGGCGTTATGTAAAAGTTAAAAAAAAAAAAAAATAAGCACAGTACACATGAAACTATAGTTCCTTGCAGGGAAAAACATTTCTTTCACAGATGAGTGTAAGGACAGTAAGGACAAAGGCACTGTGGCAGAAAGGAACAGATTTCTAAAGCTAAATAGAAGAAATCATGCAGGCTTGGAAAAGAGTGTTAGTGCGATGGGAGATAAAGGCATGCTGACAGGCCAAGGACAGATATGAGAGTTATAGCATAGTTTCTTGTGGAAGACGTTGTTAGTAGCACTGCTTCTGTGAAAAGCACATAGTGCAGTTTTGCCTCTTTGGAAATGTCTTTTTTTCTCTTCTGAAGGCAAGCCTTGCATTTACTTTGTGTGGCTGCTGCATATGCTTTCTGCAAATACAGCAAAGCTGCCCCTCAAATCCAGCAGCAATGGTGCTGCTTATAGTCATTATTAGACTTGCACAGAGAAATTCTCAGTTACGCTAAGTCACTACACACACCTGACAGCAAACACGAATTACAGAGGTGAGTTTTGGGTATGTTTGTCTCTCAATGGAACAATTGGGCCTTGATGAACTATGATTCTGTATTTTTAAATAGTAATGCATCATGTCAAAGAGCAAGAGTCTATGGTCGGGGTAGCTGCTGTTCTGTGTGGTCATCAACTCTACCAAGGCAACATAACAGAAATATTATGGGCTGATGAAATGTCTCAGATTCTATCATTACTACAGATGAAAGGTGTGTCTAGCGGAAACTGCCTTTTCATTATTTTAAGATATACTATTTCTAGTGGGGAAAGAGTATTGCTTTTGCCTAAATTCTGCAAACATGGGCAAGGATATTCACAGTGTTCATTCCCTTTCATTGCTTATCAGGCTCACGGTAAAATAAGTGGCCTCTAGTCTTTCAGCTGAGCCAAATATGGATGCATTTAGGGGAAGTTGTTATTTTAAGTAATAAGCTCTTAAAACAGGACAAGTGGGTAAGACCTAAAGACAGAGAAAGAAGAAAAATTCTGAATTCTTTTTGTTACATTCAATTGTCACAATAGAGTAATTTTCTCTCATCCACCATAAATCTATCATTTTGCTAATACTTATGTAAAATCATTTTCATTGTAGCACATAATATATATTAATAAGCTACTAGACTTTTTCTAATATTCTACTTTCCTTTCCACTTTAGATTTAACAATCATATAATAATCACTACTCTGCCTGGGAATGAATCATGTGTAATCGTGAGGAAGTAGCTGTGAGAGAGATGCCGCCCATGAGAGATTTAATCATAGGAAATGGCTGACTTTTTATTTCCAACAACCATCTGCACTCATGGTAAATCAGGTGCTAATGAAGCCCAGACCCATGCTGCACAGGAGCATAAATCTTAAGAACCAAAAGTCATGGAGCAACAGACCTCAGAAAACAGAATTTTCTAAGGAAATGTATCAGGATTATCATATAGAAGGTCACCATCTGTAAATGTGTCACATAAATGAATAAATTTGGTAGTTATAATGGCACATTATGACAGTGGCTGTAAACATCAAATCTTTACATTACTTTTGAAGCTCATCTCTTTCAAATATTATGATCCTTTACGGCTTCACGTCAACTTTTAGACAGGCAACATCTTGAGGGTAAGGACTCTTCAAGCCAGTATATTTTTATATCTACCACAGCTCACTGCAATTATATATGATATTTATTTGCAGCATAATAATGAGAATAAAGATATTATATTTGGGAACCCTATGTTTAGAGCTGGAAAGAACTGCAGAATCTCATTTTTTCCTCAGTAGATAAAGAAGCCACATCCAAGTTGGAAAGAATTGGCATCAAACAGGGAATTTGACTCAAGTACCGTCTCCTGAGATTCAATCACCAAAATCACCAAAACCCTTAGTTTTAAGCATTCCTCAATTGTAGTGAAGATGGTATGCACGTTAGGTGTTAGAAGAAAAGTGAAGGGAAAGGGTGAGGCTCCAGAACTACAATGGGAGGTCAAGCCCTACGTCTCTAAAATCAAATGTGACAACATATTTACCAATTTCTATATTCTAGAGCAATAACTATTACCTATATATTTGCCATTTTTAGTAGTCACATTGATAGTTTTTTTTTTTCAAAAAACACAAAAGCTAGGGCCTAAAGTTATATACAAATCTGGGCATGTGGTCCTTTTCAGAACACTTAAGCTGGCCACGAATCCACAGTCCCCACTTCAGTTCCTGTTGGCCTCATTTTCCCCACTCATTTCCATGTACACAAATCCCAGAAAAGTCCCATGAAGTCTTTTCTCACACTTTTGTAAGGAAGACACTGAATAGTGCCGTTTCTGAGGTTGTCTAGTCTGTAAATAGCATTAGCCATGCCGAGATATGGTTGCTTTGAGGAGAACATATCAGTGGGTCATGGATACACAGTGAATTTCAGGAGAGGTGCCATCCCTCTTCCGTAATATCCACCCATGACTTGTAAGTACAGGATTGTTTCAATTCCAGGAGTCTGACAGGCTTGACATCTATTCTGTACCTAGAACTATGTAAATTCAGGTCGAAGTTCTGTGGTAGTTGACAAATAATTGACAACTCTTTATTTCATAATTTAAATTAATTTACGTGAATCCACATCCATTCTTCTTTCAATTCCATAGACAATATTACCTTGAGAGGAATTTTATGGTGCCTGATATTTGTATATGATTGGACATTTTTATATATGAAACTAAGTTGAATTCTAGTAAAAATTAACAGTCTTGATGTTTTCTTCAAAGATTTCTTCTGTGAAGGAACATGCTTTCATTTGCATAACTTATTGTGTTAAAGACTGTAGAAAATTCCTTGAAAACCAACTGTGAAGGAAGTTGCAATTTGTCATATAGCTTTAAATACAAGTATATCGTAACTTATGGCAACATGTAGCAGATGAGTTAAAGAAAACCTGCCAAAGAGCTGCCACTGCAAGACTGGGTATCATTAGGCCCTGGTTTTGCTTGTCTGGTTATACTTGCTTTAATGGAAGATGAGGACTAACGATGAATAATGGTGATTTCTCAGAGGAATTAGTAGCTTCTAAACATAAATTAGATTTATATTTGTCAATCTATTATTCATTTCCAAGTTGTTTTAGGGGCACATGTACTACCTTAAAAAGCATAAAATTATAAATGGCTATATGTTTTCCAAAATCTTTCCCTCTAGAAGTATGTATTCAACTAAACCCATTGAATATGCCACTATTGGTCCATAGCCACTTCTATTTTATTTTTTTAAATCTCATTAGGATAGCCTGCTTCCCCTTCCTCTGAGTGCCACCAGGTCTCCCCAGCAATAGGAAGTGATCAAATGGGGGAGGGTACCAGAGTTTCTCTCAGAGGCAGGTCCTGCCTCCCCACAACCTTAGAGAATGAGCCGTTCATTGGGTAGATCTGAAGAGGGGTTCAAGGTTTTCTGTATGGATTGTCCTCGGTTGGTGCAACAGTTTGTGCATGCCCCTGGGTCCAGCTCTGCCAGCCTTGATGGTCTTCTTGTGTGGCTCCTGAACCCTCTGGGTCCTTCCTTCCCCCCATTCTTCTAGACCACTCTTACCCAGCTATTACCATTTCTTGCCTTTATTACTTCACTAGTGAAAATTGAAAATTTTTCCTTTCTAGACCCTTTTATTTCTTGGCCCTTTCCTGACAGGGACAGAGCTTCATGTCATTTTTATTATGGAAGGTAGTATCAACTGTGATGTGGCCCTTTCAGATGTGGCTTACACAGTAATGTATAAATTGATCAGTACATATTAACAAATCCAAGCAAAATCCTTAGCATTTTTCCTGTGATTTTTATTTAGGAGAGGTTAACAAGGAATGATCCCATTGAGAAAACTGGAGTCGATGTGTCAGCATGTATTTTTGCAGAGACTAATTTTAAAAACCTTCTATCTCTAAGAGTGGGGAAGGTGCTCTCTTGTAATGTTGGTGAGGCCACCTGCTTTCTCAGTTCTTGAATTTGTTGTATATTAACACCTGTTGTCGAAATTTGCTTCATCTGGAACTGGCATTATAGTAATATATCTCAAATAGAAACTAACTCTTGTCAACTCCATCTGACCTCCTAATCCCCACTTTCCTCCACCCCAACATCCTAATTAAAATCTTCAGGTACTTCTTATGAATTTAGGATAAAATCTAATTAAACCTATAAAATCCTTCATGATCTACATCCTACGTGTCTTAACAATTTTTAGGCAATTGAAGATAGTCACATGGGACTTTTTAAATTTGTCTTTCATGAACTATCTTTCTTCAATCAATGTCCACACTATTGGCATTTATAAAGTTTCATTGTGTGGGTCTTTCCTGTGCATCACTTATGCGATGTATAACAGCATAATTGGAATCCACCAGAAGATGCCAGTGGGAAATTGACCTTATTACGACAATCTTATATCTCCAAATGGCCAATGAAGAAGAAGCAAATTGTCCACCTATTGTGTCTTACAGATTTACAGGTGATGTTCCTTCTTTCTGGAAGTTTCTCTTTCCCACTTTTCTTTTAGTGTGTCCTAAGTCATTCTTAGCCCTAAGGCACTTTTTTTTTTTATTAATTTATTCTTGTTACATCTCAATGTTTATCCCATCCCTTGTATCCTCCCATTCCTCCCCCCCATTTTCCCATTATTCCCCTCCCCTATGACTGTTCCTGAGGGGGATTATGTCCCCCTGTATATTCTCATAGGGTATCAAGTCTCTTCTTTGCTACCTGCTGTCCTTCCTCTGAGTGCCACCAGGTCTCCCCCTCCAGGGGACATGGTCAAATGTGAGGCACCAGAACACGTGAGAAAGTCGTATCACACTCTCCACTCAACTGTGGAGAATATTCTGACCATTGGCTAGATCTGGGAAGGGGTTTAAAGTTTACCTCCTGTATTGTCCTTGGCTGGTGCCTTAGTTTGAGCGGGATCCCTGGGCCCAAATCTGCTTATCATATTGTTCTACTTGTAGATTTCTAGGACCATCTGTATCCTTTTATTTTGCTATTCTCCCATGTGTCTTCTAAAACAAAATCAGTTCTTGAGACAAGACAATTTTTATTTAGTCTTTTTGTGAGTAGTCAGTTTTAAATCTTACTCCTTCTTATACTGTTTGAGCCTTACTCTGTGTTGTTTGTCACATACCCGGTCAGAACAGCAAAGTAAGGTCTATGATAACATAGATGAAGGCTATGGAACCAGGACTCCAGGCTATGGAACATTCTGCAGGTAGGATCTATAGACTTGAATGAATGACAGTAAGACTTGTATGCACCCGATATGTTCTAGGTGACTAACAGAAATGATATGCTTAGTCTTTAAAAAAGAATTACACACTAAGCATATCTCTAATTTACAAAGGACTGCGAGACCATGCCTACTTTATAAGTTCACAGTCAGGTTCTCGCTTCATTGGCTGGCCGTTCTTGAGGAAAAGGCAGAAAGGGGAAGGAAGACCCTTGAGGTTGAGTGCAGGTTGACATTCTTCTTAACATCATGGTGAGGCATGCCCACCTATGTGGGTCTGCAATGGAGAAGCATCTACAGTAGCTCTGACCACACTCAGAAGACCTAAGCAAACTTCTTAGGAGGCACTGAAATCACCTGCTGTGACAATCTATTTGCTCTATTTCTTAAAATGCTCTTTTATTTACCTAACCAACTACCCTAAATCCCTTATGCTAGTTTAGACACATTTTCCATCTTTCTTGTTTCAAATTAATAGAAATAAGTGTATATTCTAATCATTAAAAATACTTTTTTTTTCAGATTAAATTTTTCCTTGGCTGTTCCCCAAGATTAACAAAGTTAGTAGTTGCAATTTTTCATTTTAAATTAAACCATAGGAATAATTTTTTCTCCCTAAACTCATTAAAAGTCCAGTGCTTTATAGCAGAGATGACACTGAATGATTTGTGAATTAATGAAACCATTGTAACAGAGCTTTAAAATTCAGAGCCTAGAATTGAAATAGAGACCAAAAAATGCCAGCTTTCCCACCACATTCTCTCTATTCTTTTTAAATCACATGTGTTGCTTATTTGAGTATTAAAGCCAAACAAAGTTACTTAGTGAGCATTGTGGACTAAGTGACTCTTTTTAGGTTGATTGGGTATTTCAATATTTCTACAGAGGCAGGTTAGTGAAAACAATTTTTTGTTTGTTTGTTTCATTGAGTATTTCTTTTTGTTTGTTGCTGCTGTTGTTTTCTATTTTGTTTTTGTTTTGCTTTTTTGGGGGGGAGGGGAGACTGGGTCTTACTTTGTGGCTCTGGCTGTCCTGGAAGTTACTCTGTATGTCAGGCTGGATTTGAATTCACAGAGCTACACCTGCCTCTGCCTCCCTAGTGCTGGGATTAAAGGTGTGCATCACCAAGTTGGTGCGAGCCAGAACACTCAAATGTAATTTTAACTCTAAGAGGTAGATAAGAAATTTCTATAAATGATTAGATTGGGAATTAGGATTTCTTTTTCTTCTTCTTTTATTATTAATTAATTAATTAATTAAAAAATTTAATTGTATGAGTTTGAGGCCCTTTACTAGTTCCCAACTCAGGAGAAAGGTTTACAAAAGACCTGAGGGGCAAGGCTTATAGCAAACTCAGTAGCTTCAGTTTCTGAGACGTTTAAGTACAATAGTCTCAGGTACTATGATGCCACAAAACCTGCATTATAGGACAGAGGCTCTGGATCCTAAACCTCTAACATTCAGCTGATTTTGCTTCATGTTACTTTGAGATTTTGTTTCAAGGAATTTCATCTTTTGACCCATTGTGTGCATGTGTTTCCTGATTATGCTGTTTAAAGCAAAAGGAACAAGAACGGAACAGTGCAGCCAGGCAGCCAAATGTACCTTTTATAAATCTAGCTCTAAACTTGGAGAGAACTCTAACAATGGTCTCATTAGCTCAGCAATCACTCAATGTCAGAGCTATTATAATGTACTAAGCTGTTAAAAGAGGAAGAAAAAGGAAAATTGTTTTAATCCCATGATTTAATTTAAAATGAAAATGAAAAATTGCATTGCAGGTAGTCTTACTAAACTCTTTTGATTTGCTTTATGATTTGAAGTATAGAACTTCTTTCCTTTTGGGTCATGCTTTTGTCTTTGCTTAAAAAATACTCACTGCAGATTCTTGTCTTTATAGGGCATGTACCAATGCACTAGAAAAAGTGAAAACAATAAAAAAATATACTGCTAAATTAGTAGCAAATATAGCCCCAAACGAGAGCTATCAAAATAGTAAATATCAAACAAATAACCACAGACAAAGTTCTGGGGGTGGGGTGGATGAGATGTCTGTCTTTGTCACTAGCTCTGTTCCTCATCTCTCAAGCATCACTCTGAGGCCACCTGGGATTCTTATTATAGCCCACTTTGGCTTCTGCCCTACATGGGTTATTTTAACCTTGCCTATGGAGAGAATACTTCTAGTCCTTTTCTTGAGATTGACCCTTTAAGGATCTTTGTAGACAACATAACTCTATTCCTTCCTAAGAGTGCTTCTTTGATAATATTGTGAGATTTCTGTCTCTCCAAACCCCAGATTTTAGAATAAGGACCCATAACCCTGTTATTCTCTAGTGTAGTAGGAATATTTGAATTCTTGACTCAGACACTCTTGAGATTGCTTACAGTAAATGGGCAATACAGCCCAAACTGAGTCTGTGACATTTAGAAAATGGCTTTGAGAAATTCTTAATAGAACACCAGATGAGAGAATTTAACCCTAGGCTCTACACTTCTGTTTCTACCCTGTGAATTTTGAGGTACAAATAATTTGGGCATTTATTTAGAAGTCCAGTAATTTCCAGGAGAAGATAAAATAATATTCTGATCCATTTTCCCAAATAAACAGATAAAAAAAAGTAAGGTTAATTTCTTACTTTTGAATATTCATTATTTAGTTTGGCAAGTGTACTATGATTACATAAGATACTAACTTTAGGGAGACATAGATAAAATACATAAAGGAATGCTCTGTACCATTGTGGTAAACTTTCTGTGAATCTAAAATTATTACAAAATAAAAATTGTCCTTAAAAACTTATTGAATGGTGGAGGGGTATCTCCAGTGATTTGAAATATTACTTATATTCTAGACAACGACATGGTCAATATTTGTGTAGGATTAGAAATTGTCTAACCTCCTATCCTAATTGCCCTGATAATTTTCATTAGAGATTGATATTATCTAGGCAGTGCATATTCCCAAATAAAACACTCATGTTTATTTGGGAGGTGTATAATATTATGTTTATTGAAAATGTACAAGCCAGAGGTTATTAAAAAAAGACAACTCGTAGCTCATATTATTCAGGCTTCCTTTCATTTCACTATTATGCAAATACAATTAAGACCAGAAAAAAATCAGTGTTTTTGCTTTTGTACCTTATAAATACTTACATTTTAAGAAGATAGGGTGGCTGTTAACAAAAGAGATCTGGAAAGACAGGAGGGAATTTTGACTGAATATGAAGTAGATTTCAATGAGATCGAGAGAATGTCAAGTTATGAAAAAAATTCTCAGTTTTTATCAAAATCCTTCTCAAAAGTATTAGAGACAGTTAGGCTGTATACACACTTTTAAGACTTTCCCCACAACACTAGACTTCTTATCCAAAATTGTTATTTGCATATCAAATTCATTTCTCTGGCTTCATTTTGTTGTCCCATTATGCTGAATTCATCAAGTGTTTGTTTTGAAACCCTCTTTAAATAAGAACCTCTATTTCTTTCATCATCTGTAAGCCCCTAACCATGTACAAAATCGTTTTTGTTGAACCAACTTTCCAGTTCATGCACAATCAATATAGGCAATTCTATAATAAAATTTGTATTTAGTTGGTTCAAAGAAATTATGGAGGGTCCCCTACATTTTCACTTTCTTGATTGTTCTTGAGAAAATTGTTAATTCAGAGAATGAGAAAAGAGGGTAGGTGAATATTTTGATTGTTGTCAAATAACCTTGTACTTCATGATTTCAGCAAGTTTTAAATGGTTGCTCTTAATATAATAATTATTCCAAATTGATGGTGATGCTCTGATGTGCTTTGATGACTGTAAAGCCCATCTCAAGAGCTGGCTTAACCTGAAGAATTACAAGCTCAGGATGTATGTGGCTCTGCCTTCAAATGCCAGGTGGCATATTACTCTTTATAAACTTAGCTATGTGAAAAGCTTGTACAAAGCTATTTTTAGTGATTGAAAGAATTATCACTGCCCATTCCTAAGAGACTTTTAAACAGGTTTTCCATGTGTAAGTACTTTGTATTCTACTATAGTTGATAGCAGAACATTTTAAACTGAGATTAATTGGAAGACAAAGATGTGGAATTCATTGAAATTCTCATGCTGGAATGTAGACAAAATGCCAAGCAATCAGTGTCTTATAAATAAAACAGCATTGACCTCAACAATTTAGAAATACTAGGGTGCCACAGAGTACAGAAAGCCCAACTGGTTAGTAATACAAGAGGCTTGTGAGAGTGCTTCTTTTCTTTGACTTGCCCTTCCTTAGTTTACCAAGTTAGGGGTTTTATCATTTCTATAGATTACTGACCTATGTAATCTATGGCTAGTGATTAGAGTGTAGGGTTAGTTAGCTTGATAACTCAAAACACTGTGCAAATATTATAAAAGAGACCTTCAAGTCAGGCCTGGTGCCATATCTTATAATCCCAGCTACATGGGAGGCGGTGGTGGAAAGGTATCAAGTTCAAGGCCAGTCTGAGCTACAAAGGGCAAAGCCAGCACTGGTGTCTTAGAAAAGCTCTGTATGAAAACAGAAAATTGGAAAGAAGGCTGTGGGTATTGCTGGGGTACCACACAGGGGAAGCTCTTGGTTGAATTCAGTGTACTGAAAAAAGAAACAAGAAACAGAAAAGAGAAGAAGGAAGAAAAAATATTTAAAAGGAGTAGTTGTTGCTCTACCATATGTTGACTTTATATAATTTTCTGAGCATATATTGGTACAAAGTACTGCACTACTGTACTATCTATACTTCTCCATTTTTAAAAATTACCATTTTATTTTTTCTCAGACCATTCAGATGGCATTATGCTGGAATTCACAGCAAAATCCAGTCTCTAAAACTTGGATTTTGTTAAATGGCCAAAGGAATTTTGAACTTATAAATAGGGTTAAGAACTTTAAAATGTCTTTTGAGTAAAGGCCTTTGAAACAGAGCTTACATAATATGTGGAAAAGAGAAGTCAGAGATTCTAAACACAAAACCTCATAAAATCCTTGCTATTTCTGCCATGTAGAGTCCTATGTGTACTGACCACAAATACTAACAGGAGCTTTCAAGGAGCAAAAGATAGTGAGCAGCATGGTGTTAGGGACTGAGGTCATACACCTGAAGGGCCCCTGAAGCTTCTGCACCAACCTGAAGTAAGATCTTTCCAGAAACTCCTGATAAGACCACAAGGACAGCTTGGAAAACCAGGCCACAAAAATCAGACAAGTCTATCTAGACTTCCAACCTACAAAAACTGAGATAATACATATAGGTTTTATGTGGACTCAGTGTGCCACATAGTCTTATAGTCTGTTCTAGCCTCAGTTGCTACAGTTTCACTAAGTAAAGGAAACAGGGCAATCAATTTACTATATATGCACACATTTTCACACATAAAACTAACTGAAGGGTTCATAATTTCCTTTTGTCTATGTTTTATTTTTGACTTTTTATTTTGTTTTTGGTACATGTTTGTACAGCATACAGAGAAATGATGTACATTGTGATGACTGTGGGCATCTTAAAAGATAATGATTAACAGTCATGTACCATTAGGGTCTTGATTTTCTACATCAGCCAAGGATTACATTTGATTTTCGTAACTGCCTCTCCTCCTGAGACTTTGTCTTTTCTGAAGACTTTATTCAGCTCTCTCTCTCTCTCTCTCTCTCTCTCTCTCTCTCTCTCTCTCTCTCTCTCTCTCTCTCTCTCTCTCTGTCTCCTCCCTCCTCAAGCATTAGTTGTTTCTTCATTCTCAGAATAAATATTTTATTAGCCCTGTGATCTTCAACCTCCCAGAATACACTCCAAGTAACTTGCAACCTATACTCCTTTGCCTAGATGGACCTCTGGTGACTTCTAGAGCCAAGACAGCTTGCCTCCATGTGGCAGATGTGACGTGTGCACAATCCGTTGGCTAGGTGGTCACAAACTGCTCTGTAAAGATGTATGAAATTTACAGGCAAATGGATGGAACTAGAAAAGATCTTCCTGCATACGTACAGATGGTATGTACTCACTTATTAGTAGATATTAGCCATAAAGTACAGCATAACCAGGCTACAAGCCAGAGACCCAAAGAAGCTAGGTAACAAGGAGAGTCTAGGGGAGGACACCTGAGCCTCACTCAGAAGGAGAAATAAAATAGGACCAGAGGTGGATGGATGGATGGAGGGTAGTGGGAGAGAGGGGGTGGGGAGGGAATGAGGGGTGGGGATCATGTGTGGGAGAGTTGGAGGCAGAGGAAGGGTTGGAGAAAGAACAAAAATTGGTGGCGGTATACATCTCTGTGAAGAGCCAGAGACCTGAATGTCAGAGGCTCCTAGGAGTCTATGGGGACAGCCCTAGCTGAAACTGTTCTTCATTTTTCAAACTTTCCCCCAGTCATTTCACTTTTGTCAGAATTCCTTCTTCTGCTTTACTAGTTATGCATTCCTATTGATTCAAAATAGTCACTAGTATTTTCCATCTTATAAAGACCAGACAATTCAGTTTTAGGAATACAAATCAAGTTCATGCCACATCTCTGGTTAGCCTGGTGGTGTCTGCCTAGATGTTGCTGGGAAGATGGAAGGCCACATACACATCTAACAGGAAAAGGCATCTCTGGGAGGAGACCAGCCCTGGTTCGTTCCTATATATAACTAGTCAAGTTCTTGTGCACACATAAGTAGAAGGTGGCATTTTTCCTCAAATAATTTATTGCCAAGGCTTATATGATGAAGAGGAAGACACCTTTTACTTTACTTGAATGTATTTTGTTCCTTTTTGCATGTCATATTATCTATTTACTGCAGTGTGGCTATAGAATGTTCTCAAAGTCTCTGTGATTAACTGGTGATTTGTCTGTGGCTTGCATCTTCTAGGCATGCTGAGGCCTGTGAGAGGCACATGGTAGAGGGTTATCTTTAGACTCCGGTGGGTGACGTCATGATTGGGCCTCTGGGATTTTGAGACATCTTTAGGTTCTAGGTATTGAGTGATCCAATTGCCTCTGCCTTGCTCTGTATGGAAATTCTATCCAAAACCATGAAAGCCTTATGGCTGTCTGATAAAGGGCCAGAGCCTAGGAGCCAAAACCAGTGCTTCCTTTTCATCAATTGATTAGTTCAGGTATTTGCTAGAGTGACAGACATCTGACCAGTCCTCTATTATGAGATATCCTTTTAAAATTTTTGTGTGAGCACAAATGTGAACACTCATGCAATGTGTACTGCACAAGTCCACATACACATAAAAAAGTGTAAAACTGTAGTTTATCTTATCGAAGGAAGAGCCTGATCTTTACATAGGGGCACTTTAAAAATGTTCCTACTGTTAGGAATGCCTACCACTTTATTATTGACAGTGGAGCAACTCTAGGGAAATTAAGCATTTAGTGACCCCTTTAAAAGATGGATATTTATGACATGAAGGATCAGAAAGCTTATAAGATTTCACCACTTTGGCTATTTCTTGTATTTATAGATCCAGTAAAAAAAAATAATAGAGATGTCCAGGACCTAAAAGGAAGATCTGCTATGGCATTTCTGAGCTGTCGCTTAGCCAATGTTGCCCTACTTAGTCTCCTCCAAGAAATTTAAAATAGAATAAAAGTATGGTAACAGTGTTCTGGACAGTGAAGACACTGAACACAGCCATCACTCTTTCTCATTGCCAGGGTATTTGTGAGAGGCACAATTAGAGCTCTCTCCTTTATTGTGGAACAGATCACCAAGAGTCCTGTGGTAGGAACAAGACTCAACAGACAATTTTCAACTCATTGTTCCTGTATATACTGCCTCAATTTGACATCACAGAGTCTGTGAATATGATCCTTATTCCTCTCTCCTCCCTTTCTAGAGGAAACTATTTCCTTGGCTATCTAAAATGCACAAGGACCAGAAGGGACACCGAAGGAAAAGAAGCTGTCACCTCTTCATCAAGTGGGCCTTAAGATCAATTTCTAGTGTCTGAGACAATTCAGTTGTGGTCTTTTTTTGCCACTAATAGAATACACTTATGAACTATATTAGTTTAAACAGGTGAGAGTTTTCACTTAGAAATACGTGCACTATGTGTTATATACTGTTTGTTCTATGTTACCATGGAATGTACTTTTCTGGTTGACATAGAGGATCTGAGGAGCTAACTAGAAGGTTCCATTCTACCAGGTTAACTACATTCAACACCTACCACATCCCCTCACATCACTTTGTACTTGTCTCCTCACCATAACTTAGCCACATGACAATGTTAAGATGAAGAGGCTGGGAAATGTCTTCTCCCATTGCACCAAAACCATGGTTCGAATTGTAAATACAAAGGAAAGATGGCATTGAGTGTGCTGTTTGGCATAACTTGTTGATAGACAGATAAAAATTTGCTTTTGGATTGACGCTTTAAGAAAGCATGTGGTTTGTTTGTGAAAAAGTGTACGGAAAGAGCAATGAGGACAAACTATATTTCACAACACTCGCAGCAACAGTAACGTGTTCTGAAAACATCTGGCACTTTTATTAGGATGAGAGTTCCAAATGCCGCTAATGGTACTGGCTCTCCTCCTAATCATTCAAATAGAAGAAAACACTGCCTTATACTGAAGTACAACCTAAGGCCTGGGTAAACAAGATAGCAGAGCCTTTGAAAATACTAAACTTACTGAATTTCTAAAAGAGAGAGGATGGGACTTATCCGAACTTAATTGAACATATGAACTTTACTATATTTCAGAACTGCGGTTCCACATGGCATGTGGGAAATTTTCTCTGAGCTGCTGTAGGCCTGGAAGCCTGGGATGGGATGAAGCAATATTGCATTTATAATCATTGTCTTAAGCTAGCGATTTAAACCCAGCTCAGTTCCATAGTAACAGCTGTTGTTTTCTTTACTGATGTATTTCACTTTCAGATATGATTTTTTAAAAATTTCTTCAAATTTCGTACTTTTTCATAGCAAGTATCTCTGTTTAAATTCCCAAGATAAGGAGAAAATGATTCGTCTCACACCTCCTCCACACGTAGAGAGAATCTGGGCTGCTCGTGGCCTTTTGCCCTAATGCATGATGCATCAAGCCTAATTCTCTTCTCTTTTATCAAGGGAGGCCTGAGGTGATAGGGTAACTCTGACCAGAGGAATCATGGCACAAGCACAGATTTTAGTGAATAAGAGTGAGGGAGAAGGTGTGGGACTCAGATTGCACATTATTGATGTCCTGGGTCTACAGTAATTCTTAAGAACTGCAACCAAGGGCTTCTTCAGAACCCCAGTAACTGGGCTAAGTTTATCTGCAGGTACATGTGCACTGTCTGCCTAGCACACGTGGCCTCTTCTAAAGCATCAGGCAACTTGAGGGGAACAATGAAAATAGAAACATTGTGAACACCAACACATCCTAGTTATTTTAATTGATCCATCTAATAGAAACTTTCTGCTTTCTGGTTGACTCATGCTTGCACTTTAATGCCACTTAGTAGACAGAGAAAAGAGAAAAAAGACAAGATATACTATGAAACCAAAATACGTGGCTTTGGGGAAAGCAGTCTTGGGGCTAAATATGCAAATCATTGGTCATCAATTAAATGCATACACATTGATATCTTGCGTTTTCATCCTTTCAATACCCGTAAGAAGAAAGTTCCTTACTTCTATTCCCATTTTATAGATGATTTGCATTGCCAGCTGGAGTAAGTTTCAAATTCTCCCTGTTAGGAAATGCTGTTACCAAGACATGTGGAGGATTCTCCTTCGCAGATTAGGCAAATGCTCCTGCATAATGTCAAGCCAGAGAATTAATGTTCGTGCAGATGTGTTCTTTTTCAGTTTCACTGCATAGCTCTGGCTGGTCATGAACTAGTGGCTCTCTGGCCTTTCTCCTGAATGCTGGAGCTACAGACACATCTCATTAAACTCCCATCACTTACTATTTTTCTAAGATTAAAAAATATACGCAAATAGCTAACAGAACAAAGATGTAATGAAGACTACTAAGAAGGCAACCATTCTCCTGGAATGGAGAGATTATTGAGTTGTAATTTCAGTAAAATTTCAAGCATTATGGATGCTTTCTACCAATATGCATGCATGGGATTCTTTTATCTCCAAGAAAAGTTCTATTACATAAAGCTTACCGGCTGTTTTTTTTTTTATTGTAAGAATAAATAAATCGATGATTGCTGAGGTTCTGAATTGGTTTTATTAATAAAAATGCTTTGAAAATTATTTTTGGTATGATGGAGAAAAATGAGAATTCTCCAAGATTTAAAAAAATGAAGAATGTAGACATAACAGTGACAACAGAAAGGCACAAAGATGAAACTGGTTGCTTGTTGAACTTGCTGCTGCCTTGTCGGCCAACCTGAAACCAAGGGCTTTGCCAGGCCTCTCCTTTACCTCTTTGTCAACTAATTCAAAGCGGGAAGGCAAGCACTCTCAGAAGATCATTTGTAACACCCCTTGCCCTTTCCTGGCGGCCTCCCTACACCTCGTGGCTTGAAAAGTCCATCACAAGCTATTTTTGTTATCATTATTGAAAGATATCCGTCCATATTAGCACTGATTTAGAGGCCGAGGTGTTTGTAAACGTCAGATAAGCACTCGGCATTTGAGATGAGTTTGTAAAAGTCAGGCCCACACAACGGCACTTTGGGTGAGCCCTCTTTTGTGTGTCTGCTTCATTCCTTTGTTGGAGTTACACATTTTCTGTGTGTGGGACTGAAGAATCATGGAAAATTGCCACTTGTGTGATAAATTACTGTTTTCACCCATCAAACATCGAAAATGCTCCCTAGGAGCCTCACACACCATTACGCTGTCCCATCTAGGACACGTTGAAAGTCAGCAGGGTGCATCTGGCTGAAATTCAGTCAGGCGATTAAATTTATTCAAGCCTGGTGAACTTGCTAGCTTTCAAAAGAAGAGTAGCTGAAGCCACGAGATTATAGTCCTGACAGGGCAATGGAAAGGTGTGTGACACCTGACAGCTCTCAGCAAAGCCTGGTACCTGTCCCCATTGATTCGCTGCAAAGTTCCCCTCAGTATTTCCACTTAACATTTCCTCTTAGAGAACCTGTGCCGCTGGAGATATTTACGACTTGCTTTCAGCTTAAAAATAAATCACCTCTAATTCCTCTAAGCGAAATCAATCAAAAACCTGTAAAAAATGGACTGGTTGTTTGGTCGATTCTGGCAGAAAAGTAAACAGCACTTCAGCTTTTCTCCGCCATTAAGGCCTAAATGGCCTAGAAAGTAAATCAATATTTCTAGTCAGCTTTCTGGCTATTGTTTAGCCAGTAGATATGGATTTGCTGTGGCTTACTGCACTCCTTTGGGACTAACCTATAATCCTCTGAGAGAAATAATAAGTTCGTTATCTAGTTTGGCTCTCTGTTGTCCATTTAAATGGACCACATCCATCAGCGGCCCTTGTTAAAGTTAAAAGATGAAGGCACCCTCTGAACGCACTTTACGCAGAATCACTTTCAACAGGGAGGACAAATTAGAGCTCAGAGTTCAGATGGTTGGCAAACAACATAAGACTCCCCACATGGGGGTGAGACAATAATTTGGATATGAGGAGGCATACAGTACTGCTGACTCAAGACAAGATGTGCTCCGAGCTCATTTCTGGGTAGCCTGAGCTATACACACTAGGCTTCGGAACTTTATGGATTTGGACTCCTCCATCTCAAGTATCCAATACTAGTGAGTTGGGTGAATCCAGCACTAGCATGACTCAGAATATCCCAGTGACTTAATAGTCCCCTTTCTGAAGTCACTAAACCAAAATGCCACCACCGCCCCCTTACATGCACACGAAAGGTCATGGTTAAAATAAGTTTATTGGTTTTCTTTTCCCTTCTTGGTTTTTTAAAGACAGGGTCTCTGTGTAGCCCTGTCTGTCCTAGAACTAGCTCTTTGTAGACCAGACTGGACTCAAATTCAAGAAGATACACCTGCCTCTGCCTCCTGAGTGCTGGGATTAAATGAATGCAGCACTGCTTGCTGATCAAATTAATAATCTTTAACAAATGCTTGCAGATACAATTGAGGAGACTCAGAATGAGACTGTAGAAGGCAAAGTAAGTTTTTCAAGAAACTGATGACACCTGCTTGCTCAATGTGCTGGGCTACATTCTGCCCCACATGCCACTCAGGTTCTCTGGCTTAATGTGACGTTATGAAAAATTTGGAATAATTCATATAAAATATTCTGTAGAGATAATCTACATGCAATTTGTTATTTTCCTGAACAGAACCATGGGAAGATTAGTTATGATTACTGGAGAAGTTTGAATTTGTATATTTGCAAAATGTTAGTTCCTGTATCAAAACAACCCATACAACAGTTTTAAAACGGAGGCCACATTATGCACTGAGGGGTGCAGGTGCACGGCATTATACCTTCATCAACGTTTCAGCTCAGACCTTTTTGAGGTGTGCTTAAGTAAAATTATCATAACAGAATTGATCAAGGTAAATACAATTATTTAAATTAAACATACACAGAATATTTTAGAGTTAGAACATGCTTGTGAAGGTCCTCATTCAGAGCAGAGGGACTGACTGTTCTCATGGCAAAATATTTTCCCTTTCTTTTTTTCAAGTAATTGTTTTTTTTTTTAACTTTGTTTTTGCTCTCCATTATATAGGAAGTCTGTTTTATAGGAAACATTACATTATGTGGCCATCTTCTATAGAAAAAAATATATTAAAAATCAACATGAAACTGGTCCATATTCAGCTTGACCTATTTATTACGTCTACTAACTACTTAATTATTTGGTGGTGGTAGCGCACGCCTTTAATCCCAGCACTCGGGAGGCAGAGGCAGGCGGATTGTTGTGAGTTCGAGGCCAGCCTGGTCTACAAAGTGAGTCCAGGATGGCCAAGGCTACACAGAGAAACCCTGTCCCGAAAAACCAAAAAACCAAAAAACCAAAAAAAAAAAAAAAAAAAAAAAAACAGCTCTACATAGAACTAATTCATGTTTAAGAGTTAGAGCCATAGCTAATTTTGTATGGAGATATGTTTCTCTCTATTTTATTTTCTGCTATCTATGTTAGATCTGGTCTTGTGAAGAAAAGCCAGTCTTTTGCCTCCATCACTTTTTGTGTTTTGTACCTACTGGAGGGCTGAGCATATAGAAGACAGAAAGGTGGCTGGAAATAGGTCATCCCTGTCCTTTGGACATAATACATTAATACCTGAAATTCATGTTCTGTTCTTTTCTATTTAGCATATTGAATATATACTAATAAAAATGAGTGTTAGGTATTGACTATGACCCCATTCTCTTTTCATATGAAAATTGGATTTTTATACTTCTTCTAAAATTTATTTATTCACTTTACATTCTTGTTGCAACTCCAACCCTCCTCACATCCCCGTCCCAACCCTCCCTCCATCTTCTTCCTCCCCCTCCCAGTCTTCAGAAGAGGAGAGCCTCCTTCTCACCTCCCCCAGCTTATCAACTCCTATCAAGCCTGATGGTGTCTTCTTCCCCTATGATCTGGGAAGGCTGTCTGCCAGGGGGAGTAATTACAAAGCTTGCATGAGAGTCCATATCAGAGAGAGCCCCTGCTGCCCTTACTAGGGTACCCACATGAATCCTGAGGTACCCATCAGCTACATCTTTGTAGGAGGCCTACGTCTAGTCTATGCAAGGTTCTAAATTGGTGCTTCAGTCTCAGAAGCCCCCTAAGAACTTTGGCTAGTTGACTTTGTTGGTGACCCCATTCTAATCATTGGTTGAGTAAAATATATTGAGAGATTATACTAATTGTGTAAAATGAGAATTAGATCAAAATAATAAAAATTGTTTGAAAAACTTACTTGATGTTCTTACCTTATTTTTCTTGAACATTGTAGTAAAGTTCAAATTATTATATATTACTATTTGAATATAGTGTGACAAATTATTTTAAAATTTACATAAAAGTGGTAACTTCAAGCACATTTATAAATTCAGTGTGTTTCTTGAAATAATATAAACCATATACCTTACTGCTACCAGTTTACTTGACTATTTCTTGTTAGTCAGGACATACTTGACAGCTAATTACTTTGGAAATTTAAATACATAGAAATGTTATCTATTTTTTGCATTTTTTCTGATATTTAAAAATACCAATTTATAAAAATAGACACTATCAATACTGTTGAATTTATTGATCAAAATGCTTTAAAGATTAATGGTGATAGATTTTTGTCTAGAAACATTCCCAATTAGATAAGAACACCAATACAAACATGCAACAAGAGTCTAGCTGTCTATGTGTTGGCTTGTTCTATTGTTATGATAAAGACCATGACCAAAAGCAACTTGGGGAAGAAACTGTTTACTTCACCTTTCAGTTTATAGTATTTAATGCAGGGATTACAGAGCAGAAGCTCAAGGCAGACACCTGGAGACAAGAACTGAAGGAGGGGCTATGGAAGAGTGCTGCTCATAGGCTCAATTAGTATATTAAACAAAAACAACATTCCATACTACCTGCCCAGAGATACCACCACCTATAGTGGACCAGGCCCTATAACAGCAATCATTAATCAAGAAAATGCCCCATAGGATCACCTATAGGTCAGTCTGATGGAGGCATTTTCTCAACTGATGATTCTTCTTCTCACACGATCCTGACTTGTAGCTAGTTAACAAAAATCTAATCAGCACTACTTATCTATCAAGATCTAATTGCCTATTAATAAGTATATTTGTAAAATATCCCATGGAGTCATAACTATCAGTAAATGGTACATGAATTTTGTTATACATATTTCAAAATGTGATTGTTAAAAATGAATAAATAAGTAAATCACCACATCCACATATAAGCTTATAAATTCAATCTTTTACTTTGTTTCTGCAGTAAAAGCTTGAGGTCATTTAGCAGCAAGATCTCAGAGTCTCACTGGAGCACTGACATGCATTGGTACAATGACTCCACTGAAAAAGCAGACCTGATGCTAATATTTGCACTCACAGAGTGGTGAGAAGACAAACAATTCAGTTGATATCAATTTGAAATTTAGAATCCCATTGGCTAAAAGCAAATCATACACTGAAAGCTCACAAAGAGAGAACTAAAAAGTACTCGGTCAGACACATTCAAATGAGTAGAAGACTCTTGTCTTTTTTGGCTTTTCATTGCTGTAAAGAGACAATAGGATCATGGCCAATCTTATAAAAGAAAACATTTAACTGGGGAGGGTTTACAGTTCGGAATTTTAGCCCATCATTGTCGTGACGGAAAGCATGGTGGCATGTAGGCAGACTTGGTGCTGAAGAGGTAGCTGAGAGTTTTTCATCTGGATCAGCAAGCAGCAGGAGGAGTCAGCAAGACACTGGGCCTGAGTTGAACATCTAAGATCTCAAAGCTCATTTTTCTCATTAATTAAACCAATTTACAATAAGTCCACTCAGCATTAAATTTTATATAATTTTTATATATACTGTGGAAACTAATTTTTCCTTGCAGTAAATAATTTACATAATACCACTAAGTTTGCAACATGGCTTCCAAGGAATCATTATTTTTATTTTGCTTTTGCAGAAAAAGTATGTTAATACACATTCCAGGGACACAAACAGCTCTCTGGGAATCATAGATATTTGCCTTGGGAACTAGGCCAGCACAGTGTCATTGAGATTTATCTCCCATCCATTTTTCTGAGCATTAATTTAACTCTTGTATTAGGCCAGTATTGGTCATAGAACTGGCAACGGCAATACTTTCCCAGATTTGATGATTTCTTAGTTCTAAATCAGGACAAGCAATTCAGTGTGTACTGTGTATACTAGAGAAAATGAGCCAACTTTCTGGTCAGACTTGTATGACATGAAATTTTCTTGTGCTACGTAGAGACTTTGACCAGAACAAAACAAACTCGAAGATATAGGCCAATCTTAGAGGGACTATAGACTCAACTATACAGTAAATTAAAAGGATGGCATGCACTTGACCATTAAGTTCACTTGTTATTATCTTAAACAGAAAAAAATATTTATATGTTTAATTCATGCTGGAATCTAAAAATCAGTGATAGCAAAGATCAATTAGGCCATTTAGCTCCTTCACAAAGTTCCTCTTTTCTCATTCAGCATATTAACTTTGGCCTGTCCAAATTGAAATGGCTAAAGAGATGGGTTTCTACAACTTAACATGGGAGATATTTCTAACTCAAATTCATCTGTGGCAAAGCATCATTAAAGACTTTGCTATTAGGGTTATACTAAATTGTTCTCTGCTTAATTGCATCTCATTTGTCCTTCATTCCCCTTGGCTACCCAAGGCAAACTCTTCTTTTCTTTGACTAGATTTATTTTAGTTCGGATCATCCACATATATTATTGATGAAGGCTATATCATCATGACTGTTATTTATAAAATATATCATTGCTTAAATATTTGCATTCCTTGGCTCAGATCTGACAGTAGCTATGAGAAACTTTTATAATAAAAATAAACTTGTTTCACAGGACTAAATCTTATATTCATAAAAGGACCAGGTAGGTTCTACAAACAAGTTCTGGCTGAATTGTTTGGAGTTTTAAACCATTAATTTTTACCTCAGTTACTATTACATGTTAACTTTCTTCCTGATACCGATTTCTCCAACAATGATCACATATTTTTTTATTTTCTAAAAACCTCCACCAAATAAAACCTCTCCTTTTCTGCAATAAAGAATTTCTCCCATGCCCTCGTTGATCAAGTTTAACTCACGAAGTTGTGATGATGCTAGAGGCAACAGTCCGGTTCTCTTCCTGCCTAGTTGATGGCTATCCTCTAGCATAACCGTGATTCCAAAAAGGAGCTGATTAAAGACATATTAAGAAAATCTATACAGATGACTAAGTCAATCCATCAGTGTTTTGCCTCAGTAGTATCAACTTTTTTTCTGTGTAGAAAATACCACTGCCAGGAGATGACGATGAACTCTGACCTCTGAGAGTGTTACAGCAGGAACTAGCAGCAAGGAAACATTTGCTAGTAGAGCAAATAGACTCCTAATAAACATAGTATCGATCCGTCATTTTTGTCAAGGTCACTTTATACTTTAAAAAATGATCCTACACTAAGGCTTTAATAGGAAAAGTGGACTAATTTGATTTAAAGAGTAAATGCTATTAATTATGAAAGACAGTCAATAAAATGCTTGTTCTTCTAAACATAAAGGCAAATCTAGCAGTGCCTTGATTTATGGTAATGAATAAATTGATGAAATATGTTTACTCCTTTCACTTATTCTCATTTCTATTTTCTGCTACTTAGCTTGCCTATATAATACAAAATCTTTGATATAATTCTTTGCATTTGAAGCTAATTTTGGTTCAAAATATTTTCCTACTTTGATTACTATGTTTTAATGTTCATTTATACATTATTTTGATATTATTTTTAGGAGAAATATAGGAAAAGAAGTGAGTGAAATGTTAATGTAACTCATTCTAAGTTGATCCACAAATATATTACATAAAGACTGATGTAACAAGAATGATATTGTTATTAAATTCAGAAAGCAAAATGTATTAAAAAATGACCATGTCCAGATATGTACTTTTATATAAATAAGATATATAATTGCATAAATACAAAATATATAATATCAGATTCTGGAATTTTTCTATTAATATTATTGTTAGTTTCCATTTTTCACTATTTTCCTTCAATAAAATAAGATATAAATTATTTAAGTAAGAATAAATTCAGTAAATTCAAAAAAGATGAAATTCTTGCCTCTATATGTAACCCATATGACTACTGATCTCTCAAAGTAAAAGAAAACTACTTTTTCATCTAAAAATGGCTCAACATAACCAATGCATGCTACTCTATAGCTCACTGCAATAAGTAAAACATCTTGGTTATAAAATATGCATTGGAAGCTGTACCTTCAATATAAGTTTTCCCATTGTGAGTCATCAATGTGCCGACTAAAGTTTGCTCCCCTGAACTATGATAACATGACTATATCACTAGAGGATGGCAGACTAGGTCAACCTCACATGTTTGTTAAGATTTGATTTTCTTCCTTTATGAAAGAACTTTATTGGTTAGGAAACAATATATTTTAAATATACTTCCTAAACGTGAATAATGTAAATGAAGAAATATAGTCTGCCTTCAAATGTTACTCAAGAAATATTAATTTAAAAAATTAACAAGACGATTTTTCTTGAAACAGACAAATAGTAAAAAAAAAAAAAATGTCTTATAGGACACAAAGGGCACCAAGGTATATTTTGCTTTATATTCCAAATCTTACATCAAACAAATAAATCAGAGCATTTAATTACTAAAACAATGTCTTTTGTAGAACTGATATCCTACATTTCCATCAAGAACTTCACTGAAAATTCAAATGCCTGATGGAGCACTTTGATAACTGTGAAGCCTGTCCCAAGATATAGTTGAAACTGAAGACTTTAAACTGTATGAATGTATCTGGCTCTGTTATCAAATGCCAGGTGCCAGGTACTCTTTGTATAATTAACTATGTGCAAATATCACATCACACTTCGGAATTTAAGGCAAAGGTGATTTTCATGTTCTCCAAAATAGGAGAAATAAACATGCTCTAAAACCTGTCTGTGCACTGGTCACCATTATGGTTGGCTTACTTCTGACATGAAGTGCGTTGTAGGAGTGTTAGAACTCTCTTCATTTCTGATTTTCAGTCTCTGCAGTTTTTCTTGTAATTTAGCTCTTTTGCTACCTTGGTATCTAAACTGTTGTATGGGTAGTAGAGTTTTACGGAGTAATATGTTGGGACCATATCACTGCTGTGTTCCTAGCCCCCAAAACTGGTTTTTCTGTTATATCTCTTCATCATTCCTTTTCTTCTGCATTGTAGAATCACCGTATCACTAACTTCGTGGTCCATGGGACTCTTGTATGCTGTATGTTTTCTCTTTTCTTTAGGTGTCCTTTCCCTTTGGTTTGATCATGTCTTGGTGCATGTTGATTTGTTTGTCTTGGTCCTGTCAACTAATTCTAACATTATATGGGTGCTGCCTTATAACAAGTTTAACCTTGGAGTCATCTGCCTCTAATAGAGTAATTAATTGTTCCTGAGTGATCATCAATCCAGCTATGTTGTCATAGACTTGGAAGCCTTTTTCCATGCTTGTTTTCTTTCAAGATGAATGTAGTTGATTTTAAATGGCCAAAGTTCACTGCAATCTCTGAACATTTAGCCCTAGAATAAACATTGGAACCACTTCAAAGAATGTCTTATGCTTTGGAAAAATGTGACACAGGCACCATAAATACTCGCCTACAGCAGTTACCTAAATATCTACTTTGATCTCATCTTCTTGAATGATCTTGATCAATGATAAGGACCATTTGAAGAGATTACAGATGAGAATAGTAAAAAACACCAAGTTAGATAGAATCTATTCTGAAAGTTATGTTAAAATACACCTAAACACATATAAACAGTCCCTAAGTTTCCATTAGCTGAAGCCTTAAATATTCCCTGTGATAAAAAAAGAAAATTATGAGAATGGATACCTTATAATGAACATCAGCATGTTGTGTACTTGGTATCAAAGGCATAATCCTTTAAAAAGTTTAAGTAACTGATAAAGCTTTAAGCACAAATTTACATTATGATTTTGACAAACACACTATCGTTTTGGAAAGCAGCAGTGAGGACAAGCTACTAAATCCTATTTTTACAGAAAGGAACACTGGCTAGCACATGCCAAGGTAAACTCTTAAGTTGTCTGTGTTATCGTTTTGCTTTTCTCAAATGAGAAAATCATCTATAGAAGCAAAGTTATAGTGAACATATTGAGGATGACAGTGGTGAGAGTGGACTCAGGGTGATGTCCAGAGGTACAGCATGGGAATGGAATTAGAGGGAACTGTGGTTAGCTTGTTATATAGAGACCCCTATGGAGAAATATGGAATTCAAGATGCTAACATATGGTCTGATATTGAAAATAGAATCAGGCAATAGAGGGAGATGTAGCAGTGGTCTTTAGGGGACAGTTATCTTAAAAGTCAATAAGGATCTCAAGTTGGTCAAGTTCATTGAGACTAGCTCGATACAAGAGAGTCCTGTAGGTTGCTGGAGTGCAAACTTTTTATTTTGAGATAAGTCAGTGCCCCAAATGCAATAGGACACATGACCCACATATTCCCCAATGTTCTGAAAAAAAAAAAAAAAAAAAAAAAAAGAGAGAGATGGTGAGGTCAGGGAGGCATGTGCAATGTAAACCACCATAACTTGGAGTTTGTTCTGCAACTAATAATATGCATACATAGGAATTAATGCTTTTTATTCCCTTCACCTCAATTATTCTTTAGCAAAATACTCCAGGAACAGCAGTACTGTCAAGTAGTGTATAGTATACTTAAAATATATCTGGGAGACAAGAGGGATTAATAAGTGCTTAGGAGTAGATGACTCATGATTGTTTACATGTGGATCTATTTTTGTGAATGAAAGATAATTTAACATCTATGATTATTTGGGTGTTTAATAATCAGTAACTCAATATTAATATAGAAAAACCTAAATACTAATTATGAACATTTAATTAATTTTATATTAATTTATGGAAAATTACGTTTTATCACTTAGGATTACTCAAAGTAACCTCAGTTCTTCAAAAGTGATATCTACGCTTAGTCAAATAACTTTTAAATTATTTTAATAATTAAGTATTCACATTTGAAGACAGAATTGAGTACTATATACAATGACTATCTGATATATTTTCTTCCATGAAAAATGAAATTGAAAGTTGGCTAATGATAAAAAGAATACTTAGAGCTGATAGTGTTGAAATTGAGACAGAGTGTGGGATATTATCCAAATTATGTTTCTAGATTGGCAAAGAAAATCTACTTCAACAGGGTGCTCTTTGAAAAAGTCATTCCTCTTGAAGTTCTCAAAAATAGAATAGGGCACAGAAGGTTCTCAAGCCTTTGAATTTAATAAAAATGAAAGAATTTAAAAAATAATCTTCACAGACTTCCAGATATTTCACTTTTGATCAGAAAAGTTCATAAAGAGTTATATTAAGGGAATTTGTAGTTATTATGAAAACCATGATTTTTGGCAAGAAAATATAATTTTTTAAGGGAAGTTCAACCAGTGATTTCTCAAATGATCACAGAAATGGCTTTGTACACTACATTTTATAAAGATACTTATGAAAATTTCACTTTGAAGCTGCACATCAGTCTCTTAATTAAACTGAAGTGTGAGGTGAAAACACCCCTCTGGTCCCCCGTAGAGCTGACACCATCATTATCTTGCAGTAAATAGAATAACACACAGACTACCCTGCATTTTGTTTAATCATTGTGACTTGAAGGAAAGGTAACTGGTAATTCCTTAGAGAAGGCACCCAACAGCCCGATTAGAGTATGTCAGGGCTCTGCTGCTGCCTTTACTCTGGCCAAGTACAAGTTTATACTCTGCCATTTGGACAGATACTAGTGCCTGTACAGAAAGCACCATATTCTCCAGAGATCTGGCAAGCAACCACTTTCATCTTGCCAGTGTAGAAATAGCATTAGAGCAAGACTAATTGCTGGAAAGCCTGTTCAGAAAAATTTGCCATTCAGGATGGTAAAAATAATCCCACTTTTGAGAGTACATTAAAACTTTTTTTTTATTTCTAGTATTTAATAGAGATCAAAACATTTCCTTTTCCACAAGTGAATGTGTTTTATGTAATGCAGCTATTTCCTTTGATTTGAGTTCAAGCAGAGACACTGAAGCGAAAAAGAATTCTGTCTAGACGTACCATGTTTGTTCCTTTTGTAAGATGTAATTTATTAAGCCTGAAATGTGTCTTAAGGAACTCTTTGTATATTTCATTAACATCTCTTTGAGAAGTGGAAATGCCCAGAGAGACAAAACTCTTGGGTGTACGGTTGAAAATACAGTAGAGTCCAAGCAAGTTAGCATTAGATCCAGGGATTCACATGTGGAGACATCCCAGGAATTCAGGTTCCAACCTGTCCCTTACTACCTCCCAGTTCAGTTTTGCTATCATGTATCATATATGATGTTTTTAAAGGTGATCAGAGGATATGCTTACTTATAGAACTGCGGTAGACAGCCCCGCCTATGACATTAATAACCTGATTTTGTCAGCAAAGCATCTCGAATGAAATCTGTTGTCTCTGATAATCTTAACTTTTGATTCAAACCTCTCCAGGAATTAAAATTATAAGCCAAAATGTTCTCACTGTGAAATTTAAATAGCTATGCTTTTATCTAAATAAAGTTCAGACTAAGCCAGTGCCTTCACTCTTATTTCATAGCATCGTGAGCATAGTCATTGGATTTACAGCATTGTATATCTCATGAGTATCTGTGATTTGTAACTCTAGAGAGCCAACATCACCACAGTAAACAGAAAAGAAACCTGTTATGAGGTTAAGCCATGTGTACTGCTTGGCATTCATTCAGTTCACTGTAGCTGAAAAAATAACTGTGAGGCTCCATATCCCATTAACACTGTGTTAATTATTGTCATTGTCCCATCAGCAGCTTGTTTACAACATCTCTGGCTGACAGGAATGGTGGGATGTTCTGTCAAGGCCATCACCTGATGAGATTTTTATTGGCAAAAGATTTTTCTTTCCTTTACTCAGCTATCTTGGAGGAGTCAGTGTTTCATTAACTCCTGCATAATCACATGTGCAATAGGCTAGTTTGTAAGCCTTTCAAATAGTTGACACCCCCTTGCCCTTTAGTATTATAGTTAACCAATTCACTGTCTGGAGAGAGAGAGAGAGAGAGAAAGAGAGAGAGAGAGAGAGAGAGAGAGAGAGAGAGAGAGAGAGAGAGAGAGAGAGAGAGAGAGAGAGGGAGGGAGATTCTTTAAGCTTTACCAGATAAAAAGAACTTCACTCATTGACAGTCAAAAAGAGAGACTGTCTAACATCTTTATATTTCCGTATGCATAAAAACATGCTTCTACTAGAGCCAAGCTTTGAAATTTGCAAGCAAATAGATGGAACTAGAAACCAATATCCTGAGTAAGGTAACCTAGACCCAGAAAGACACTCCTGGTATATACTCACATATAAGTGGATATTAGCCTAACATATATGTCCTCTGAGAGACCTCACCCACTGGGGGATCAGGACAGATGCTGGGACTTGCTGCTGAACTCCAGGTGGAGAGCTGAGAGTGGTATGGAAGGGAGATAGAAGGACCCAGAGCGTTCAGGAACTCCACAAGGAGACCATCAAGGAAGGCAGATCTGACCCAGAGGGGCCTGCACAAACTATTGTACCAACCAAGAGCAATGCGTGCTGTAAACCTAGACCCTTTCTTCAGATTTAGCCAACAGACTGTTCATTCTCCACAGTCGTGGGGAGAATGTGAACTGATTTGACATGAACTTTGGTGCCCCTGATTTGATCACTTCCCCTTGGTGGGGAGTCCAGGCTGGGTGGGCACACAGAGGAAGGGGAAGCAGGCTATTGGGATGAGACCTGACTGGTTGTGGTCATATGATGGGGGAGGAGGTCCCTTCTGAGAGGTCTAGGGGACAGGAATGGGGTGGAAGAGGAAGAGAGGGTGAAAATGGGAAGATACAAGTGAGGGGATAACAATCTGGATGTAAAGTGAATAAATTATAATAAATTTTTAAAAAGAAAATTAAACAAAATGCATACATGCACACTCTTGTGTGTGTGCATGTACACACACACACACACACATACACACACATACACACACACACACACACAAGAAATCATGGCTCTTACTGATTGAAGGTATGTATAGGAGAAGGATTTTAAATCTTCCTCAATGAGAAAGTAGCAGGTACAGCTTGTTTGGAAAGGACCAAGGATTACTCTTTAATATAGAGTCCATGAATATTCATATCAATTTCATATCTTATATGATAGTCAATGTACATTGTCCAAAGATAAAAACTGGTGTTGTTCTTATGAATAATGTTTGTCATAGCTTAGCTAGGTTTCTAAGGGAAAATGTTTCAAGATAAATTAAAACTACTATTACAAAACTAGTAAATAATTTTAATTTATTGATAAAGTTTATGTGCATACCAGACATTAATACCTAATTTTAATCCCATGATCTTATTTTCTTATTAAGTTTGTTTGTGATTATTTTACTTATTGGTAATGAGATAAATATGACATTGAACACAGGCTAGAGATACAATAAGAATTATTATTTTTACTTGCCTGTTAGTTCAATGGTGAGTGTTCCTGTCTTTCAAGAATTATATTATTGCTAATTCAGTTTCCTCATTCACATCATTTCAGCAAAAAATCAGTCCTGTTTAACTGGCAATAATGCTGTGAAAAATATATATGAAAACGTGTAAAATTTTATCAAAGTATGAGAGTTCTTATCCACAGCACTAGACTGAGGCCCTGAGCAGGTTCAGCAAGTGTGGATGTCTCATTGTGCGTATAAGTTAGTAAAAGTAAGTTACTCAGTTGTTTGTCCAATCACCAGACTACACCTTGTGTGAAGACAGTATTTCTATACTTGATGAAGACTGTGAATAAAGCCCTCCATAAAGGTATGTATATAATGGTACTCAACATATCAATGGATTGGTTCTAGAATCCTAAGAGGATATCAAAATATGTATAATTACATTCTACATACAATGGAATTGCATCTGCATATACTGTATACCTAATCACCTATGGGCTTTAAATTTCTCAATATTAATAATAATGTATAACATAATGGAAATATTATAGTACTATATTTTAAATTAATAATGAAAAAATCTTGTACAAGCTTATCACAGCTTCATTGTGTGTGTGTGTGTGTGTGTGTGTGTGTGTGTGTGTGTGTATTTGGGTGGGTGTCTGTGTTATTGTCTATGCATATTATTCCATGTGCGGGCACACAGGTGGATAGTTTACACTGGCTGGGTGTAAACTACAGGATTCTATGCATCTGTCTATTCAGCATTGATATTACACATAGCAATCACTACATGTGACTTTTAAAATTTTAGCTTCTGGGGAGGGAACTTGGGTTATCAAGATAGCCTGGCAAGACTTTCCCAAAAGAAGTATCTGTCAAGTTCCTAGACACATATTTTACCAAGCAGCTTTAGAATCAAATCTCCTGGATACAAAGTCGACAGATGAAGATGTTCTTGCTTCTGCACAGAACCCTGACTAATGGAGTTAGTGCGTGTTCATTCGAAGAAACTATATACCCGGATATTCTTCTCTTAAAAACCAAATTCAGATCCCTTTCTTTGCTAACAAAGGCCTGGCAGAAGGAACAGCTTCTCTCTCCTTGTGTTATAATTATGTTCTGCTCCCAGAGAGCAATAAAGTGTTGCTGGCAGATCCTGTCTCCTCCTTCCTCTAGGCCTGTGCAAGCAGGAGAGTGATTAATCCTCATGCTTACTTGAGTTTGGTTTGGCTTTGGCACAGCCTGCATTCCCTAGCAAACCATAATTGATTCTGAATAATTGATCAGTGACGGACATTCAATTTTCTTTATCTTCTCTTCCTCTCATTCTCCTGTGATATATATTTTCTTTGGGGAACCATTTTCCACTTTAAAATCAGCCCCAAATGCAAGGCCTTTTAGTGATCAAATCAATTCATGCTACTTTCTGCCAATCTGGATCAACGATCATCTCCCTGTGACTCCTCTTGGAGAACTCATAGGAAACCCTAATTAGTGTCCCACTGTATCCATTAGTTTTCAAAAAGGAAGTAAACTTCTCAAGTAAGAAACTATTTACATGTGACTCCTTTGTCATTTATCTTCCCACTGCGCTAGCATCCTTTCCCCTTTGAAGAGGGCTGTTCCTGAACCCAGCAACCTTTCTGAGCTGAAGGTCCTTGGAAGTCATTCTCTGTGATTCTCATATAGACTGTGCTAACTCACTCAGCACTTAGTTCTGACTTTTCCTTTGCATAACGGCAAGATTACGTTATGTCAGTGTCCCATTAACCACAGTTTTTCAGTGAATTAGCCAAAAAGAACCTTTGAGGAAACTACTTTTAGAAATTTAATGAACTTCATCATGTCACAGAGAAGTGGGCATGCTCCCTGAGAGCAGGCACTAAGGGATGTGATGTTGAATAGCCATTTTCCCCTTAAACTCGCAGATAACTGAAGAGTCTCTGAGCATAGTGGGTGAGGAACAGCGAGAAATTTGTGTTCTCAGATACATCACACTAACATCTCAGCTGTCTCACTTGAAACCGCTTCTTTTAGAAGCAATGTCAATCTTTCCTTTCCAACATGAAACAGGAAATGTTACCATTGCTCTGTTTTCATGAACTGCCATGTCACTTCATCGACACCTTTTCATCTGCTGGGAACCAAATGCTCAGTGCAGCAAATCTACAAGGGGACTTCTTCTAAATTCTTCCAAAAGAAAAGTAGCATGCACATGCGAATACTCACCCTACAGTATGTTCAAAAGAACCTTTTAACTCAGCATTCGATCGTCTGCAGGTGTGTGAAATTAACATTTCTTAAATACTTTATGCACTGGAAGATGAGCCTGTGACGGAAACAGAGCTGCAGCCTATAGCCAAGCAACCCATCTTAGTGGAACCAGAGCCCTTTTCCATTACTTCACCACAGTTGTCTCAATTATCTCTTCCCAGGATCCTCCGCCATACCAAAGGTGCTTTTTTTCCCCCTGCTCTGATCTTATCTTGTAGTGCCTGCATCAGTCTGTAATCTGCAGAATCACTCTTTCCCGTACGTGTCTGTGCCTTGCACATCTGGCATTCCACTGACTGGTCATTCTCAGTCTCTGTCGTTCCCTCTTCCTTCCTTGTGTGGCCACTGAACACCAGAGACACACAAGCTGCACTCTACAGTACTGTTTGGAATCATCTCACCTATCTCAGAGGACAGAGGGATCACCAGAATCTGGTACTTCCCCAGTTAATCTTTAACATCTTAAGTGTAAACAAGTGACCAGATTTAGACCGCCCATATACTATATAACTAAAACCCAATTCTCGATTACTAATCCACTTTCTGAAATTAGTAATCCTAGCCATTATTGTAGGTATGCATAACTTAGACAAAACACACACAAAAAAGTGAAAAATATTTGCCCTATGACATTGTAAATATAAGTAGGACTCACAAAATGTTACTTTAAAAGCACATTTTCTACAATTTAATAATTTTAATAAGATATGCTATTATGACTTCTGAAATAATTTACATTATATGAGCTCATCAAGCTTTCTAAAGATATTTATCTCAATTCTTAAGTTTCGATCACTGTAGCAGTTACGATATAAGTTTATAGTAAGACTTCTATTAGCAGGGGTCATGCAGATTTAAGAGGATATCTTCTAACTAAACAGGATTCCTAGTGGAGTGACAGAAACACCAGCCCACCCACAAAAACTTCAAACAAAACTTACCGTGCTTATAAGATGTACAGGGATAAAGACAGAGCAGAGTTTGAGGAAATGAGCAACCTGTGAACCACCCCATAGGAGAAAGCCAGCCCCTGACACTACTAATGTTATTCTGCTGTACAGACAGGAGCCTAGCATAGGTGTCTTCTGAGTGGCTCCAACTAGCAGCAGATCAAAAAGATGCTGAGACTCACAGCCAAACATTGGAAGAAGCATGGAAGTGTGTGTGTGTGTGTGGGGGGGGTGGTGCTTAAGAAGAGAAAGACCTGGACGTGACAGAAGCTCCACAAGAAGACCAACAGAGCCAACTAACCGGAACCCAGAGGGGCTTGCGAAGGCTGAAGCACCAACCAAGCACCATGCTTAGATTGGAGCTAGGTCCCCTACACAGTTGTAGCTGATAGGTAGTTCAAGCTTCATTCCTAGTAAGGGAAGAGAGGCCTATCTCTGACAAGGAGTTTGCTGCCTGTTTTGGTCACTCCCCCTTTGGAGAGAGTGCTTTGCCAGGCCAAGGGGAAGAGGAATCCCTGAGTGCTGGTGCGACTTGGTGAGCTGAGTGGGTAGGTAGGTAGGATCCCCCTTTCTGAGGAATAGGGGAGAGAGCATGGGGAGAGGGGAGAGGAAGGGAAGGTGAGATAAGGAGGATGGGAGGGAGGGGGCTATGACCAGGAAGTAAAGTGAATTAATTAATTAATTAATTAAAAATGAATTATATGAGGTTGTTTTTCTAAAGGCTATCACCAGATTGTCTTCAATCCTGCCTTTTTTTTTTTTTTCACTCACAAAAGAAATAGGTACCATAAGTTTAATATGTCTCTTTCCAAGTGCTGAGGATAATTGAGATAATCAAGGCAGATTAGGCTTCAGTCAGCTGGGAGCTAAAGTCAAGTTGGAGATCACAGTGGACATCCACGTGAGCATTCATGGAATCAAAGCGTTCCATGTGTGAGAAATGAGGAACAGTCTCATAGGAGATGATCTTTGGGATAATATGTGAAGAAGTAGAAGCCTCTCTTGAAAAAGATGAGAAAGGAAAGAACAGTGTAACCCAGAAACACTCAGAAAGACAAGGCAATTAAAGCAGGAAATATTTTGCTGTCATTCAGGACCAGAGAAGAATCCAAACTGCGGCTGGTGAAGCCTTATGCAATTAATCATCTCAAGAAGCCACTACTCCCTGTTGCTTGCAGGAGCTCAGTGCGGGGAGATGTTGTCCCATACTGCTATATTCTAGAGGGAGTGTCACCCCAAAAGACAGAATTTCAGTTGGTGCATTCAAGAGACATCAGATCCTCATAAAAGATACAGTTGCTAACAGAGACACTACCTTAGAGAAGACGATGGGAAGATATAATCTTCCATGAGAGAAAGTAAATGCAGGTGAAATAGTAGCTGAAAATTCCACTGAAAAAACACTCCCCCCAACTCAACAAACTCATAGGGAGAGCAAAGGTCATAGATTTTGTGAGAGCTCAGGCTGGCTCAAAATAATAGCTGAGCTCTTTAAGGATTAAAATTTTGATACTTATCTTAAGAAATCCCAGAGTAAAATAAATTCAAATAAATTTAGAAATGTATTTTTGGTCAAATGTAGAAAACTACTGTCCAGCTCATATACAAAGCTTTAGAGAAAGAAGGTTAAAGTTTTGGATCTATGTGCTGACCTTGCCAAAATCACAGTGCAAAACCAAACCTTTAGGTGTTACTTAGATCTTTCCAATGATGATTGCAATTACAAAAATCTGAAGGAAACATTAATATTGTCCCCTTTTCCCTGTCTCCCCCAAAGCAAACAAAGCAACATGTTTTTAGAATGCCACTCTTTGGGACTATCTAACACTAGGAATACTGGGAGATTCATAGTGTGAGAGAGGGATCAAAAAGGGCTCTCACTTCCTGCTACTAAACTAAGTGACTTTTGAACAATTGATTTAAGTGATGTGAGATATTGTTTATGGGTCTCTGGTTTCTCTATATTCGTTGGTTATTTGATGGAATCTCTTTTTTTTATTAATTTATTCTTGTTACATCTCAATGGTCATCCCATCCCTTGTACCCTCCCTCTCATTCTTCCCTCCCTCCCATTTTCCCCTTATTCCCCTCCCCTTTGACTGTTCCTGAGGGGGATTTCCTCCCCTTGTATATGCTCATAGGATATCAGGTCTCTTCTTGGTAACCTGCTGTCCTTCCTCTGAGTGCCACCAGCTCTCCCCATCCAGGGGACATGGTCAAATGTGAGGCACCAGAGTATGTGAGAAAGTCATATCCCACTCTCCACTCAACTGTGGAGAATGTTCTGACCATTGGCTAGATCTGGGTAGTGGTTTAAAGTTTACCGCCTGTATTGTTTTTGGCTGGTGCCTTAGTTTGAAGCGGGACCCCTGGGCCCTCAGTAGAAGAATGGATAAAGAAACTGTGGTACATATACACTATGGAATACTACTCAGCTATTAAAAACAAGGAATTCCCAAAATTTGTGAATAAATGGATGGAGCTAGAAATGATCATAGTGAGTGAGTTAACCCAGAAGCAGAAAGACTCAAATGGAATATACTCACTTATATCTGCATACTAGCCCAAGGGGCATGTCCCACGAAAGCCTTCACTTACCAGGAAACTGGGACAGAGGGGAAGACATCCTACTGGGACTCTAGATGAGAGAAGCATGGGAGAATAGCAAAGTAGAAGGATCCAGAGGGTCCTAGAAACCTACAAGTAGAATATTACGATTGATAGAATCTCTTAAGTCACTTCTTTCTGATTGTTCTACAGGGGCATCTGTGTCTAGAACAGATGTTTATTCTACATGCATTCAACTTAGAAGCCACTCCCATGGAGGAAAACATAAAATTACTTGGGTGTATTTTCTTTTAAAAAAACATTTTTCTTATTTTTGAGATTATAATGTAATTACATCCTTTCCCCTCATCACTTTTCTCCCTTCTCACCTTCCCATATACCCTCTTTGTTCTTTTATAAATTCATGGGCTCTTTTTATTAATTGGTGTTATATACATATATATGTATGTATGCATATATTTATATGTCCATGTATACATATATATTCCTAATTACATACCATTGTGAATGATAAGAAATTAAAGGGAAAGCCTAAGCATAAGGATAAATGTGTAACACAATTCCTATCTGGTGCCACTGGCCAAAATAAAATGTATGACTCAAATTGAAATCAGGATTTTAGACATTTTTAACATAATATTATTAACAATATAGCAATATCTGTGGTTAAAGACAGACAATGGAGACTTCAAATTATGGAAGAAATTATTGAAGATAAATGATTTAAAACAGATGCTTCAGTGATCCTTTGAGAACACTGGTAATGAGTAGAAGGTCGGACAATGGTAAGAAGAGGAAATACAATAGGTACACTAAACATCACAGACAATGTGGTTTCTGTTCCCAAGTCCCCCAAAGAGTTCAGTCTGGATAGAGCTGCTAGCAATGCAAAAATAAAAGCTACTTTCTTCACATGCCTAGAATCCAGAGAACTCATAGAAAGAGGTTTACTAGCAGTCATTAGGATCACATTTGTCAGAACCCAAGAAAACACTATAAATAAAAAATTGTAGAGAAATCAAAGATGATTTCTAATAAAGCAATCCAAACACACTTTCAGAGTTTAATAAGTATTTAGTTAGCAGAGATTTTAGATTCTGGGGGACATTAACAGAATAACTAAAATTTGCACTTTATAGAGTAGCATTAATAACTCCCAAATATCAACTTGGATGAAGTGAGTGCTCATCATGAAACCACAGACAAATAAAGAAGCATTTTATATTAATATGCAATTAAATGACTCTGTTGTTATTGACAGATCTGAGGCTAGAAATGATGAGGATTATGAAAGGATCATGGGAGAAAGCAATCATCTCAGTCAGATGGAACTGATTATAGTGTCAACATTACTTGGGTTTTCAATGAATACTCAAATTCAAACACTTGAGTATTTGAATACTTTTCTTCTTGAGGTGAGGGCATATGTAACAGCCTTCAAATTCAAGGGAAATTTACTAAATCTAGTGTATTTCATCATTACACTTTTTAAATTCATGCTTTCTTAATGTTTAAAATTTAATGGTTCAAAATTAGTATTTTCTTTGATAATGATCTTTGTATATAAAGCAATGAATAATAAAAAATAAAGTTAAAAAATTAGCATCATTCCTTGAATATCAAAGCTTCCTATCCATAAATAATTGTCTCAGATTTTCTTCAATCAGTTTTTCTAAACTTTTCTTTTTACCATGATTGTTTACATATATATATAATCTTTCTATAATTTTTATTCAAAGTAATTAACATATTTTAAAATTTATCATAAAGCCACATATTTTTATAAAGTCTAGTTCTTTATAACTTTCTATTCATTTTGTTCCAAATTCCTTTAATGTGTACATTCATTCTATTTCCAAAACCTTTTGCTATTCCTATCTCTAAGACATTTTTATGCAGTAAGGCACATCTAAAATAGATTTCATTTACATTCACTTATATAACCAACTATGTTTATATTTGCAAGCACATTTCTTGAAGAATTAGTTAACATTTATCCATCATTAAAATGTTTTCAGGAGTCAAGTTTTCAAATGGCAAAAATTGTGATTGAATAAACTTTTTATATAAAAGGGTTAAAATGACAATAATATTAAAAGCATATACATAAGTGTTAATAAATAAAATAAAATGAAACAATCAAGGATTTTAGGATAAGTAAATATTTACTATATAACAGGCACATGCTATATGTCCTATGAACAAAGGTCTGATTACTTTATTTATATTAAAGATTAATATCTTTACTAAAATTGCAAAACATCAGGTTAGATAATTAAAAAATGAATCAAATTTACATTTTTTCAACCATATAGAGATTTACTAAAATTAATATATGTCAAAATAGTAGATTACTGTAATAGTAATGGTTCAGAGAGAGTCATAGACCCATAGACTATCATAAAATCCTCATAGAACATTTGACAACACTGATTGTGCCTCAGGTCTAATATTTAATAGATATTTTGGCAAACAGGGTGTAGAGGTAAAATTGATGACCTAACATATGCTTTGCTATCCTAATCTCATATGTACACTATGAATAGTGGTTAATCTTTTCCTACATTGGGCATCAGAATATCCATCTCAGTATACTTCTGCAGAATACACACAATAGCTCATGCTTATGTTAGCATGTTTTCTCTTACACCATCCCTACTCCGTAGATGAAATCTGCTTAGCATGTCATCATCCGCCTCACATATCTTTTATTCTTGGGATCATTATAGCATAAAAATGCTTTAGTGTATTAAAATGTTGAAGATATCAACTCTAAAAGTAAAATAAAAGGGCATTGACTTGCTATGTAAGACTCACACAGTGAAAGAGTATGTGGTAATGACACAGAAAAATGGGTGAAATTATCTAGTAAAAATGTTCAGCAACATATTTGCTGATATTCCAAACCAACCAGTTCATATAAAACTTTGTTTACATGTATAACTAGAAAGACAAAGTATAAGGGCAGACATTCATGTATCTAAGTCGTGTCTGATCATATGACTGATAGTGTGTGCACACATTTGTGATAGCACACACACACACACACACACACGCACATTCATGCACACATGCACATTAGAAAGAGAGAAAGCAGACGTCTATAAACATTGAACCATTCAAATATACTTGATAAATTCCCTGCTATATTGTTGTTGTACTAACTTTTATCAATAGGAGGGGAGAAAAGAGAAGCACAAACTTTTGTTATGTTGCATGCAGTATCCAGAAAAAGAGATAATAGAATAATATCAACATTTAATTTCAAATTTCAAGTGGACTAATTCTACAAAAGCAAGATGTGATGGGAAAGCATATGATTGGTATACTTCCTCTTAAAAAGAAGTCATGTCAGGCTTCTCTACCAAATATGTACACAGACAGAATTCAGAAAGATGGCACTTGCAAAAAAGAAAAAAAAAAATAAGAGATTGCTCTTACTAGAACCACAACAAACATGTAAGAAACAGCCATTTTATTTCTGAAGTCAAAGGTTAACTCCACAGTATTTTAATTCAATATTTTAAAGGTCCCACTATTTATATCAACAATATTCATTCCATTTTCAATGTGTCAGACTGTAGTGGATGCAAGCATATTTTTGCTTTGATCGCAAGTATGGGATGTGAAACAGACTTGTGTAAGAGTGTGTGGTGTTTTTCCGCTGAAAAGCGACTTGTGAGAGAACAGGCAATTTTTCCACTAGAAGAGGGGGCATGGGCTTTTCCAACTGATAAATATCTTAGTATGGACTTTGAGTATGTGTGTGTGTGTGTGTGTGTGTGTGTGTGTGTATGTGTGTGTGTGTAGCCTATTTAGGTGGGTTGGAAGGGAGGTATAACCATTAAAGAACCCCAAATAAAGTATGTTTGAAAAAGTTCAAAGCATACATCAGACATCCTCTAGATATACAGATTTATGATCTTTCAAGATTTATTCATGAAAAGAACTTAGTTGCCCACCAGAAGTTGATGCTAGGAGCCTGTTATTGAAGACACCAGATATTTGGGTTGTAGGACTCAGATAAACCAAGCTGGATCTGAGAAGGAGCCTTGTCACTGGTGGGTACATTTTAATGTAACAGCAAGTATTGTGTAGCAGCTGGATAGAAAAGTCATCTTCAGTTGTAGCCAATAGTGAACCTTGCACACTACATTATCAACCTTCCAGGAGAAGTGTGCCCACGGTTGCCACAGTGGGACGACTGTTACAGGAGTAAACACTGATTATTAATTATAGGAGTGACTTCATGATTGGTATTGTACATAAACATGCCCAAAAGCCCATGGATGGAAAAGTCATCTGAACATGTTGTCACAAGACCTTCTAAAGACTTATCTTTACATCTATTGACAAGCACTGCTCTCAGCCTTGAAAAGAGAAACTTTTGCAGTGAGTGGTAGTTAATGAAGGATGTCAAGGCTCCTTAAGGTGCTGAGAAGAAGTGACTGTTCAATGCTAAGTGTATAAGGAAAGTCTGTATTAACCTTTCTAAGATTGGGACCAATGCAGAAAATAATGGGGAAAGAATGCCAAGAACCAGGTAATGGGAAGGAATGCTGTAGAATACTATATTCCAGACCAGACACGAACACTTAAATCCTGATGTCAAAGCAACGGTCCTTGACTGTACTGGGCCTGCATAAGAGTCGTCAGGCAAACTTTCAATCATGGATGAGAAGGGACTCTCTAGAAAACCAGGAACTACAGATGAGCACTGAGTGAGCCACCCAGTTTACCAAGTGAGTTTCCTGTGCTTTTGTGGATAATGCCCCATCCATGCTCCCGAGACAGTCCTTGATTGAGCTCAGTGGATCTCAAAAGGAAAACAAAAATGAATGAAACAAACAATAAAGTAGGACGGAAATTTGTGTGGAGACAGGAGTATGTGCAAGACATAAAAAGGGATAAGAGAGGGTGGAAGAGTGAGTGGTCATAGTGCATTATAGACGGGGCTGAAATTGTCAAAATTATGAATTTAATTAAAAATTCAAGAGAGAGTATATGTAAGTGATTTCAAATAAGGGATGCGAAGGTTTATTGACTGCATATCAATAAAAAATGAAGTAGATGAATTAGAGTAAAATGTGCATCTTTTCTGCATGCACTGAGCCAGAAAGTAAAACTCACTAGTAGTGACTAGACAGGGACAGATCAGAGGTAAGTATTAGGGATCTGAATGCAGGAGACGAAGTTTATCAAAGATTACCAGGCAGCCTTTTGGGGTGATGGAAAGTTTTTATTTGACCATTTAAAATATATCATCCTGAGATGAAAGAGTCCTGCTGCATTAGGGATACCATTTAAATATTATGTGGCACACAGATTGTCCCAGAGATGGTATAATACAGTGGTTTTAAAAAGATTCCTCTTTGAGCACAGGGTTTGATGTTATCTCTGCCTGTAATAAAATGAAGGGCTGTTTAATTCACTCATATTTTAGTTTTGTACTATGTATATTGAAAAAGTTTCCCTGTAAGGCTCTTAAAATGTGAAAATTCTATAAATTTCCAAAAGAAGATGAAAGATATCAACAAGAAAATATATATTGATTTAACTTCAGTTTCTGTCTTACTTTTTCTTGCAAGTCTCTGTAAATGGGATAAAAGTGCCATACATTGCTCGACGGACCACTGAGTGGATTTACAGGGGTGTGAAATGACATTCTGCAGCCAGGGTTATGTGTGAATGCCACTTAACATTTCTGACAAGCTGAATCAGTTGACATTATCTCCTGTGTAACTCCTCTCTTAAAACCTTATCTTGTATATCCATAATTTCTAACAGCTATGTAAAATTTAATCATCTTGATGATAGTGGCTAATGATTTTGAGATTTTGATGTCATCTTTGTTTAATAAAAAATATAATGTCAGTAGAGAGCAATAGACAATAGATATCAAATAGAAATCAAAGATATAAATGTAGAAGTAAATAGACTAAAATGAATATAAAACAATGCACAAAACATACAAAGTAATTATATATATATTTCTCATAATTTTGACTAAGACAGTTTCTGGTATATGTTAAAATTAGCTTGGCCTTATACATCACAGCAATAATTAACATTAAGTCAAATTATATACATGAATTTTTAATTAGGCTTTGCTTTGATCATATTTCATCTAAGTGAATAAAAGTCTATGATGTTGCTTCTCAGACATGTTATGTAGAATGGAGATAAATTCTGAACTTTTAGAAAGTAGGAGGTCGCTGGTTCTCAGCTTTGCAAAGTATAAACAGTGTATAAAATATATGTCTCTCAATATTCTTCCTATTATGGATCCTGGCTGCAAGCTTACCAATGGCTTCCAAATCTTCTATTAAGTTTATTTACTTGTACAATTAGTCATTCAAAAAATATCTAGAGATCTTGTCCATTTATGCAGAATGATACAATAAAAAGCTCTGATAGCATAATGCTTAAGCCACTTGGGCTAAGTCAGTATATTTCTTAGTTCGTATCTTTTCATACTGTTAGAGACTTACAGATACTACAGGCAAATGCTTTAAGTACATAATATATGCGAGCAAAACCTTGATAATAAATGACACTCTCTTTCGTCCCTGGCAAAGACGAAACCAAACCTTTGAGTCTGACGCCTCGATGAAAACTTTTGTTCTGCTCTAGCATGTGCAATAAGTGCAAATTTTCGATATTTTCTTTAGATGGTCGCCCATGAAAAACTTTCAGATTTTATACAGTGATATTAATAGGTTAGACCACTCCCCTCACTAGACATCACTTGTTGGACACTTTTCTTCCCTTAAATAGGTGACCTGCTGCTTCCAAGTTCTAATAGCTTCACAATTGATTACTGGATATGCATATCCAATGGGAAAAAGCAAGGCAACAAAAATATTACAGTACTGCTTTTCTAGCAAATTACCTTGTGACCTTGGGGAAGATGCTTAATTCCCCTGTGCCCTATGTTCTGATAATAACTAATTTTTCATTGCAAACTATTTCTCTCAACTATTTTAGGGTTCTAAGTTTTAAGTATAGTTATAGCGAATTCCACAACTTTAAAGACTTTGGTTAAGCTCGTTTTGAGATTGATGTCTGCATATACTATAGAAGAAGAATAAATGAAGAGTGAGAAATTAAATAAGGATTTTTATTGTTGTTTTTAAAATTATTTTATTATGGTTCTTTTTTAACATATGCATTTGTATTATTATACATGAATTAGATAAATTACATACAGAAGGAAGAACCATGAGACAATCCTGAGTTATGTGAATATTACATCAATAGTGGTTTGGTTGTTTGTATTTGTCAGGCTTGAAGTAAACATCTTTCCTATCTTGTTGGGTCTGAATTTCTGAATGAAAGTCAATATCTATCATATCTCATCTCTATTAACTTAAATCATCTATCTTGATCTAAAAAGATCTATTCCCTAACCAACTAAACTTGATTATAAGGCTAAAGTATCTGGTCTTCAACTCTAACAGAGACTTGAGAAGGAATAAAATTTAAATGCCTTAGTGAAACAGAACTGCAGGTTAGCAGCTTCCAAAGTAAAAAGAAAAAACAAAAGGACCAGGACAATTTTCTGCCTGAACAGTCACCCAACACAATCTATAACATTGGAGCATCATGTTTTTAACATTCACATAAAACACGTAAAAAATAAAACACAAGAAGCCATTTTCCTGGCTTATTGACTTAAACTATGAACATTTTGATTGGCCAGGTCTGTCATAGTTCTGAGGAATCATCTTATTCAGAATAGCCTTGCACATTTTTCCCAAATCATTTCATTTTTAATCTCAGCTGCAAAAAATGTTTTTGAACCTAAGCAGAAACTATTGGTAAATAACATTTAAAAATGATTGCAGATTATTTACACTATCAAACAAACTTTCAAAAACTAATATCCAGTTCTACTTTGCTTAAATGTTTGCACCAGAACGTGGAAAATGGGGTATATAAGAAGTCATGCAAATAGCATGATCATCATGGTATTGATTCTACTGGATAATTAAAATTGAACTCCAGGAGAAATTCTTCTCTGACATTTTTTATAAAGACTGTTATCCTTTAAATTTTTTAAAAATTTATTATAATTTGTTCAAATTATATCCCTAATGTTATCCCCTTGCTTGTATCTCCCCAATCCCACCCTCCCTCCCTCTTTTGCTCTATTCTCCTCACCTAAACTCCTGATAGGGGGAGGAGGGATCTAATCTCCCTGCCTAGCAACAGCCTATCAGGTCTCATCTGGATAGCCTGCTTGCCCCTCCTCTCCATGCCTCCAGGCCTCCCCATCAAGGAGAAGTGGTCAAATGGGGGAGGTTACTAGAGTTCATGTCAGAGTCAGTGCCGCTCTCCACGGAACAGTGGAACATGCATTGTCTCCTGCCTAGATCTGAACAAGGATCTATGTATGCCTTGTCCTTCACTGGTACAATAGTTTGTGCAGGCCTTTCTGGGTCCAGATCTGCTGCCCCTCATGGTCTTCTTGTGTGGCTCCTGAACCTTCTGGGTCCTTCCATCCACCTATTGTTCCATACCACTGTCAGTGCACCACCTGGACTCCAGGAGGGACTCCCAGCATCTCTCCAGATAACATACAAGGTGGAGTCTCTCAGAGGATATCTATGGTGGGCTAATATCCACTTATCGCTATGTTCTGTTGTCAGAATTGCCTTACAGAAGCTTTTTAGTTTCATGAGGTCTCATTTACTAATTGTTGATCTTAGAGCCTGAGCTATTGATGTTCTATTCAGGAAGTTGTCTCCTATACCAATGAATTCCAGGCTCGTCCCCACCTTTTGTTCTAACAGAATTAGTGTATCTTTTATGTTGAGGTCATTAATTCACTTGGACCTCAGTTTTGTACATGGTGATAAATAGGGATCTACTTGAAGTTTTCTACATGGAGACATCCAGTTAGACCAGCACCATTTGTTACAGATGCTATCTTTTTTCCATTGTATGATGTTGGCTTCATTGTCAAAAATCAATTGTTCATAGGTGTATGGGTTTATTTCTGGGTCTTTGATTTGATTCCCTTGATCAACCAGCCTTTCTATTCCAGTACCATGTGGGTTTTATTACTGTTGCTCTATAGTACAGTTTGATATCAGGAATGTAGAATCTTCCGGAAGATCATTTATTATACAGGATTGTTTTTACCTCTTCTTCGTCTTTTATTTTTCCATATGAAGTTGAGAATTGATCTTTCTAGGTCTGTAAAGAATTGTGTACATATTTTGATGAGGATTGTAGTGAATCTGTATAATGCTTTTTGGTAAGATGGCCATTTTTACTATGTTGATCCTCCTAATCGTTAGCATGGGAGATCTTTCCACATTCTGATATCTTCCTCAATTTTTTTTGTTTTTTTCATACAAGTGTTAACTTGGTTGGTTCAAGTTATAACAATATAACTTTATATTATTCATGGTTATTGTGACAGGTATAGTTTCCCTAGTTTCTTTCTCAATCCATTTGTTATTTGTGTGCACGAGGGCTATTGATTTTTAAAAAATTATTCTTGTATCCAACCACTTTGCTGAAGGTGTTTACCAGCTGTAGGAGTTCTTTGGTGGAATTTCGAGTGTCACTTATGTATATTATCATATCCTCTGCAAATAGCAATACTTTGGCATCTTCCTTTCTGATGTGGATCCCATTGATCTCCTTTTATTGTCTTATTTCTCTAGCTAGAACATCAAGTACTATATTGAAGATTATGGAGAGAGTGGGCATCCTTGTCTAGTCCCTGATTTTAGTGGAATTTCTTTGAGTTTCTCTCCATTTTGTTTGATGTTGGCAATTGGCTTGCTGTACAATGTCGTTATTATGTTTAGGAATGTGTCTTGTATCCCTGACCTCTCCAAGACTTTTAATATGAACAGAGGTTGGATTTTGTCAAAAGCTTTTCGGCATCTAAGGAGATGATCATGTGGTTTTTTTTTTCTTGCAGATTGTTTATATGATAGATTAAATTGATATATTGCCATATATTAAACCACCTCTGCATGCCTCAGATGAAGCCTACTTGCTCATAGTGAATTATATTTTGATGTACTCGTGGATTCATTTTGTGAGTATTTTATTAAGTATTTTTGCATCGAAGTTCATAAGAGAAATTGGTCTGAAATTCTTTCTTTGTTGGTTCTTTGTGAGGTTTAGTGTTACAGACATGTGGATAAGTCATAGAGCCTTGCTTGTCAAAGTTTAGAGATCTCAGACTGTCTAGCATGATCTCTAGACATCCAGAACATCTGTTGAAGCTTTGCTCTATCAAAGTTCCAAAGATCTCCAGCTGATCTCCACTGCCCTTAAATATTATGTATGGTCCAGGTGTAATTTTCTTTACAAAAAAATCTGCCTTTTTCTCCTAAAATTGTATTTTTTCTCTTTATTTCTCAGTCCTAAGGAAATTTATACAGGAAAAACTTTTCCCCACAGAGAATATTGAAAGAAGACATCTGGCTATAGGCTTGAGACAATGATAGAGTTTCTTGCTCTGACTGTGAGCACCCAAGCAGAAACTGCATGTAAGAAAGTTAAAACCTTGACAGAGAAATACCTGTTTAGATATTGTTTCCTGTAGATAAGTTTCTTTGAAATCTGCTTTGAGAGCAATAGAAGGTGGGCTTGGAACATCATGCTTTACAGATACTTTACAATAAAGGACTCCTTGGTAGTTAGCCTTGTTTGGATAGCACGCCTGTTGGTTTGAGACTAGGAGTAAGTCAAGTTCTTTCTTTATTAAAGAACATCTAGCTCAAGCTATGTTGCTATGACAATATTGTAAATACAATGGTGTTAGCCCAGGGAAATTTATGATTAAACTACTCTGAGTATTGCCCAAGAAATAGTAATCAGGTTATGCTGATCAATGCTTGGGAATTTACTGGTTTTTCCTGTATACTTTATTGTAGGTTATACAGAACAGTTTGTATTTCCTCGTTAAAATGTTCTCTTGCTTTGTTGTTTTTTAAGTGTTTTATTAATTATAAAAGATGAAAAATCATGATATAATCTATAATAAAAAAGATGAACTTCACTTTAAATGACATACTGGTGTTGGCCCATGGAGAACAGCAAGCAAGTAACAGATATGATAGAGTAAGCTGGTGTGAGGCAGACAGCAAGAGAGATAGATTGGTGACAGGAAGCAAGAAGAGAGACAGGAAAGTAAGAGAACATCAAGAAGAGTCAGACAGACAGCAAGCAAGACAGAGACATAGAGAGAGAGAGAGACATAAAATAAAGTTCTCCTTGGCTTTAAGACCTTCAGTTTTATACCCCATATGCCTGGCTCTCCAGGTATTTAGTTTTCTTCCATTCCTCAACAAGTAGTTCCTCTAGTGAATTGTTCATCTGCTGGTTTTTCCTTTAACCAGCTGGCCACCCCCTGCTCAATTCTCTCTACTGCAGATACACCTCTCTTTTCTCCTCTTCACTGTTCCTCAAGCTGGTCTACAGCAACAGCACTTTAGGTAGCAAGGTTACTGTGGCCTCATAGGATGAGTCTGGTAATGTTTCTTCCATTTCTATTTTGTGGGATAGATTGAAGAGTATCATTATTAGCTCTTCTTTGAAGTCTGGTAGAATTCTGAGTTGAAGCCTTCTGGCCCCAGTCTTTTTTGTTTGGGAGACTTTTGATGACTGCTTCTATTTTCTTGGAAGAAATAAGACTACTTAATTTTTTTTTACCTGATCTTGATTCAACTTTAGCAAGTGGTATCTATCAAGAAAATTGTTCATTTAATTTAGATTTTCAAATTTTGTAGCATATGAACTTTTGAGGTAAAACCTAATGATTTCTTCAGTGTATGTCATTTTCATTTCTAATTTTGTTGATTTTGGTAATGTCTCTCTGTATTTTTGTTAGTTTGGATAAGAGTTTGTTTATCTTGTTAATTTTTTCAAAGACCCAGCTCTTGGTTTTGTTGATTCTTTGAGTTGTTCTCTTTGTTTCTAATTTATTGATTTCAGCCCTATGTTTGATTATTTCTAGAGTCATCTACTCCTCTTAGGTGTTTCTACTTCAATTTTCCCCCAGGGTTTCCAGATGTTTCATTAAGTTGCCTGTGTGATATGCTTCCAATCTCTTTAAAAAGACACTTAGTTCTATGAACTTTCTTCGTAGCACTGCTTTCCATGTGTCACATAAATTTGGGTATGTTGTACCTTTGTTTTCATTGAATTTTAGGAACTCTCTAATTTATTTCTTTATTTCTTCCCTGACTCATTTGTTGTTAAGTAGAGAGTTGTTCAGTTTCCTCATGTGTGTAGGTTTTTTGTTATTTTTGTTGTTGTGGTGGTCCAGCTTTAGTCCATGGTGATCTGATAGGATACAAGGTATTATTTCAATCTTTTTGTATTTGTTGAGGATTACTTTGTGACCTACTGTATGGTCAATTTTGAAGAAGGTTCTATTGAGGTACTGAGAAGAAGGAATAATCTTTTGTGTTTGAGTGAAAAGTTCTGTAGTTATCTGTTAGTCCATTTGATTCTTGACATCTGTTAGTGTTTTTATTTCTTGGTTAAGCTTCTATTTTGTTGACCTGTCTTTTGGTGAAGGGAGGGTGTTGAAGTCTCCTATTGTCAGTGTATGTGGATCGATGTGTATACTTGCACTTGTTATTTCCTGGCTTTTCTTTTTAAAATAAGCAAATGCATAATATACTCAAGAAGTTTTCCAACCATACATCATAAAAAGATGGTTTTTTTTCTCTTCTGTTCCCAAAAAGAACATTTTCTCAAAATGCCCAAGAGACACAGCCATTAAGACCACATTCTTCAGTTAAAGGGAAGTGTTGAAGTCTCCCACAACTAGTGTGTGTGGGTTGATGTGTGGTTTAAGCTTTAGTAATGTTTCTTTTACAAATGTGGGTGTCGTTGTATTTGGGGCATTGATGTTTAGAATAGTGATGTTATCTTGGTTGAGTTTTCCTTTGGCGAGTATGAAGTGTCCTTCCTCATCTCTTTTGATTAATTTTGGTTGAAAGTCTATTTTATTAGATATTAGAGTGGCCACTCCAGCTTGTTTATTGTGTCATTTGTTTGGAAGATATCTTTCTGGCCTTTTATTCTGAAGTAATGTCTATCTTTGTGGCTGAGATGTGTTTCTTGAATGCAGCAGAATGCTGGGTCATGTGTATACATCCATTCTATTAGTCTATGTCTTTTTATTGGAGAATTGAAACCATTGTTGTTGAGTGAGATTCATGATCACTGTATGTTAGATCCTTTAATTTTGATGTTGGTGTGGTAGCGTGTTTGTGTGTTTCTCTAGTTTTTGTTTTGCTAAAGTGAAGTTATCTATTTTCTGTGTTTTTCTGAGTGTAGTTAGCTTCTTTGGGTTGGAGTTTTCCCACTACTATCTTCAGTAGGGCTGAATTTGTGCATAGGTACTGTTTAAATTTGTTTTTGTCATGGAATATCTTGTTTTCTCTATCTATTGTCATTGAAAGTTTTGCTGGGTATAGTAGTCTGGGCTGGTATCTGTGGTTTCTTATGGTTTGCAAGACCTCTGCCCAGGTCCTTCTGGCTTTTATGGTCTGTGCTGAAAAGAAAGTCGGGTGTGATTCTGACAGGTTTGCCATTGTGTGTTGCTTGGCCTTTTTCACTTTCAGCTTGGCAAACTTCACCAAGTGCCTGCGGCTGGTGAGGTCATGGATCCTAGATGAGAATTGAGTGCTGCCACTTTCCTCAACCAGTGTACTTTCTAACTGTGTTCTGAATATTTAGTTTGGGCAACTCTCATCTTTCATGAAAAATACTTTAAAAAAAAACCAGTAGATGAAGGCTATCTAAAAACTTACAACTGATGAAAATACAGAGAATAAAAAAAAAAATGTGGTACACAACCTCAATAGCACATTTACAATTTACACATATTGTGTAGGCAATTTCTCAAAAGAGAACAGAAGTATTGTAAAAAGACTGGAATATTTGCTTTAAAATAATGTCTTTTACATATAATGTACGAGCTGTATGTTATAAATCCTTAGTGCTCTAGTCCTTTACTTCAAGCAGTCCTTACCACCCAGAAAAACTATTACAGCACCCCAGGCAAACAATAAGCATATTAATGATAGACTACAGAATGTTTTTGCAATTTATTGCAACTTATTTGTCAACAGCACTTCCAAGAAAATCCCTTCAATGTTGGCATGTAGTCTCTGTTTAATGACAAGCTTTCTGAATTCCTGTGTTACTTTCATTAAAATATCTTTCAGGCTTCTTATGTCTTGGTTCTACACTGAGAAATGTAGACTGGAAGGAGAAGGGGACCCTATCTCTCCTTAGTGTCCTACTGAGTTTATGGTTAATCCCGGAAACTCTGCTCTGGTTCCTCAGGGTTGCATTGCAGACATGTCCTGCCACTCAGTCTCACTGACTGTAAACTTGAAGTCACTTAGATGCTAGTTCACTTAGCTAATTCACTTAGCTAGTTCACTTAAGTAATTAAATATTCTACAGCTAATGAAAAATAAAAAATAAAACAATCATACTTTATAAGTTTGCTCATCTTAGTATTTAAAGTGATTAGTTTTAGAATTTAGCCTTTGAAAAGTAGCATTGTGTCATAAAAAGTTCCTGTTGTTCTAAAGGACAGAGGGTAGAGTGTACAAACAGGTTCAGAACAGACAAGCCATGTACTCAGCGTTTACCAGTTGTTTCACTATAAACAAAATTATTTTCATCATTTTGAACTGATAAATAGTGAGAATCATAAAGATACCACAACTCACAATGTTGCTCAGAATTAAAATAATGTATTTAGAAAACAAATAGTAATTTATGTGTTCTTTTATTATTATTATTATTTAATTAATTTATTCAGATTACTTCTCAATTGTTTTCCCCTTACTTGTATCCACTCATTTATCCCTCCCTCCTGCTCTCACCTTATTCCCCTCCCCTAGGTCTGTGACTGAGGGAGACCTCCTCTCCCACTATATGGTCATAGGCTATCTGTCAAAACCTATATGTTCTTACCATGATGTGTTTCTTTATATTAATTAATGATACAGTTTTATGCTTAGATAAAGCAGATAACATTTTATTTAAAATAAGGTATTCAAATGTCTTTGGTTACTAACGTCTAGAATTTCTCATTTCAAAAGAAGGAAATGTATTGTCTTACAACCTTAAACAATGGAAAACTTTTACTCAATCCCAAATACAATTTCTATAGGCACTTTACCATGTGGAAAGGCCCATCCTGGGTGAGGTAACCCAGACCCGGAAAGACATGCATGGTATATACTCACCTATAAGCAAATATTAGCCACATAATACAGAATAACCACACTATAATACACAGATCTAAAGAAGCTAAATAACAACGAGTACCCGAGGGAGGATGTTTCATTCTCATTCAGAAGGGCAAATAGAATAACCCTGGTAGCAGCTGAAGAGAAGGAACCGGACAGGAGTCTACCACAGATGTCCTCTGAAAGATTCCACCCAGCAGGGGATCAAAGCAGATGCTGAGACTCACAGCCACATTTTGGGGAGTGCAGGGAATTTTATGGAAGAGTTGGAGGATAGATAGAAGGACCTGTAGGGGACAGGAGCTCCACAAAAAGACAAATGGAGCCAACAAATCCAGGCGGGATGTTGGGGGTGCTGCAGAGACTGATGTATCAACCAAGGACTATGCATTATGAGGACCTATAGCCTCTACTCAGATGTAGTAGATAGGCAGCACAAATTCACTGATGGTCCCAATCCAGAACTACCTCTGGCATGTTGTCTGGTGCCCATGGTTTCATCATTTTCCCCTGGTGAGGTGGCCTTGCCAGGCTATAGAGGAAGAGGATGCAGGCATCCAGATGAGACTTCATAGGCTGAGGTCAGATGATAGGGTAGGAGGGCTGTCTCTTTCTGAGAACTAGGGGAGGTGGGAGGGGAGTGAGGGAGGGAAGGTGCGATTTGGAGGAGCTGAGAGAGGGGCCTACAATTGGGATGTCAAATGAACAAATTAAAAAAATAATAATGAATTTTTTTTAAGTTCGCAAATAGGAATAGCAGGATAATGGAGGGTAGTGTTTAGACCTGACACTGAGCAGCCATACAGAGAATTGTTGAAACTAGCTGCACTTTGACATGTAGCTAAAGTAAATACACCTCTGGGAGAAACCCTAACTGCTGTTACTATTTTCAAACAAATATGGGACTCAGAAGGACCTATTTAAGTGCTGATATTAAATGTCTCATCATCTTTCCATTCTAAATCCTTCTTTTAGGGGTTTATAAGTAGGTCATAAAAGTTTACTTCAGGCACTCCTTGCCATCCAGAAAAGCTATTACAGCCCCCCGAGGAAAACAAGACTATCTATAGGAACTTTTTATAAAATATTGATATATCATGTTCACCTATTTTTAAAAGTGCACTTACAATGACTAATCTCCTTTATCAATTTGCTGAATCATATTACCTTTCTTATTTCCATTAAGTTAAAAGGGAAATAAAAACTAAATTCAATCTCTTTCAATTGTTTCTAAATATGATTCATCTATTTTCAACAAATATCGTTGTACTTTGAGCTGCTGGATGATCTTGTAAATGTCACGGGGGCTCCTATCCTGTTGACTGGAATGAATGTGTATTTACTCTTCTGAGATTTATTTTTGTATCTTTATTACTGGGAATGTCTATAACAAAAGTAACCAAGCACAATAAAGAACTCTGCTAGTAAGTAAAAGAATAGACATAGTAAGAAATACATATCTTGTGTCTGGTGACTTTTCTATAACTAGGAAGTCAGAAATCTACAGTTACTTTATAAAGACCATCCAGCATTTCCTTAGTTAACCATATATAGCATCAAGGGAACACAAAAACTTTCCAGATATTACTAACTTCAAATATTAAAGGATGCTCTAAAAAATGAAATAATTTTGTATTTTGTTGTTTTATTTTTGCTTGAAACAAAACTTTCTATGTTACCGAAGCTGGCCATGGATTCCTAATGCTACTGTCTCAGGAAAAAAAAGGAGGTTTGATGTTGTATTTTACATGAAAATAGGGTCTTCAGATTTTTTTCTTTTCTTTCTTTCTTTTTTTCTTTTTTCTTTTCTGGTTTTTTCAAGACAGTCTTTCTCTTGTAGTCCTGGTTCTATTTCTCTCACAGGATAATTGTGTTTTGTTATAGCCATTCACAATTTCTCTTTTAAAAACATTTTCATATTTAATCTTGTGATTGTCACATATGAGATTGATCATTGAATTGTTTTCACTATTAAAAGCACTACAGGCGGAGCATGTTCTTCGTGTTAATGATAAGATGGTAATGCAAGTAAAAGGGTAAACGAATGTGAACATTATTTTCTATACTTCCTGCTTTTCCAGAGTAGTTCTCAGTTGCTTACAGATATCATCCAAAAATTCTCAGGAAAGGCTTTTGTGGTTTATTATATTGTTGTGGTAAAGGATAATCCAGGAAATACTGTTCATCACAATAACACACAGCTAATCTTGGCAAGGCTGGACCCTAATACTACTCTGAATATGGTGACTGTCTTTAAAATTATTTATTTGTTCTTCTCTCATATATAAAATCTAGACAACAGTTTCCTCTCTCTCTACTATCTTCTCAGTTCCTCCTCCTCCCTTTCTCCCTTTCTCTTCAAAAGTAGTGCAGGCATCTAAGAGATATCAAGAAAATATGGCATATTGAGTTGCAGTAAGACTAGACACTTCCTCTCATATTAAGACTGGATAAGGCAATCCAGTATGAGGAAAAGTGTCCCAAAAGTAGGCAAAAGAGTCAGAGACAGCCACTGGTCCTCTGGTAGGAGTCCCACAAGAAGACCAAGCTAGTCAACTGTAACACATATGCAAAAGGTCTAGGTCAGAAGAATGCAGGCCCCTTGGTTGTTGGTTCTGTCTCTGTGTTCCCCATGAGGCCAGGTAATTAATTCTGTTAGTGTGTGTGTGTGTGTGTGTGTGTGTGTGTGTGTGTGTGTGTGTGTGTGTGTTGAGAGAGAGAGAGAGAGAGAGAGAGAGAGAGAGAGAGAGAGAGAGAGAGAGAGAGAGAGAGAGTACTAGGAGAGACAACTATAATGAAGGGGCATCTTGGGTACAAGTTAGAAACATAGTGCAATGGAAGCTCCCAGGAATGTATGAGGGTGAGACAAGCTAAGACTCCTAGAAATGGGAGATGTGGAACCTGAACCAGCCATTTCTCATAACCAGGCAAAACGTCCAGTGGAGGGATTTGGATAGCAACCCAGGCACAAAACTCTTGATCTACAATTTGTTCTGCTTGCAAGATGTGCTGGGGTAAAGGTGGCACAGAAATTGTGGGAGTGGCCAATCAATAACTGATCTAGATAGAGACCTATGCCATGAGAGGGAACTCACCCTTGACAATGCCTGCGGGGTCAGAACCTAGAGGCTGGATAACCCAGAGACCTAGGATAGAACCAAATACGACTGGCCAAAAGGAGTCAATGAAATAATTTCTAATGATATTCTGCTATAGTCATGGATTGGTACCTGGCCCCATTATCATTATAGAGGCTTAATTTTGTATATGATGGAAACATATACAGAGACCCACAGTCAAACAATAGGTTGAGTTTAGGATCATGCAAAACAGGAGAGGAAGAACTGTAGGATCTAGAGTGGTCTGGGATACCACAAGGTGACTGTATCTTAAAAACAAATGCTATAGATCTCTCTGCTTTAGAAGAAGTCATTATAATTTGGTTAAATTAAATTTTCTAACAGTAACATAATATATGAATGAATTTCTTGATGTAAAATGTACAATTAAGATTAGCATATTGATGGATAGTGGAAAGAATAAGAGAATAACCTGTCATATGTATTATGTATTTTTAAATTTAGAATGTATCTTTGCTATACTAGAAGTGTGTTTTGAAATTTGCTACATACCTTAATTGGGTGATGCAAGATAAAATATTTTGACCTATCTTTAAAATAACTTTCAAAAAGAATAATGGTATTTATATTTTCAAATCTGCAAGAGAATATTAATTACATGAAAACTAATAAAATCAGTTGACATTTAAAAAGTTTTAAGTAGTCTCCTAAACAGTGAAAGATACTTTCAATTTTTAAAAAAACAGGTTTTCAAATATCATCTGGCCTGTAATTAGTATTAAACCAGCCAGTGAATCTAGAACAGACAGTTTTTTTTTTTTTTACTTAACTGTATAATTACTGCTTACCAGTACATAAAATTGGTTTTGATGTAGTTTAAAAGGCCTGGCAAATGGCTTTATAACCCTTAACTCGTGAAACTGTGATTCAATATAGAGCTACATGAAAATTCAGAGCAGGAGCTTTTCTATACAAAAAAATTAACTGAAATCATTGACATTTAACACAATGATGATTACATTAAAACTATTGACTCACAGTTAACATTTAGAGTGAAGCTAACCTTTCAATTTAGTGTGTGGCAATATATTGAAACTGAAACTCCTAAGCTCCATTCCATTAATCTTCCTTTCCCATATTTTTTCCCTTTCAGTAAACTATCTCTGGTGTTGCCTAGACCTAAATCGCCAACATCTTATTACGTTTGTCTTACATCCCACATACAATCAATCATCAAATTTCACCAAAATTAATTTCAAAATGTATCTGGAATTCATTCCTCTCTCCCCATTTTGTCCATCATCTGCTTAATGCAGCCAGCCTCACTCTTTGCCTAGTCATGGGCAACTGTTTCCAGACTGGCCCCACCTCTTGCTTCTTATTTTCAATTACTGAAGCATTGACACATTAATTCTGCACATTCTTTCTAATCCTATTATTTAGTAATGTCTACTCTTACCACTTCACCCTTGGCCATGTGTGATGAGGACTTTTGATTTTTTAAATTGTAATTTATTCATCTTACATACCAATTGTTATCCATTCGCTTGTATCCTTCCTTTTCTACTCTCCTCTTCTGCCCTATTCCCCTCCCTTAGGCTTCTTACAGGGGCACACTCCTCCCCCACTGTCTGAACCTATCAGGTCTTATCTGGATAACCTACATTCCTTTCCAGTGTGTGCCCCCAGAACACCTGGGCCAAGGGGAAGTGATCAAATCTCAGACACCAGAGTTCCTGTCAGAGGCAGTCCCCCTCTCCTGCTCTCACTCCAACCTGGACAATAAGCTGTATGTTGGGTAGATATGAACAGGGGGGTCTAGGTTCTCTGCATATGCTGTCTTTGGTTGCTGCATCAGTTTGTGTAACACACACACACACACACACACACACACACACACACACACACACACACACACACCATATCAACAGCCCCAATGATCTCCCTGTAGGGCTCCTGAACCAACTGGTTCCCACCCCACCCCAATCTTCCATACCATTCCCAATGCTCCACCCAGTGTCCAGAAGAGCTCCAGCATCTCTCTAGATCCACTACTGGGTGGAGTCTCTCAGAAGATATCCATGCTGGGCTAATATCCATTTATAGGGTAATCTCACTCAGGATGATCTTTTGTAGTTCTATCCATTTGCCTGAAAATTTCAAGATTTCCTTATTATTAAAAGCTGAGTAGTATTCCATTGTGTAAATATACCACAGCTTTTTAAATCCATTCTTTGGTTGAGGGACATGTAAGGTGTTTAAAGATTCTTGCTATTACAAACAGAGCTGCTACAAACATAGATGAGAAAATGTTCTTGTATGGTGAAGCATCTTTCAGGTTTTTGCCCAGGAGTGGTGTAGCTAGGTCTTATGGAAGCACTATTTCCAATTTTCTGAGAAAGTGCCAGATTCATTTCCAAAGTGGTTGTACAGTTTTCACTCCCACCCGCAATGGAGGAGTGTTCCCCTTTCTCCACATTCTCTCCAGCAGGTGCTATTACTTGAGTTTTTTATCTTAGCCATTCTAGTAGGTTTAAAGATGTAACCTCATCCTCTTTTTCATTTGCATTTCCCTGATAACTAAGGACACTGAACATTTCTTTAAGTGTTTCTCAGCCATTCTATGTTCCTCTGTTGAGAATTCTCTTAGATCCATATTTATCACCCTGCACAAAACTAAAGTCAAGGGTATTAAAGACCTCAACATAAAACCAGACACACTAAATCTGTTAGAAGAAGAAGAGGGGAAGAGCTTTGACCTCATCGGCATAGGAGACAACTTTCTGAACAGAACACCAACAGCCCAGGCTCTAAGATCAGCAATTAATAAATAGGGCCTCATGAAACCAAAAAGCTTCTGTAAGGCAAAGGACACTGTCAACAGAACAAAAGGACAACCTACAGACTGGGAAAAGACCTTCACCAACCCTACATCTGACGAAGGACTAATATGCAAAATATATAAAGAGCTCAAGAAATGAATCTCCACCAAAACGAATTATCCAATTATAAAATAAGGACTTCTGGTTTTAAAATCCTTACTGTGTGTGCCCCTTTTTTTTCTTTCAGTCACTACACTACTGTTTCTGTTTTAGTTTTTGTGACTACGATCATGTTGCTCAGGCTGGGCCTAAGCTCATGCTTGGTACGTAAGAGGAGTGCTAGGATTACAGGCACATACTACCATAGCCATTACCATTCTGAGCCCTCCTTCTGCTTGAACACATAGATCAAGACCTGAGACTTTATGTTTTTCTAGATCCTGCTCCAAACATTGATCCTCCAGCTTTCTGTCTATCACAGTCTTTCATTTTTAATGGATGCGAATATCACTTGACAATACATCTCCCATCACACTATAAAATGAGTTATTCACATCAATTACATTGATAATAGCCATCACTTGTAGACACTCTGCTAAATGAAATACTTTTTTAACTTCATAATCTTCAAAGTGAGTCTATAAAATATGTTTTACTATTTCTAAATGTTTACAAGATTTCCATATATTTTATCCCATGCTCATTTTCCCTCTGTATCTGGTGTCAATTTATTTTGTTTTAATTTTAATTTATTATAATTTATTTAGATTACATCCTTAATGTTATTCCCTCACTTGTATCTTCCTATGCTCTTTGTCACCCAACTTTTCTGCACAAATTTGATAATTTTATAAATCGTAAAAGTGGGGCTCACGCGCTTATGACAATGACATAAAACACATAACAAATAAGAATAAAAAATGGCAACTGGTTGCTAAAATCTGCTGCTTCTTTCTAAGAAAGAACTGATGTTCCTGTACAACAGATCTGTCGTTCCCTGAATATTTTAAGCCTTGTTTTTACTCAATTGCCAAGTCATAACGAACCAATTCCTATTGCTTACCTAATAAATATCATAAACTATACATAGGATAGCATTGCCTGGAAATACACTAGCCCAGAAATTTCTTAAGTTAGCTTGAGTTTTATATAATTTTCTATGATTTTTCTGTGTTTTATTTGCTAACATTTACACCTTTTCATGATGCTAAACTTTCCTTTATTTGCTATCCATACTTGATCTTGGAATTAAAATCTCTCAAAAAATAGATATTACATGGCAAATATATTCCAATCATAATACAAAGCACATTTATTTAAAAAGCATTGCAATGTCCTTTTACACCAAGGTCATGATAAATACAATGTTCCTAGTTACTATGCACATAAAGAAAAATGAAGATGTGTTTAAGTGTAGATTCATTTTATAAAGACAGCAGTGTGTACCGATTTAAATCAATTAAAGGCCCAGTGGAGTGGTTCTCGATTACAACAGCAGTGTAGCATTCTTGGCAAGTAAGCACTTAGGTTTGTTTCAGCATTTATAGAACAGCAGGAAAGAGAAGAGAAGTCACCTGGTGACAACATCCTGCAGTAAGTCATGAGCATTATTCTGTAATTACATATGCATTAAAGATGATTATAGTAGTTTTGCTGTTTCATCAATGCAATCCCATGTCTGTATATATAAAAATGAGTACTTAAAATATATGAGATCAGTGTTAGTAATAATAGTTTTATTCTATTCCCAGTAAAGTCATCTCAATTCAACAGCAAAATGTTTCATGGGAATTAAGATTACTGCCATTAGCCTGTTATCTATTCTCAGCATCCTGTTTCTTGTTTTGGTTTAAAAATAGATGTAAATCATTATTGTGACTACCACTGAAAACTTACATTAGTTAATAGAAAATTAAATATTTGCCTCTAAGAACAATTTATCTTCAGTTAGATTTATGTGTTTTCAAACAATCTTTAATGAAATAGGTGGACAAATTACTGGTAGGACAGAGAGAAGGCAGGTCTATGAACTATGCATGAAGCAAGATTACTGCAAGTGAAACTTGCTAATTCTGCTTAAAGAGAATGAAAGGATGGTGTTGTCTGTAAAGAACAAACAGTGATTTAAAGGAATCTGCATTTGAGATTTAAGGATCCGATCCTTACTTGTATCTCTCTGTCATTATCTATCTATCTATCTATCTATCTATCTATCTATCTATCTCTATCCATCCATCCATCAATCCACCCATCCACCCATCCAACCATCCCCCTCTCTTTTTTCTCTCTCTGTCTCATTTATCATCAGAAAATATTCACTAAATAAGTCTCTAAATGTCTTATTTGATTTAGCAAATATTTGTTGTATGATATACCAATGCAAGATGCCTCTAATCATCATGTTAGATATACATAATATGAATATATTCATGGATTGGATGTTGTTAATATTTATCAGTTCATGAAATTATATTTAATGTAAACTAATACTTTCACATGAGTGGATGTGTGTGTGTGTGTGTGTGTGTGTGTGTGTGTGTGTGTGTGTGTGTGTGTGTGTGTGCCTATCTTTTAACTTCAGAGAATTTTCTTCTGAAGTATTATATCTGTAGCCTGCTTCCTGGCTTGTTCTTTTTCAACCCTCTATTGATGTAATTTACCTATGTGGTTGGGTTTCTGATACCTTGGCCATCAAATAATTTGTGTGTTTTTCTGTCTTCTAGCACATGTTCTAGAACTAAAATCATTGCTATGTTTTCCCTATTTCATCATGAACTTAGACTCTTCCTGTTAGTCTCTCTGGAAACTACAGTCTTTCAGATCACCAACACAATCCCTGAGATGTTACGTGCTCTGTACTGTAAAAGGTCTTTCCTTTTAGGATTCTTTATACCTCACATTTTTTATTGACCTCTAGTTAAATTTTACATGTAATATTATGTCTTGCAATGTTTTAAAATATAGCAAATTTCTGCATTGGTAGGAGCCAATTTGAATGAGGCTAATAGTATGTACAGACAAAAGGAGTACTGGCAACAATATTCAGAATTGCAGCCTAATTTGCTTCAGATCTGTGGGACCATTTTATGGGATGAAGGAACAATCTGACAGCTGCTGTGTCATAAGACTCTATAATTGCTATGACATACCATTAGGTGACCACTTTCCTTGAGATAACTTCCCTAATGCCTTAGTGGTTAACTCTGCTTTAATTTTAAATATTTATTGTTTATTTATTTATTTTTGTTTTTTTGAGACAGGGTTTCTCTTATAGTCCTGGCTGTCCTGGACCTGCTTTGTAAACCAGGCTGGCTCCTAACTCAAAGATTCACCTGTCTCTGCCTCCCGAGTGCTGGGATTAAAGGCGTGTGTCACCATGCCCAGCCTTGATTTATTTATTTTTATTTTATGTACTTTGATGATTTTCTAGCATGTAGGTCTATGTGCCACTCTGATCTTCTGGCTTAGTTGCTAAAGCACTTACCTTTGAAGCACAAGGACACAAATTTGAACCACAGCACTCACATTAAAATGTAATGTGGGGGAGATGGATAATGCAGATACCTCAGGCTTACAGGCTAGTCCGTCTAGCCTACTTGAAGAGTTCTGGATGAGTGGGGGACCTTCTCTCCAAAAAGTGGTAAACAGAGTCTGAGAAAGGACACCTGGGTTTCGGTGGTGAAAACACACACACACACACACACACACACACACACACACACGCACACACACACGCACGCACTCACTCACTCACTCACTCATTCAGTATAAGCTCCAGTTTGCAAAACAGGCAATGAGTAGAAATCACACAGCATTTTCCAAGAGCCATGTCTTCCAGAACAATTCATTCTTGTCCATAAAAAGAAAAGGTCTCTAAATACAATCCATGTCTGATTCAAATATATTTCTTTGTGGCCATAAGGCACAGTCACTTAGCACAAGGCACCTATACATATGTTTGCTCTTTCATGATACACTCCCACAGGCCCCAATTACCAGCTTCCTCTTTTGTTTCTCATCTCTCCCTTGTTATCTTTTGTCTTTCTGGCCTAGTCTGTGCTCTTTCTGTCTCTGTCTCTCTCTCTGTCTCTCATTCTTTCTCAGCAATGACTTTCAACCCTTCTCTCTTCTTTCAACTCCTTTTTTCTTTTTTTATTAAATATTTTTACATACACATTTATATTATTACACATATGTACAATAAACTACCAACAGCAGTAAGAACCAACCTGCAATTATATAAATGTTACATTCATAGTGTTTTGGCTATTTGTATTTGGCAGCCTTGAAGAAAAGACCTTTCCTATCTTGGTGCATCTAAAATTCTGAATGTAAATCAGTATCTACGTATCTCATTATCAACTTAAAACATCTATCTAGACCTAAAAACATCTTAACCCCTAAACAACTAAACTTAATTGTAAAACTAAACTATCTAGTCTTGAACCCCATCAGAGATTCGAGAAGGAATAAATTTAATTACCTGAATATAGAGGTAGTGCAGGTTAGCAGTTTCTCAAATGACAAGATGAAAGAGACAGTTTGAGGCTTCTACAGTCACCCAAAGCTCTCTATAATGTTGGAGAATCATCTTCAGCCTCTGGCCCAATATATCTGACAGACATATTTGTGAAGCAGAAACTATTTGAGGACCTGCTTACCCTGTCTTGTCAAAGTTTGGCTGTGGAATCTGCCTGCATCCAAGCTTGCCTAATTTTAGGCAGAATTCTGTCTGCGGTAGAAATGAGAACATTTTGCCCAGTGGCTTGCTTGCCACCTTTGAAGCCATCTCCATAAGGAGGTTCTGTGATGCTCATATAGTGTATAGGTAGAAATTGGCTTTCTAAAAATCAACCCACTAATCACTCTCCTAAAACTGAGGGCATTTAGGTGTAATTTCTATTTGTGCCTCTATCTTTCTCCTTGTTTCCTTTATTTCTCTATTTTTCATATCCTTAACTTCTCTAAAGCCATGATTTCCTTGCTGTACTTCCTTATTTTCATATTTCAAGGTACCTGAGAGTCCTGCTGCCTATCACAAGTGGTACATCAGAGATAGGTCACCTTAGGTGGATTAGGGAACATGAAAGCCAGGAAGATGTACTTAGGGAAGAAAATCTCATGCAGCAATGGAAAGAAGCACACATGGGAAGGACAGACATTGTCACATGCCTGGGGCATAGTTAAGAGTACACCTTTTCAGGTGTCATACAAGAATGGTATCTTTACGGTTGTGCAACACAATTCTCTGAAAACTGCTGCTAACATGCAAGATTACCTAAGCTATTTGATTATATCTGAATAGATTTTATGAGTTGTTATAAAAGCAATTTCTGATATCCCAATGATTACTATGTTTTATTTTTCAAAGGTAT